>NC_136411.1:374419592-374727092 GCF_051521515.1 Lactuca serriola | reverse complement strand
ATAAATCTGTGGGCAGTCGTTGCACGCAATAAAAGTAATACTTGTAAGAAAATAATAATAATTAATTAATGATAAAGGAAAATGTAATCAGTTCTTCTTACATGCAAAGGTGGAGATTTGACAATTTTTCTAAGTCTTAGCGGTATAATAATCAGTTAATGATAAAGGAAAATGTAATCAGTTCTTACATGCAAAGGTGGAGATTTGATAATTTTTCTAAGGCTTAGTGGTATGGAGGACTAAACCACGCGTACGAGCTAAGTAGAAAAGCCAACTTACGCGTGAACAACGCCCCAAGTGCAGTCTAGGTGCGTGTACGTGGCTTGTGGCGTAGCCCCATCCATGGACGAAGACAACGAATGGTGTGGGTAGAAAGAAATCAATGGTCCTTTATTTGACTGTTTATAGACTTTTAAAAAAAGTTATTATTAAATTTTTAAGTTTAAATAACATCTACATCTTTATCTATATACTACACACTTTATCTTCATTTTAAACTTCTAAAACAATTTTTTTTTTCTATTTTCTATATCTTTTCTTCAAAAAATGGACCCAAACCAAAATATCTCACCCACTCCAAACACCCCAAAATCCCAAACACTCCAAATAATTATCAAACATACATGCAAATGCAATTGTTGAACTCTCCAATCCAACAACCTTTATTCACTAACCTTCCATACAACCCACAACCACAACAACAATCCATTCAACCCCAATTCACTCAACCCTAATTCCAAGGTTTTCAACAACAAACTTCTCAACAATTCCAAACACAATCATCTCAAGTCTCATTATCTCAATCTCAAACTGTGAATCTCGACAACGATGATCAACGGGTCCAAGAAACACCACAACCATCTTGAAGAAGGCAACCAAAAGCAAAAGAGAAAAAGAAGGCAGTGGCTTGGAACGAAGAAGAGGAAGTTTTTGGAAACGTGTTTTGGATCACTTTCACGCGTTACTTGGAAGGCAAACGGGTCGGTCGTATCACACCCCCAAACCGAATTGGCAGAAACATTCGGGGGTAGCGGACATCATGTACAATATCATAACAATGCATAATAGTAAAACAAGCAACAACATCCATTGCATTAATAGAATAGTTAAATACATGTGTGTTTTTTAGTAAAGTTTAAATGACACCAAAAATGTATAAACAAAATAATGATGAGTCTTGAATCCATTCCGTCCTTCAAAAACTGTATGGGTTTACCTGTCTACTGGTTCCCTGAGAATACAAGTTATTTTGAAAGATAGTATCAGCATAAAATGTTGGTGAGTTCATAAGTGTTTAGTGTCATTTATAGTAATTAAAACTTTGAATGTTTGTATTAAAACCTTGAAAGGTTTGTAAAGTTTTCCCAGAAAATCCTATATTTCCTGCTTATAATGAAAATGGCCTTCAACCCGAGGCCCGACTGTTTACATGTTTGTTCTCATATAAAATGTAATGTTTGAATGTATACTTGGAATAGTATGGAAACTATAGTAGTACTTGATATCTGTATAAAAGTATGTTTTTCCCATTTATTGTTATCTTTTATTAGGAAAATAGTATATTTTAACCCAATAGTACCACTTCTGTATAATGAAATGGGAAAAATGAAGACTCTTGGTCGTATTAAATGAATTATACGCATTTGGGAGACTTGTTGTCTTTAAAACCGGTTTGGTTTATTAAAGATTTAAAATGTGATGTAGTTGTAACCATGCTGATTGACGGTTGAAAACACGACGACCTTTTGGCGTCGAAAATAGTGAGGTGACATTTTTTCACCCCTTGGCCTTACCGGCCGGGACTGTAGCTAGCAGTCGGGGTGTGGGAGTGTCTGTCCCATATAGATCTATACACACAATGCCTGCTCTCCCTCTAGGAGACTCTCGTTACAAATGTGATACAACAATGTATTGTTGTATCATGAAGTAGTATTTCACATTCTAGTTACCATGTTCTTTCTATACTTGTGTGTGTGTGTGTGTGTGTCTATATATATATATACATATGTATGTATATGTATAAGTTCTTTCCTGTTCTTGTATATATATATATATATATGTATATGTATATGTTCTCTAAACTATACTTATTATATTTTACTAGTAGGTTTAGTTTGTCCTCGACTTATAGAAAGGAGTCAATTGTTCAGCTTGAACAATTAACTTAAGTATATTTTTTAAAGGTAAAATTTTGTATTCATATACGTATTTTGCATGTATAACTATGAGTTAATCGACATTCGGACTAGTGTATCCCACCCTAAGCCGACAACCTAACAAGGAACAGGAGTGAAGGTTATCAGCAATAGTCCTAAGTCCATTAAAGCATATTTATACACTAATACATAAATGAATATTGTTTTGAAAGTAAAAGAGTTTGAAAAGAGTTTAAAAGTAGTTACAAAAGAGTTTTGCAATAAAGCCTAACAATGTTTTAAAAGTAGTTTGAAAATGAGATAATTGACAAGTATATATATGTTTATACTAACACAATTTAATTGTGTTCAACTTGTATTCCCCCCTAAAAGCATTTAAAACAGTTAAAGGTTGATTGTAGGGGTATGAACTCACGTGTAGCGAGCGATTTGTATGCAAAATTGGTTGTAGGATGCTAAGTGTCAAATGAAGTCTCGAACACAAACAGATCCTATTTAGCATATAATAATACATATATGTATCAAATTAGTGTATAACACGACTAGTTATGATAGGGAACCACCCTAGGGACTAGGAAACACTTGAAACTAAGTGTTAAAATCACATGTGATTGAATAATGGAGGTTCACGACCACACTAAGGGGTGTACGACCATGGGGTTCACGGCCCATGAGTGTACGGTCATACACTCATGAAGAAGTATGAAAAGGAGGTGTTTTAAGGTCCTATCTAGCATCAAGGAAGTGTTCTTGGTCCCATGCTTAGCTTTAAGGAAAGTTTAAGGCCAACTATGAACAACAACAAGGGTTTACGGCCCTATGAGGTGTATACGGCCATACAAGGGTCTACGGCTGTACACCCTTCATGTTCTTGCTAAGATGGTCGATTTTAAGAAGATTAACAAGTGTTTCTAGTAGATAACAAGCATACGAAGCAGTTACTTATGATTTGGAAGCTTGATGAGGGTTCACGACCACCAAGAACTAGTGTGTGTTCTTGGTGTTCTTGGTGAAAGATGAAGATCTAGCCAAAGATGAAATTTCTGGGATGAAAACATGGATTCATCACTAGTTAAAGCAATGTAGCAACAAATCAAGGTAGGAAACACTCACTTCTTTGAAGATCGAGGTGAAGTACTTGATGATAATTGAGAGAAAAATCAGGTTTTCTTGGCTTGGAAGTGTGAAAAGTGAATGAAGGAGAAGGGAAGACTTATATATGGGAATGCTTTCACGGCCATGAGGGGGTGTATGACCATACACCCATGTGCACGGCCGTACACTCCTCTTGAAGGAGTGATTGACCCTAATGCAACCCTATGACTTGAGATACTCATCCTTAAACCCGAATCTTGATTGTACTAAGCTTAGAACAATCACACAAACTCTAAACCATGCAAAAGGATAGCAGAAAAGAGTCTGGCATTGATTGAATTGAATGGCTTGTACAAGATAGAAATTTTGGGTTGTCACAGGACGTATGACGCAGTCAACAGAAAATGGCGTGATTTACGTGCGCCTTGCAAAAAGTTTAATGAAATATTTGAAAATCTAAAAAATATGCATAAAAGTGGTTGCAACAACTTCAACGTTTTATCAACCACGTGCTACCAATTCAAAGTTACCAACAATGGTAAACCATACGGTCACCAAAAATCATGGAAAGTTTTTCGTAACGGTCTAAAATTGGTCTTTAATCCGGAGACATCGCATTCGAACTCGACCACCGACTCCAACAAAAGACCAATAACTTCTTATTCGGACGCGGGTTTTGGGCTAGAACTCAATGATGACTTCGATGATGCCGATGCAGAGGGTCCACCGGAAGTCCAACTCCGTCGACTATCGGGAAGGGACAAAGAAAAAAGGGCGGCATCTTCAAGCGGAAAAACAACCGCAAGTAGCGACGACGTGCTTGTGGAATCCATAGATAAAACTTTAAGTTTTCTAGAAAAAAATACCAATCAATGGAGGAAGCTCGTCACCAAAAAATTGCTCTTACCGATCTTCAAATCATAAACACAAAGCCCAACCAGATCCCGACCCAGAAAATCTCGTGACATTTCTCAAAATACAACAAGTCTGTGATAAATATAGAAAGTAGGTTCTAATATTGATGTTTTAGTTGGTATGTTTTATGGTTTTTCAAGTAATTTAGGATAAATAAGTAATTTAGAGGTTTTTTATAATGTTTTTTTTTAAGTATTTTAGGATTTAAATTTGTGTGTTTTAAAATAAATGTAATGTGTTTTAATTTAATGTGTGTTTTTTTTATTTTAATTATTTTTTTAATTTAATCTAACAATGTAAAAAAAATGTGCAGTGGT
Source organism: Lactuca serriola (assembly GCF_051521515.1). Taxonomy (NCBI): domain Eukaryota; kingdom Viridiplantae; phylum Streptophyta; class Magnoliopsida; order Asterales; family Asteraceae; genus Lactuca; species Lactuca serriola. The sequence continues at coordinate 374,722,609 of NC_136411.1, read as the reverse complement.
AACCATTTTTAAAGGTTAGTGGTTTGCTAGTGGAGTTGTAGTGGAGCTGACATGACATTGATTTGACATCACCTTTTGAGTGGGTTGAGTGTGAGCATATCTGTTAGCCTAATAATCAAATTACATATAAAATAAGTGTGTTTTTTATTTCGGTCATTTACTTCTACTAAAAAATTCATATATATATATATATATATATATATATATATATATATATATATATATATATATATATATATATATATCGTTATTATATATAAAAATATCATATTTGCCTAACTTAATTTTCAAATATTATATTTACCTTTCAAAAAATTTAAAATATCATATATGTCTTTCTTAAATATCAATATATATATATATATATATATATATATATATATATATATATATATATATATGTGTGTGTGTGTGTATGTGTGTGTTTCATTTTTAAATATCAAAATATCATATTTTTTTTAAACATCAAAATATAAATGAAAATATCTAAAATATCCTCCATTTACAACATCACAGTGTTCAAAAACAACAAAAACTAAGCAATCAATGCATACATTTCATGGAGGGCGAAAGATGAAGTGTTTTGTTTTATCAAAAGAGTGACATTCCAACAAGTTAGAAGTTGATGTTAGATTATTATATACGTAGAGATAACATAGTTATAAATTTTTATTATTATAATAATTTTAAGATATAAAAAAGATTATCATTGTTAAAAAGAGGATTTGGGCAAATATGATATTTTGATGGTTTATAAAGGTTAAATATGATATTAAGAAATTAAGTTAGGCAAATATGATATTTTGATGTTTAAGAAGGGCATATATGAAATTATCCCTTATTTGGAAGTAAAGATTTGATGCTCTTTTGGATATGTTTTTGTTCAAATAAAGGACACAACCCATAGTTGGGGACTTGGGGTCATTGTGAAGACCAATCAAAAGAAGATCATGCCGATGATTAGCTTGTCATTGAGATTTATGGAGGTCATATTAGCCTATAAATAAGTTGTTAGTTTTGTTGTTACCGTATGGTCAAGTCGTAATTGCTAGAGAGCTTCACTTTGAATGTAACTGCAATGGGTTAAACACAACTGGTTGGGGGATAATATGCCATACTGATGAGTTCATAGCATGTCAAAACAAATTGATATGTTTATTGGAGTAAGCATATCTTATGGATCTAGCGGGAACCTCGAGATGTCGGATGGGAAATTAGTGTTGTAGAATTTGAGTCTAAGACATTATACAAGATAGATTGATTTATAAGGTATAACAGAGGTCTTAAATATTATTTTGAAAGTAGGTACTCTAAAATAAACCTAAATTGAAATTATGTTTTTATATGTTTAATCTGATTTTTTTCCTAACATTTAACTATTTGTTATACTTAACTTCACCATAATAGGTATGTCACATCATCCATATTTCAATGCTTGTTATATTTAGAATATATTTAATGATAAACTTATATTATATGTAAAAGCTATTGTAAATCCCTTGAGACTCGACGAGTCCATGCTGGAATATGAAACCCTATTTTCAGGATTTGTACCCTATTTATAGAATGATATGCCTTCATTTCAGCCTCTATCTTCCCTGAGTGTTCCAGAGAAACCCTAGATCGTGAAAGGCTCCATTGTTGAGAAGATTGAAGCTTGGAAGGAGAAATTTGTGAAGATAAGTTGGAGGAAATTGAGGATAGCATCAAGAGGGCTTGTGGATCTGAAGTCTACATAAGTTTAGACTCATCTTTGGGGTAAGAAGCCACTGCCTTAAGCCTTTTTCATTATTATCATCCATGGTGGTTGTTTTGGGGATTCTTTAGCTTGGTTTGAATCTATTTCGGATTTAGAGGTTGGATATGAAGTTGCAACTTCAGATCTGGTTGTATTGGAGCCATAAGGGCCGAAAGCATCAGTCTTTGGGCTTGTTTGAGAGTGCCTTTGTCCCAAAACCTTCTTGTAGCTTGGTTGGAGCTTGTTGAGCCTTGCATGCACGTAAAGTTGGAAACTTTACGTGTGAATCTGGCCCTAGGAGTCCAAATCTATGTATTGGAAGCAATGGAATGGCCTGTGATCGTCTGAATGAAGATGTCACGTTTGGACACGGCGAGTTGGAAGAACAACTCGACGAGTCTGTTCTTGGACTCGGCGAGTCTGGTCGTGGAACCCTAGACTTTTCTGGTTAAGCCGTGTCTCAGTGAGTTGAGGGGCAACCCGGTGAGTTGAGAAGGATGAGACTCAAAGATTGTTGGACTCGGCGAATCTTGGGGTGACTCGGCGAGTTGAGTCGTGATTGGGAGTTTATGAGTAAAGGAACTCGACAAGTCGACGGGTTGACTCGGCGAGTAGGGTCAACCAGGAAGGATGACTTTGACTGAGGACTTTAACTTTGACCAAGGGTTGACCAGTTGACTTCCGGGGGTATTTTGGTATTTATTAGTTTTGGTTATTTGGTAATGTTCAGTGGTGGAGTTCGTGTCGGTGGTTGGAGCAGCGTGATCTTATTCTTCAGTCGGCAGCTGCATATGAGTTATCCTCACTGTACTGACAGTGTCTACGACACCAAGGCCGACCATCTATCGGATGCAAATTCGGGTATTGTTGTTATGTTATTGCTTTGCTATGATTAGATCCTAGTAGTTAGGATAGTATGTGTTAGAGACCAGGTTAAGGTCGGTCTCCTGATAGTTAGGATGGTATATATGTGACCGGAAGGTCTTATGTGCTATGAAGAGTATGAGATATAGGTTGTTAGATGTTATGAGAACTGTAGGTGTTATGTTACGATATGAGCAGTATGTTATGGATCAGAAGGTCATCATGTCATATGCGGTTATGTGATAGGTATGTGCTATGTATGTTATGTGTGATAAGGACCGGAAGGTTAAGATGATATTTATGTATGTGCTATGTATGCTACGTATGGTAAGGATCGGAAGGTCAAGATGATATAGACTGGAAGGTAAATAGAGTATGGACCGGAAGGTCAGTAGAGTTCTGGGATGGAAATCCCTTGAGACATTTGGATCGGAAGATCCCATGGAGTTATGGCCTGGAAGGGCGTATGTGCTGTTATGGCCTGGAAGGGCGTATGTGATGTATGTAGTATGTTGGGGGTAACTCACTAAGCTTTCGGGCTTACAGTTTCGATGTATTGTTTCAGGTACTTCAGGAGATCGTGGAAAGGCAAAGGCGTGATCGTATCGCTCCTCAGTTTTATGTTGATGTTTATGGGATACGCTGAAAATAAATGACCTGAAAATCTTTTGTAGTAACTTAATTAATATGGGTTGTTTTTGAAATGTTTAAATTGGTTGTAAATTTTATGGTTGTTACAATCGATCCACAAGTACAATGAGAAGACTCACCTATCAGATGATGATCAACTGCTACTGTTCTAACCGCCGAGAATACAGATGCTATACACCACCTATATAGTCACACAAGGTGAACCTTAGATCTCTTTTCAAAACTAAGAGATTGACCAAAAGTCAACTCAACAGTCAAATTTGACTTGCCATGTCATGGTTATCCTTGGCCACATTACGGTCCACAAACGACAAAACAGATGTGGTTTCCCCTAGTCACCATGTCTTGGCAACCTAGGGCCACACCGTAGGTACTGGGTTCTAAACATCTTAACGGCTTAAGCCATTTAATCTGATTCGAAGGGTTCTAAAGCTCAGATCTGGTCCTTTTATGGTCTAAATGGATAAAGTTTCCAACATTATCCCTTAAGACTCTCCAAGAGATCAAGATCTTGTATCCTATGTCTAAAAAGGAAAAAAACATAACATTGGCTTAACCATTGAGCACTTAATCACCAAAGTCTTTAGTCCATTACCTCCAGAAGCATCTTTAACACCAAAACTAACTTAAAGGTTAGTGCTTTTTAGACATGCATGTATAATGCATGTATTGAACTCAAATTAAGTAAAAAAATGAAGATTATGACCAAAATCTCATGCATGGTTCAATCAATCAACCAAACTTCAGATCCAAACCCTGAATTACTCCAAATGATCCAGAGATTCATAAAGTTGCAACCTTTATGAAATCTTACTATCCCAACTAACAAGATCAAGAAGAAAATGGGACAAAATGAAAGATCTAACATCCTAGTAACATAGCTCTCTCATTTATTTCCTTTAAAATCTCCCAAAATCACCAAGGTAAGCTTCAACAATGTAGAAAAATGAATAAGGGCTACTTCAGAGTTAAATAGGTGGTGGACGCTAAGAGTGAGAAAACCCTATCCTACTCATTCCTTTAATAGGGTGCAAAACCCAGAAAATTAGGGTAAAATCATCAACGTAGGCTACATCGTGGCCTATACTTGCCACGCGGTGGTGGGTCAAAGAAATCCGCCACCCAAAAATGCCTCTCCATGTCGTGGCGATCCTTCACCACACTGTGGCAACTCCCAAAAAGCCAAACTTCAATAAATAAAACTGTACCTCAAGATTTGGATGTTACATTCTCCCTTCGTCGATTTCATTCTTGTCAAAGATTTTGCTGAAATCTTCCTCGCTTTTGCATCTTATGCCCATTAAATCGTCATCGTGACTAGATTTTAAGGCTTTCGGAAAAGTCATTTTCACCATGACTACTGTTTGTTCGGTAATATATTTGATAAGGTTTAAATTAGTTTCTTTCTATTTTCTCCTCATTTGTTTCACTCGCTATCGCATACCAATTCACTTGAAATCGTATGTGGATTTTCATCATAGGTTGATGTTGCTTCCCCTATGAAACCTGTTTGCTCTAATTGAAGGGTTTTGGTGGAAGTTCAGTTCCATTGATCGTCATTATCTTTCGATCATAGATAGCAACTGATGTACCCTCTCTTTCTCTATATCTCTGGATCCGAAAATCAGTTCCCTATTTTATGTACACTAGATTGAACTGAACCAAGACCAAACCATCCCTTCTTCCATCAGTCACCATCGATTTTTTGTTAGTCATCGTCGCCGCCATTAAAAGTATTTCAGTGCAATTCTCAAATTATAAATGCAAGTTTCTTTATTTACTTCATTAGCAACCCTAAGTCAAACACATAGTGAGGGTCATCTATTTCAATTAGAACCTATCCATAGCTGAACAACAACATTAGAATTTTGCAGGATACCCACATGGAATTACATTCAAAGTTCTTTCTGTTGTCTATCTGGTTTGCCTGTATTCCATTTTTTACTGTATTTAGATCTGTTTTCTTCCTATTTTCTACTGCATCTGATAGCAATGTTCCCAAATCCTTATTTGACATCATTCAGTCATTATTTAGGATGCAAAAGGCGAATTTAATATTTGTGTGTTCGTATTCATATATAGGTTTTGTTACTATGTGCATATAAACAGTTTAACAAAATGTCTCAATGAAAAAAAATATTACATTGGTTTGGAAGATGATATATTGTGACAACCCAAAAAATTTCCATTCTGTACAACCATTCACTTAACAGAAGCCAAAACTGTGTCGGCTAACTTTCAAGCTTTTTGGAATAAGTTTGAGTGTTTTAAAGTTAGTGCTTCAGAAGATATCAGGAGAGAGGATACCCTAGGGTCTATTATGTAGCAATAAGTGCCCAAAACTTCAAGAGTTTGGAGTTTACGGTCCAAGATGGTGTTGGGACCGTAAACTCTCAAGACTATATAAGTAAGACTTAGCCATTTTGGTTCATTTCTTCCATTTCAACTAGACAAAACTCGATTTCTCTCCCAAGGATCTTCAACCGTTCATCCCAAATTATAAGTACTTCAACCCTAGAGTGTATTAAAATGTATTACATTCCTAGATTCATGGAAATCATCAAAATATCCCAAGGAAAAGGTGTTCACGGCCCAAGATCCTCTTGGACCGTGAACACTAAAAATGAGGCCAAAGTATGCCCTATGTCCCTATAGACCTTGGAACCAAAAATAGAAACTACCCTTGACATGTTTAGACCTTAGTAGCATCAGGAAAACACCCAAAGATCACAAAGAACAAGGTGTTTACGGCCCAAGAATCTTCTTGGACCGTAAACCCTAAAAAGGGTGCTAAAGTGTCCCTATTCTCTTGCCAAACCTCGGAAACAAACCTAGAACCTTCCTTTGATGTGTTTAGCACATGAAAACCACCAAAATACCACATGTATATGTGTTTATGGTTTGGGAAACCTCCCAAAACCGTAAACACCTCAAATGCATGTTTTGATGCCCCAAACTCTTTCCTTAAGCCTAGAAACTAGCCTAGACCTTTACCTCGAAGTGTTTAAGACTTGAGAACATCATTTGACCATAAACCATTTAGGTTTACGACTATAAACCCAAAGACAAATTGTCCAAAAACCGTAAACCCCATAAAGGGGTGATATGTTTCTCTAATCACTTCCTAAGGCTAAGACTTGAAGTTAGGATGCTTCAAAATGACTTCTAGGACTTCAAATCAAAAAATGGTCAATGTACCACGAGTTTACGGCCGTAAAATCATGGGTTTACAACCGTAAACTCAAGTGGAGTTGGTTACAAAACCGTAAACACCCTTAGATTCCATTTCACTTCCCTTTGTTGAATCACATGTGATTCCAACACTTAACCAAGGTGTTTCCTAGTCCCGGAAGGTGTTTCCTTTCATATAGTTGTTTATAAACTCTATATTCATGTCAATATGTGTCCTTATATGTCATTTAGGACTTGTTGTGTCTCGGGACTTCATTCGTGGAACTTCTCATCCGTACGTGCATACCCGTTTGAATCACCCACATCAGGTGAGTTAATACCCTGTAATGAATCTTTTAACTATTTTAACTTTTTTAAGGGGGAGGTACAAGTTGAACACAATGATAATTGTGTAAATTTTTTTATAAACATGTTTCAAAATGTTACTTATGTTATTTATAAGTTGTCAAAACATTTCAAAACTCTTTTAAAGGTTATGTTACTTTATAGTTGTACAAAACTCCATTTTTAAAGTACATGCATAACTTAGTAGAGAATCGAGTCTTTTCAGTAACAGTCCAAGAAGAGCATTAGTAAACTATTATAGTTATACTTTAGGAGAATGCTATTCATTACTTCTAGTACAATGAAGCACACAAAGAGTCAGTCTAGTTCATGAGTCTATACTAACACAATACGTTTACATAGATACGCTTACATGAATACGCTTACATAGAGATGATATCAATATACGATAACAGAACAGAACATAGTAAGGTGCTATAGCATGGAACATTTTCAGGATCTAACTATACCAATGAATCACAACGCATTGTGATAGTTATATTGGGTATACATGATCATAGTAATGTGGATGTTCGCGGCTTGCACTCATTCAGGGGTCGCGTGTAGTTCCTAGAATCTCTTGACAAGGGAGCGTTTAGCATAGGATCTAGCCATCACATTATGCCTTAACCCTCAATTAAGGCAAAATGGTACTAAAAGTATTCACTTATTACAAATACTACAGTACTTACACTGTCAATACGACAATTACAGAAGGATATAAAATTCCAGTGTCAATGTTATTAATAGTCGTACAGTCGGGTCTTGGTAGAAGGCTACTTTCAAAACAGTCGAGTCTTGGTAGAAGGCTACTTTTAAAAGTTAGGACCATAATGCTAATCTTATGATTCCTTGATGTATACACTATAAGATGCATATATACTAATAGATTTCGACAGCTAATAGGATGTGTGCTCATCGCTTCATTTCCTGTTCTCATTGGATTGTGGGCTTGGAACGAGTTCACCCAATCTATTATCTACTCGAATCTATATATTTCTATGCTTAGTATACATTAAGTCATCATAAGGGTACCAGGTATGGATCAGGTTATAGGACACAGAACAAACACACAACTTTTCTAGTACAAAGCATACTTTTCAAAGTTAGTACTTTTGGTATACAAATCTAGAAATTTCCCCGATAAGGGCTTAATCCATTTTATTAAGCCAGTATACACTTAAAGACTTTAGGTGATTAACTCTATAGTACCTTAGTTTATACACCATGTTTATATATAAAACTAATACCCAATAGATATTTAAATGTGTGTTTTCCGCCTTGCTTCCTGTCCTTGTTGGGTTGTGGGTTTAGGGCAGATTCACCCAATTAACTATTCTATCCGATATCAGATTATATATAGCAGTATAAACAAAGCTATTATAAAAGTAGTCACTGTGGTCAATATTTTACTATAAGAAGTATAGGTTTTCTTACAAGGACTTTTAGTTAGATATAAAGGAACCATTACAAATAACTCCATGAGTAACAAGTGGTTACGCCAGGGTTATATATGACATCGATCTAACAACCAATGGAATGTGTGCTATCCGCCTTACTTTCTGTTCCCCGTTAGGTTGTGAGCTTAGGGCAGATGCGCACAATCGATTGTTTGTTTACTCTGAGTATATATGGATTGTACTCACTTAGTACCCATAGAAGGGCTTGTAGTGTCATTTTACTTAACTTTCATTCAAGTAGGAAATATAGCATTTTCTAGAGGAATAGGCGAACCTTTCAAAACAGAACTTACAGCTTACATCACTTTTACATATACATTTTCCACAAATGCTTTATAGCTTACTCACATCACTTATATCTTATGAACTCACCAGCTTAATTGCTGATAAACTCTTTCAAATAACTTGTATTCTCAGGAGACTATTAGACAGGTGCTTGTGCTGGGGATTCAAAAGATGGAGGATTATAGCTTCAAGTTTTGTTTTATTATTTGTTTATGACTTCTATGTTTTGTGAACACACAAATTGTAAGCACTTTCTTTCTAAATGAAATGGTTGTTCATTACTTGCTTACCATATACATATCTCGTGATACTAAACATGACGTCCTCCGCCCCGAACGTTTCTGTCGTTCCGGTTTTGGGGTGTGACATATTGGTATCGGAGCATTGTTTATAGTGAACTAAGTATATCAATCGATAAAAAATATACGTCTATAAATACATTGGGGCTTAAGTGCTCTGGATAATGATATATTTTAGAGCATAACTACAAGTTATAAAAAAATAAACCTACTTGATTATACGTGTACATAATAGAACTAGTGTCACAAGGAGAACATAACTAAAAGTATTTAAAGGTTGGGCACTTTCGTCAACCCGAACAGTTATGTAATCATAGCTAGGATCAATATAGCCTAATCAACTATATTCATTCGAGATGTGACTAACATGTGTTTGGGAATGATGTGGTGTTGCAATAGGGTTAAAACTTACTGGAACACCAGTCAAGAGAACGCTAGAACAAGTACAGTTAGAGTTAGAGTACTATGGGAGTATTCTATGATACGATAGCGCGATAACAAGTATAGAGCATACTAAATACATTACGTTAGAATACTATAGGAGTATTTTAGTCCATATAAATAACTTATGTGATAACTTAAAATACCCTTGCGGATAGGTCTATAATCTTACAGGGTATATTCCTAAAGTTTTATATATAATCAAGATCTTATAGACATAGAATCCGTGACCTACGCTTCGCTATCCATTCCTCTTAAGGAAATAGTGTTGAAGTAGGTTCAATTGTTCGATGGTCTATTTGATCTTTAATTATATACAAACTTGTGTACCTTGTACAATTATAGGAGGATTCTGTAAGGATCACCCCATAAAGTTACCTTAAAGCTCACAGATTCTTTAGTCACATCCATTCTCGCAAGACAAGCCCAGATAAATGTAACCACTTCCTCATAGTATACAACAGAAGAGTTCAGGAGGAACAAGAACAAGTTCATGAGGAGTTTTAAGGAAAGATCAGCCGGAGTAACCAAAAACGTCTTACACGTCACACTAATAAATATTAATCCTGTTAATTGGTCGAGCGAGTGGAAACACTTCTCAAATTACATGTATTAGGAGTATTTTCTTGCATTCAGCTGGTAACAGTTATTCAGGAAACATATATTCATTCGAGGATAGTTATTTTGAAATTCATAGAGTTTATTAGATATAGACTCGTTTATGAATTGTTTCTAGAACCCTGTGGAAGTCAGGACCCGATACATCCAGAACTAGGATAACCTTGTCTTTTCAGCTTTCGGCTTGTGTCCATTGCTATAGACTTATTTCGTCTCATCTTTGTTTTCTTTTAGCAAAGATGCCTCCTCGCAAATCACCCAGACACGCAACTCCGATAACTCCAATACCTTCTCCACAAATCGATGCAGCAACTCTGAACGCTGCAGTGGCCGCGGCTGTAGCAACAGCCATGGCTCAATATCACCCCACCAGTATAGGTGAAGGTGAAACGCCTACTGATTCTACTCAAGGTGAAGTTCTGGTGTGCCAGGGAGAGTTCTCCTACAAGGACTTCACCAGATGCCAACCATTGTCCTTTAATGGGACTGAATGAGTCATTTCCTTTATGCAATGGTTCGAGAAAACAAAGTCGGTTTTCGAAATATGTTTATGTCCAGAAGGAAGCAAAGTGAAGTTTGCTGCCTGCACCTTCTCTGGCAAGGCCCTAACATGGTGGAATAGCCATGTTAAGTCACTGACCCTAGCAATGGCTAAGTCAATAGGTTGGGAAAACCTAAAAGAGTTAATGCGGGAGGAATACTGCCCGTTAGGCGAGATTCAAAAATTGGAACAAGAGCTGTGGGATATCACTATGATCGGCTCAGACCTAGTGACCTACACTGACCGGTTCAGCGAACTAGCAGCTCTATGCCCCGAGATGATTACCTTAGAGAGCAAGAAGATAGAAAGGTACATTTGGGGTCTGACTGCTCCAACCCAAGGAAATGTGCTATCTTCTAACCCAGCCACGTTCGATAGTGCTAAACGCCTGGCTCAGCGACTCCTCAACCATGGATTCCTCCATGGTGTAAAAGTCCCTATTCCCGAGCCATTAAGGGAAGAGGACTATAATCAGAAGTCGGGGAACAAGAGGAAGAAGAAGCAAACAACACAAGACACCCCGCAAGAGCAACGAGCGAGTACTATGTACGCCGCTACGAGGCCTACTGCTTCAGCACCTACTAGTCGTTATGCTGGAAACCTTCCGAAGTGTGGAAAGTGCAACTTTCACCACACCGGAGTATGCCGGGAAACGCAGTGTCAGAACTGCCGCAGAAAGGGACACACAGTCCGTTACTGTAGGGCACCGACTCAACCAATCTCCCAGGTCCCCGGAGCTGAAGAAAACCAATCCTGCTATGGATGTGGTGAGTCGGGACACAATCAGAGGGACTGCCCAATAATAAAGAACTCAGGAGCGGATGGACGTATTCTGATGATCACCTCAGGAGAATCTACCCCGGAGTCGTCGACGAGTAGTGGTACGTTTTCAAAATAGTAAACTTTTAAAAAAAATTATTTATATTCATATAAGATTCAAATTTGGGGATGACACTTAAAAGTAACTATAACAACTCACATGTTGAAATAGTTCGTAATACTCAAGAGAATTAAAAGATCCTTTAGAGAAGCTATTATGGCTCACCATATACATCAGAGTTGTGCGCAACTAAGATGTTGCAGACTTAGAGTGAGTGACTCCGCTTAGGTCCCCCTTTTCCTTAATTGGTTGAGGATTTGAGGAAGAGATACTCATTCGACGACCTGGCTCATCTTAATTATTCGTAACTTGTATATGACGGGCGATGGTAGTGGTACCATGGGGGATCATGAAATAAAAGTATCCCTTTGGTTAGTAAAGCACTTTTATTTGTATGTATGCGCACATAGCGGTACAATACATAGGAGTGTTAACTTCAAATAGAAGATAGGAAACACGAGAACAGTTACAAGGAGTACATTGTTGATCATACTAGGAGTACAGTACCAAGCATACCAGGGATACATCGTCGTTTATCAGACATTTCTTTCATTTGACCAAAACTATGTTCAGTATAGAGTCCATTGTATTTTTTCGTCATGAATTGGCGTGGTTCTCACCATACTGAGATCATATGTTTCTATCGCCTCGATCGGCAAGTTCTCGAAACTTTCATCATTCGTATTGAAAGTCTGACCTGAATCAAAAATTTTATCTTTCGCATTCTAAACCCCCGAAGTACTCGTGCGAAGAGTACTTTGTCCTCCGAAGCCTAATCGTCAGATGTCCACAGTCCGTCATGAAATACCACTCGTCCAGCAGACCATGTTCGAGCACAGAGGCTATGGACGAATACAGCCCACCTAATATTATTTAGTATATACGCGAGGGTGGTATATGATTATGATTACACAGATTTAGTATGTGTGTTTTTGCCCTATCTCCTGTCCTCGTTGGGTTGTGGACCTGGGGCAGAGTCGCACATCCGACCGTCTTACTAACCCTAATTATATACGACTTGTATACACTAGGTAATGATAGATGGACCAAGTATGAATCCTATCAGGAACATTAGGGCAAAGTTGCCAGGTCTACGAGTGAGTATTCTACAAAGCAGAAGAGCTCAACCCCAGTAGTAATGTTAAGAATGCTAATTTCGGGACGAAATTCATTCTAACGGGGGGATGATGTGCCAACCCAAAAATTTCCATTCTGTACAACCATTCACTTCAACAGAAGTCAAAACTGTGTCGGCTAACTTTCAAGCTTTTTGGAATAAGTTTGAGTGTTTTAAAGTTAGTGCTTCAGAAGATATAAGGAGAAAACATACCCTAAGGTTTATTATGTAGCAATAAGTGCCCAAAACTTCAAGAGTTTGGAGTTTACGGTCCAAGATGGTATTGGGACCGTAAACCCTCAAGACTATCTAAGTAAGACTTAGCCATTTTGGTTCATTTCTTCCATTTCAACTAGAGAAAACCCGATTTCTCTCCCAAGGATCTTCAACCGTTCATCCCAAATTATAAGTACTTCAACCCTAGAGTGTATTAAAATGTATTACATGCCTAGATAACATGGAAATCATCAAAATATCCCAAGGAAAAGGTGTTCACGGCCCAAGATCCTCTTGGACCGTGAACACTAAAAATGAGGCCAAAGTATGCCCTATGTCCCTATAGACCTTGGAACCAAACATAGAAACTACCATTGACATGTTTAGACCTTAGGAGCATCAAGAAAACACCCAAAGATCACAAAGAACAAAGTGTTTATGGCCCAAGAATCGTCTTGGACCGTAAACCCTAAAAAAGGTGCTAAAGTGTCCCTATTCTCTTGCCAAACCTCGGAAACAAACCTAGAACCTTCCTTTGATGTGTTTAGCACATGAAAACCACCAAAATACCACATGTATATGTCTTTACGGTTTGGGAAACCTCCCAAAACTGTAAACACCTCAAATGCATGTTTTGATGCCCCAAACTCTTTCCTTAAGCCTAGAAACTAGCCTAGACCTTTACCTCGAAGTGTTTAAGACTTGAGAACATCATTTGACCATAAACCATTTGGGTTTACGACCGTAAACCCAAAGAGAAATGGTCCAAAAACCTTAAAACCCATAAAGGGGTGATATGTTTCTCTAATCACTTCCTAAGGCTAAGACTTGAAGTTAGGATGCTTCAAAATGACTTCTAGGACTTTAAATCACAAAATGGTCAAAGTACCATGAGGTTACGACCGTAAACTCATGGGTTTACAACCGTAAACTCAAGTGGAGTTGGTTACAAAACCGTAAACACCCTTAGATTCCATTTCACTTCCCTTTGTTGAATCACATGTGATTCCAACACTTAACCAAGGCGTTTCCTAGTCCCGGAAGGTGTTTCCTTTCATATAGTTGTTTATAAACACTATATTGATGTCAATATGTGTCCTTATATGTCATTTAGGACTTGTTGTGTCTCAGGACTTCATTCGTGGAACTTCTCATCCGTACGCGCATACCCGTTTGAATCACCCACATCAGGTGAGTTAATACCCCATAATGAATCTTTTAACTATTTTAACTTTTTTAAGAGGGAGGTACAAGTTGAACACAATGATAATTGTGTAAATTTTTGTTATAAACATCTTTCAAAATGTTACTTATGTTATTTATAAGTTGTCAAAACATTTCAAAACTCTTTTAAAGGTTATGTTACTTTATAGTTGTACAAAACTCCATTTTTAAAGTACATGCATAACTTAGTAGAGAATCGAGTCTTTTCAGTAACAGTCCAAGTAGAGCATTAGTAAAATATTATAGTTATAGTTTAGGAGAATGCTATTCATTACTTCTAGTACAATGAAGCACACAAAGAGTCAGTCTAGTTCAAGAGTCTATACTAACGCAATACGTTTACAATGATACCCTTACATGATTACGCTTACATAGATACGATATCAATATACGATAACAGAACAGAACATAGTAAGGTGCTATAGCATGGAACATTTTCAGGATCTAACTATACCAATGAATCACAACGCATTGTGATAGTTATATTGGGTATACATGATCATAGTAATGTGGATGTTCGCGGCTTGCACTCATGCAGGGGTCACGTGTAGTTCCTAGAATCTCTTGACAAGGGAGCATTTAGCATAGGATCTAGCCATCACATTATGCCTTAACCCTCAATTAAGGCAAAATGGTACTAAAAGTAGTCACTTATTACAAATACTACAGTACTTAAACTCTCAATACGACAATTACAGAAGGATATAAAATTCCAGTGTCAATGTTATTAATAGTCGTACAGTCGGGTCTTGGTAGAACGCTACTTTCAAAACAGTCGAGTCTTGGTAGAAGGCTACTTTTAAAAGTTAGGACCATAATGCTAATCTTATGATTCCTTTATGTATACACTATAGGATACATATATACTAATAGATTCTGACAGCTAATAGGATGTGTGCTCATCGCTTCATTTCCTATTCTCATTGGATTGTGGGCCTGGAACGAGTTCACCCAATCTATTATCTACTCGAATCTATATATTTCTATGCTTAGTATACATTAAGTCATCATAAGGGTACCAGGTATGGATCAGGTTATAGGACACAGAACAAACACACAACTTTTCTAGTACAAAGCATACTTTTCAAAGTCAGTACTTTTGGTATACAAAACTAGAAATTTCCTGAATAAGGGCTTAACCCATTTTATTAAGCCAGTATACACTTAAAGACTTTAGGTTATTAACTCTATAACACGTTAGTTTATACACCATGTTTATATATAAAACTAATACCCAATAGATATTTAAATGTGTGTTTTCTGCCTTACTTCCTGTCCTCGTTGGGTTGTGGGTTTAGGGCAGATTCACCCAGTTAACTATTCTATCCGATATCTGATTATATATAGCAGTATAAAAAAAGCTATTATAAAAGTAGTCACTGTCGTCAATATTTTACTATAAGAAATATAGGTTTTCTTAAAAGGACATTTTGTTAGATATAAAGGAACCATTACAAATAACTCCATGAGTAACAAGTGGTTACGTCAGGGTTATATATGACAACGATCTAACAACCAATAGAATGTGTGCTATCCGCCTTACTTTCTGTTACCCGTTGGGTTGTGAGCTTAGGGCAGATGCGCACAATCGATTGTTTGTTTACTCTGAGTATATATGGCTTGTACTCACTTAGTACCTATAGAAGGGCTTGTAGTGTCATTTTACTTAACTTTCATTCAAGTAGGAAATATAGGATTTTCTATAGGAACAGGTGATCCTTTCAAAACAGAACTTACAGCTTACATCACTTTTACATATACATTTTCCACAAACGCTTTATAGCTTACTCACATCACTTAAATCTTATGAACTCACCAGCTTAATCGCTGATAAACTCTTTCAAATAACTTGTATTCTCAGGAGACTATTAGACAGGTGCTCGTGCTGGGGATTCAGAAGATGGAGCATTATAGCTTCAAGTTTTGTTTTGTTATTTGTTTATGACTTCTATGTTTTGTGAACACATAAATTGTAAACACTTTCTTTCTAAATGAAATGGTTGTTCATTACTTGCTTACCATATACATATCTCGTGATACTAAACATGACATGCTCCGCCCCAAACGTTTCCGCCGTTCCGATTTTGAGGTGTGACATATATTCATTAAAGAAAGCTTCAAGTAATCATCATAGTTCACTACAAGTAAGTTTTCACTTTTTAGATACAATCAACATTTCCAATTTTAATTAGGCTTCTAAGTTGTATTTATTTATCCAAGCTACTTCTTTGGTCATATATCCAAGGGAAATTGGAGATTAACACTCTAAAAAGGAGCTACAAGAATTGTATTGGCTTCATGAAGCAACTCTTGCTGAACTTGAGTTAGTGAAAACACAACATAAAAGTTTATTATTAGGGAAGGTAAAAAAAATGTGAAAAAAATGATGCATGTTTACAACAAAAATTACTCACCATTTTATTGATTTGGCATCTTAACTATTCTATTTTCAGGGTTACCCCGTTTTGTAAAATGACAAAAATGTAGAACGAGACAATATATTTTCACTATTTTATCGATTAGCCACATAATTATTGATACTTTATCATTGAAATTATTGTTCGATAGCTAAATCGATGAAAAATAGTAGTACTATAATGGTGATAATACTTTATAATTTTCTATATTTTGCTCTTGTATGGTCAAACCAATTTTTTTCAACAATAAAAAAGTATGTTGGCTTAATTAGTAAGAAATTTAGTCCCTCTATCAATTTAAAAAATAAATGGACCAGGACTTGCTACTGAGTTAATTTATAATCTACCATGTTATAAGAACTTCTTAGCAAGTTTGTATCGGAGGAAACATTGCATACAATCGAAAATAGAAAGATTTGATTTCCTTTTTTGGTAAGGAGGGAGTGTTTAGTATACTTATGGAAAGAATATTGTTTGAGTTTCTTTATTTTATAATATTTATCATGTTTCTTGCAAAAATGATTGTCATGAAGCAAGTTGTGAGTAGCACAAAACATAAGATTGACAATGGTGATAAGGAGGAAAACACTATGAAAGAACAACACAACTCCTCACAATAGAAAAAGTTTTAATTTTTTGATGATCGATTAATTTTTAGATAAAGTTTGTGTTGGAATATGAACTCTGGTGTATGTTTGTAGGGTTAAGTGTTTATTTATGCAAAAAAAATTTATTTTTTCAGTTTATGTGATAAATCTTATTTTTAGACGAAATAAGCAATCACGTGTCATTCTAGGACCAAACTTTGCAAAAGTTTACATGTAATCGATTTGTCAGCTTGAAACATGATTGCATTATTAGTGTAAATTGCATAAATTTCTAAAAAAAGTGAGGCTTTGTTGCATAAATGGTAAAAAGGAGAAACATTATTGCTGCTACAACTATGTCATTGTTTGAATGGAGTTCTTAATAGATGTTAAGAATTTTGAAGACAAAGAACATGGATAACTTTCTAGATGATGAGGAAAAAGTAGAGGTGGCTGGAATTTTCTTCACAGCTATGAAGAGGAATACTATGGGACTAAGGATATTGGAGAGTGTATATGTATGTTTGTATTTGTGTATCTATCACTCTGAAAAATCGAAAATACCATAAAAAACAATAACTCACAATGTTTATTTCATTTTTAAGCATCGTACTTCACATTCAACCAATTATAGCATCCTACTTTCGGGACCCACCAAACATCAACAAAAGAAAACCTGACCCGTGCAACGCACAGGCTTTGTCACTATATATATATATATATATATATATATATATATATATATATATATATATATATATATATATATATATATATATATATATATATATAATGTGCTATAAAACTATTTTCATTTAATAAGTCGTGTTTTAAAAACATTTTATAATTCAGTAAATATTATTAGTTGATATTCATATTTAAATAATTAAAAAGTCTTATGATACAATAATTCAAAAAGAAATATATTATGCGACTAATATTATAAAAATCATAAATTTTTAATACTTAATTAGAAAAAGCCCTAATATTTTTTTTTCTTATTGTTATGGTCACAACTTTCTCACATAATTATTGTTTTAACCTACTTAACGAGTTTCTTGGTTAACTTGGTTAATTTTTTTGCTAAATCAGTCTTAAAAAGTTCAAATTTAGTCCGTAAGGTTTGCAAAAAATTACACCACATGGTTTTTAAACATTAATTTTCGTTTTTTGTATATTTTATTTATTTTCGGATTTTTTTATAAATATATATACATTTTTTATTTTCTTTTTTATTTATATTTTATTTATTTTTATTTTTTAACTTTATTTCTCAACAATTTGACCATTTTTTTTTTTGTTTTTACCTTTTTACATTTTGTTTTCTATATATATTTTTTCTATTTTAGTTTATTATATTTTTTCTAATGTTTTTATTTATTTAGATTCAAGAACTTGAATTCAATTTAAATTACTATAACAATTTTTTTATAGAGACCGATTATTATTATATTTTTTGTTCTTTCTTTTAGTGTATTATCAAAGTGAAAAATATTATCTTCAATTTAAACTGTTGATATCACATATAAAAATATGATTTAATTTGCAAGTTATATAACACATTGCAACACTAATTCTTTTTAACAATCTTTTTTTTTTTTAATTTTCATTTTGTCGTAACATAAATATAATAGCACTAAAGAAAAAAAGAATAAAAAGAAAAGAAGTTTGAATGAAATTACAAATATAAACATAACTATTTTATTTACTTGAAAAAAATAAAGAATTACAAAAACTATAAATTATCAAAATTCTAATATACTAATATATTTTACATTTTTTGTAAAAATTCAATAAAAACCTAAAAATACAAAAAACTAAAAATAAATAATTGAAATACAAATAAGAAAAAAAAAATAAATAAAAAATAGAACGGCTAAAAATATAATATGAAAAAAAAACTATAAAAAAGAAAAAAACTCTAATATACTCTATATATACACTAAAAAAAGGAAAAAAAATAAAATTGTTGAAAAATAAAGTTAAAAAAATGAAAATAAATAAAATATATATAAAAAAGAAAATAAAAAATGTATATATATTTTCAATAAAATCCGAAAATATACAAAAAATGAAAAATAATGTTAAAAAACTATGTGATGTAATTTTTTGCAAACCTCAGGGATAAAATTTGAACTTTTTAGGACTGATTTTGCAAAACAATTTAACCAAGTTAACCATTAAACTCGTTAAGTGGGTTACAACAATAATTTTGAAAGAAAGTTGTGGCCATAGCAATAATAAAAAATATTAAACATTTTTCCAGTAATGCGTTAAAAATTTAGGGTTTTTATAATATTAGTCCATATATTATGTTATATTTATAAAAATAAAAATAAAAAATATTGAAAATATTTGATAATCATTTTGAAAGTTATCTTATATGTGAAATGTCATTAAATATTAATAATTAATTAGTAAATAAAGTATTACATTAAAATATTATTAATAAGATAGTATAAAATATGATTAAAACACAAAGGTTTAATTAAATACAGAAAACATAAAAAGTATATATTAACCAATTAATATATATTAACTGGTTAATAATATATATATATATATATATATATATATATATATATATATATATATATATATATATATATATATATATATATGAATGAGTTCTATGGAAAACAAATAACTAGGACAATATCTACCGGAACTAATAATCAAATGACACGTGTCCATTTTTTTCTTCACAAGTAATGTATTGTGGAAGTTATTATGGAAGTGATGTGTTGTCGTGTTTTTATTGGTTCAAATATGTGTTGCCATAATCATTCATTTTCCATTTAACTCTTCTCTCTCTCTCTCTCTCTCTCTATATATATATATATATATATATATATATATATATATATAATATATATATATATATATATATATATATATATATATATATCTATATATATATATATATATATATATATATATATATATATAATATATATATATATATATATATATATATATATATCTATATATATATATATATATATATATATATATATATATATATATATATATATATATAATGCCACTAAATGATCAATAAATAAAATAACCAACAATAAAAATAACCTTTTCACTTTCACCTTCTTTTTTTTTTTTTTTTTTTTTTTTTTTTTTTTTTTTTGTAATATTTAAACACAAATGATAATTACTGAGTTTAAAAAACATTGAACTCATTAAATTTAGATAAATATACCAATAAGATATATATATATATATATATATATATATATATATATATATATATATATATATATATATATATATATCATTAATTTAAATTAAAAATCTAAAAATTAGAATATAATAATAACAATAATTACATCGATAAAAAGTAAAAACAATTTATTTTTATTTTTAACTTTATAGTCGCTAAAAATCCAACTCTACAGTCAATAAAAGGATGAGTTGGTTTAGATAATTGGTATTCATCGTTAAGATTTTAAAATCTTCAACCTCGCATGCTTGATTTTGTGCGCATATGTTTCCGTTCTTGCGTTTTATTTTTGTACGACCTTTGTCCAACTTATCCACTAATCGATCTATTTTTTCATCCATATTGGGGCCTTGAGAATGAACTCTTTTTCCCTTCATCGCTCTCAAACTGTCTTCAAAGTTCTTCCGGCTCAATTGCATCATCCTAAGTTATTGTGATTCCATTGTAGGTGATTTTGTAAATATCTAGAATCGTGTACTAATAAGAGTCAAATATATAAATATTCTGAAAATATGCTGTCTTAAATGAGTATTTATATGGCTTAAATATATTAAATTTCCAATATTTTTAACTCCAACGGTAAAAAATAAATGAGGCAATAAAAAGGGGAGCAAGGATGCACTCTGGTGGATCTCCCATGTGCGTGGACGCTAAAGCGGACATGGTGTTCCCAATAGGTCCATATGTGCCATGTTGGACCCTATTTACGGCGAGAAAGGTATAACGAAACAAGCTTAAACATATTGACATTTACAAGTAGTTCATAGTTTATTCATAAGCTATCAAACGGATTGACACCACATTCGATGACATCAAAGATTTGAAATTGTAACATCTGGAGAATTCAGGTATTTCTAAATTCATCTATTTGTTTTTAATATATGTTATTTTGACATTTGCATTAGACGGAAGTAGTTATGGGAAGCCTTAGTGGCAAGTTTGTAATGTTGGGGTCAGGAGGAGTACGCTGGGCGTACATGTGGGTACACTAAGCGTACTAGGGCGCGCCCTAGTACGCTGGGCATACTCGTGTCTGAAGGAAACCCTAAGTTTTAGGTTTTGTGGGGGTATTTAAGCATCCTTATGGCTCATTTCTCCCCACCTTTTTAGCCTCCGAAGTCTTAGAGTCGTTATTGCAAAATCCTAGCCTCCGAGAGTGAGATTGAGAGCCCTAAAGTGTATTATTGGTGTTTTAGAGGAAGGAGAATGGCATCAAGAAGCTTAGAAACCTGAAGCAAGGATTGGATGTGGAAGTTTAGCTCTAAATGTATAGAGTTCATACATTTATGGTTTATTTGATAGATCTCATATTTAGGTCTTTTTATGTTTCTTTTTGGTCCCAAATGCTCCATCTTGGGCGTGGCATTTCCTTGATGTTTTGAGTCATCCTTTCAGACACTTGGAGGGGTCCTTAGTCATAAAAATGAGGTCCCAATAGCTAGAATTGTCCCATGCATTTGGAAAAGGGGTCTTAATGGATTAAGACCTTGTATTAAGAACTTTTGGACGTGTAAAGTCATAAAGTTGGAGACTTTAGGACTCTTTGGTGCATTTGGACTACGAATCTATAGTTTGGGTTTAAGTGCTTAAGCCATTAAGCACATAATGAGACTTTTGGATCTACGAGGGTACGCCCCGCGTAAGGGGGGGGGGTATGTACTAGGTAAGCTACCTCGATGTGGGTCAATGCGAGGCTCAATGTACACCCCACGTACCGTAGGAGTACGCACCTCGTACGACTGTTTGTTGGATTTTGGAAATTAGGCTTCAAGTTTTGGGCCACCTTTTGGGCTTGAATACTTGGGCCCTTCTTGGACTATCTGAGTATGAGTGTGTGGGCCAAGTGAAGGGTTGGACCTTAGGATAAGGCCAAAAAAGAGTTTGGGCCGAATTTGGAAAATTGGCCCAATTATGGGTCTTGAATAATTTTGGGCTTATTGGATCAAGCATTGGGCCTAGGTCTTGGTCCAATTAGGGAAAGAGTAAAGTGGCCATTTACCCTAAGTATAGGTTATTATTCAAGGATAGTGATCCATTTATTAACTGGATGCTTATTTGTTATGATAGTTCTGGGATTTTAGTGAGCTAGCAGCCAGAGGATTTAGTGTGATTCGTCAGTGTTAGGTGAGTTGTCCTCACTATACTCTCGGGTCGAAGACACCAATGTCGGTCCTTTGGATTGTTATCCTGGTTTATTGTATGCTTGCTATGTTATAGTGATCTATTTGATCGGCATCCTGGTAGATAGGGTGTGATATGCTATAGTGATCCACTAGACCTGTGTGACAACCTTTATATGCTAGCTATGTTTTATTAGGTTATATATAGATATGTGATGGTTAGTTGGGTTGAGGCGTTCTTGCTATGTGCAGAAGGCCAACAGACCCAGGGAGGCTCGGATAAAGTGAAGGCCTGTGAGGCGGACCAGTCAGGCCGAAGGCCCGGAGAACGGTCCAAACAGGTTGAAGGCCCAGTGCGGCGGTCCAGACATGCTGAAGGTTCTGTATGCATGATGTTGCTGTGATAGATATGATTATGTGTTGTGGTGGTATTTTGGGGAAACTCACTAAGCATTGGGCTTACAGTTTTGGGTTACGTTTCAGGTACCTCAAATGATCGCGGGAAGGCAAAGGCTTGATCGTGAACCTCCTGATTTTTTGTTTCATGATTTTGGGATTACTTTGATATTAAACCTATTTGAAAACTATTTGTAACAATTATGATTTTTGGAGTGTTTTAAAAAGTTTAAATTTTTCATGAATTTTATGGATGTTACAAGTTGGTATCAAAGCCTTGGTTTGAGTAAATTGAAGGAACACTCGTGCGAATCCAGTCTCAAACTATGGAAAAGGATTTTTTTAAATAATTTTCAAATGGTTTTTAAAATAATAGAGGAGGATGCAAAGTGAACGATCATCTAGAGCTAGTAAGTGACCCTAAATTACTACACAAGTTATTTGAGATTATGTTATGTTATGAATAGAACAACATGCTAGTGACAGGAGAGGGATCCTCAGGAATCGTATGATAGAATTGCCTAATATTTGATACCTTATGCCTTATAGAGTACCCTGTTGATTGTTGTATGACTCTTTCGTGTGTGAACTAACTATGGAATGAATGCACTAAGTCGCATACTACATGGGTTAAATGGTCTTGGGTAGGGGAATTGGTCCTGTTGTGTAGCTCTTGTTTGAGTCCAACAATTGTGGGATTGAATCGTTTAGCCTAAGCTTGTTTAAGTCATGTAGTATGTGATAGTATTCATGCTGATAAGTTAATGACTAACTTGAAGATCGATTAGATCTATAAAACAGGTGAATTAACAAACGAGTAAACAGCAAGAACACAAGAATGGATCAAAGATGTCGAATGATTAATAAACAGTCCTCAGAAGAGCTCGATAAAGAACTTCTACTGTAGAGGATTTAGGGTTTACAAGAACGATGAAGGAAATCTGTAAAGCTATCAATCGTTACTCTATCAATCGATTACCTAATATGCATGCAAGCACATTAATATATACTAAACCCTATCAGCTCACAGTTGGACAGGCCCAAAACCGGAGTACAAAACATGGACTATTAACCGAGCCCAATAGACGCAATATACAATAATGCTATGCTACCCAACAATCTCCCCCTTTGCGTCAATTGGAGCGAGATCACTTTGTCTTCTTACTTGGGCCAGCGGCAGCAGGAACCTTCTTCTTTACAGTCTCAAACAGACGAGAGATGAGTGCGAGGATTGTCTGTCTGAATCGGATATACAATTGTATCATATCATCAAAATATTTGATATCATCCGCTGTATTTTCTTTGCACCTGTGGATGATCCCCAGCACATGCTCAAGACAAGCAGTGGTATAAAGATGTTTATCAGCTAAGGCAAAGAGACATTTCTGTCCTTCACTCCTAGTGAACATGACCGAGTTTCGCCTTGGGTCAATTTTTCCCATCTTCATCTGGTTCAGATCACTGGCCGAGCCAACAGGAGAGATCTTCGGTTTCTTCTTGAAGATAGTTGCAATCTCCTGATCCATCAGGGCTACCTCCATGATATAGCACACCAACATCCTTTTGAGATGGTCAATGATCGGACCATATTCAGCTTCATTAGTCAATAGGATGTTGTGCAGAACGATCCAGTCATGGGGGTTGAGGTTCGGTAGATCTGCTAAAGATATGGCATGTTTGGTTTTTGCAGACCCTCTGAGCACTTTGAACCGAACGTTGATAAATCTCCCTTCGGTGTATGGCTTCAGAACCCGAACGTTTATGATCTTCTGAGCGCTCCAGGTTTGGTACTGGGGTTGAGCAGCCTTCAGATAGAACTCGATCAATTCCCGATCAACCTCCGGATGAGGATGAGGGAACTCAGCAACGTTGGCGAAGGCGTAAAAGATGAACGCCTTTCGGGTTAAGGGCATGTCGAACTGAGAGTCGACGGAGTTGAAGCAGTCAAAGGAGATTACCGGTTCAAGCCATAAGATGCTCGGAGTATCGATTCCCTCCTTTATCATCCTCTCGAGAGTCCAAGCAGGGAAAAGAGTCTTCCTGCTCTCGAGAAGGTCGTGGGCTTCTTTCTGCTTGCGTTCAGCTTCTTTAGCTTCTCTCGCCACACGAACATTATCATCTTCAACATTGCGACGACTTTTGCGTTTCAGCAAGTCAGCAATGGTTTCTTGATCATCTTCCTCTTCATCCTCTGCAAGTTTCTTGCCTTTTTCCTTCACACCCGAACCAGAGGCTTGGCCTGTAGGAGGAGGTTCGGTTGTGTGATTTGCCTTCGAGGAATGAGGTGGTTGCGATCCGGACTCCTTTTCTCCCCCTTGTTTCAGATTGGACACGAAACTAGGTAGCCCTTCAATTTTACTAAGCAGATCCAGGGCAGGAGCGAGTTTCTCTGCAAGGGTACGCCTCACAGAGTGGTTCAGGATCGGATCGTGCGCTTCGAGGATGTTGGATATAGCGGAGTGTACATCCGAAACACACGTCTTGATGACCTCCCGTTCGGATCACAGAGCGTCAATTTGTTGTTGAGAATTGAAAAGTTGAGCACTCTTGACCTTTAGGGCGGTGGTCTTGCTTGCAAGAACGTCCATCAACGAGTTCTCAGTGGCCAGATCCTCTTGGAGTTTAGAGAGGCGCTCGTCAATAGATGCACGGAAGGCAGAGTTGTCGTCAGTCAGAGATTGACGAAGGGTGGCAAATGACTTCAACTCTATAGAGACGAACGTGGCCAACTGTTGAACAATTGGTTCCAACGTTGTCTTGGTAGCAGTGGCACTCTCCTGTAAAGATTGTAACAAGGTAGAGGCGTCAGAGAATAGTTTATCGACTTTTTCGGTCGCAGCCTCACAAGCTTTCGTCGAGGCGTCTATGGCGGCGGTGGCAGAAGCGACTGAATCTTGCTGAGCCCTAGAGAAGGCATCAACAATCTTCGGAAGAGCAGCTTCAGAGAGAGATGCTTGTGAGTTGGAGGAAGAAGTGATGAGCAAGTCGACCTTCTCATGTAGCTCCTTAAGGTGCTTCTTTGTTACCGGAGCATCCTCATCATCGTCGCTTTGCACTTGAAACGGACTGTAATAGACCGAATCAAATGTCATATTTTCCCCGCCAAGGAAAGGGTTATCTCCGTCAGAGGCATGACCGGGAGATGGTGGTGGTGGTGAAGCTGGGGGTGTAGTGGTATGGGTGGGTTCAGGTTGAGTTTGGGTAGAGGTAGGTTCGGTTGTGTGTATGGGTTCGGTTGCTGGTGGTGGTTCGGTTACATCGGTATGAACCCTCGTATTAGATATGTTGGTTGTAACCTTTGCTGTGGATGTTGTGGTTGCATCAGTGAATATGGGTGGTGGCATTGGGAATGAGGTTTTTGGGATGTGGGTAAAAGGGTTTATGGTGGGAATGGAAGTAGGAATTGTTTGAGTAGGAGAGGGAATTGGAGAGGTATGGATTTCCATTTCAGGAGTAGGTGATCTGGGTGGGGTGTTGCCTCTTGGAGGTGTGTTGCCTCTTGGAGAGTCATCCAAATCCGAACTCTCACCTTCCGACTCACTGGAAGAAGAAGTGATAATGAGCTTTCGCTTGGGTTGAATCTTTCGCCTCTTCTGCTGCGGGGACTGAGCAGCTTTTGTTGATTTCCTCTTCTTGGGAGAAGGGCCTTTAGCCCTTTTCGCCACTTATTTGCCTTTATCTACCTTTTTACCTCTCGAAGCAGGCTTATCGGCATCGTGAATGGACTTTAGCATCTCCGGCGTGAGATCCCTCGGACCAGATTTCTTGAACTCCTTGTAGGTCCTGATGATCCTGCTGTCAGCTGGAACATCAGCGCACATGGTCTCCGGAATGGAACCATTGAAAGGGAATTTCGATGCATCGGAGACGATGATCTTCGTGGTATGGAAAGTACCAATCGAAGACATCGGTGCGCCGGCGGCAATGGGAATGCTGTACTTCTCCATAACCCACTTCGTTATGATGGTCCAAAACCTTGCGTACGACACCTCAGAATGTCGTGAAGAAGAAGATAAGCTTTGGATGAGTTGTTGCCAAAGAACCAACCCATAGTCGACGTTGACGCCGTTGTAAACTCTATACAGAATGGACAGGAATAGTCGACTGGAGCCATCTGAACCTGAGCTCCGTTCTGAGAGACCCTTGAAAAGCACAGTGAACATTCCGTTCCACTGTGGCGGTAAACATGATTTTTTTGAACTTTGCGACGGAGGTGAGCGCCTCCATGTACCCCATATTATAGAACATATTGAAGAGATGCCCCATCGGAATAGTCTCTGGATTAACCCTTGAAGGGTCAGCTTCAAACCCCAGCAGTGAGCCAAATCGTTGCTTGGAGATAGAGGCTTTATGATGAGCAACTTCGAAAAAGATCCTGTTGACGACTTTGTCAT
This sequence comes from Lactuca serriola, assembly GCF_051521515.1. Lineage (NCBI taxonomy): Eukaryota > Viridiplantae > Streptophyta > Magnoliopsida > Asterales > Asteraceae > Lactuca > Lactuca serriola. Next base: position 374,695,610 of record NC_136411.1, on the reverse strand, counting down.
AATGCGCCGTCACGTAGATCTGTGAGAGGAACTCCATTAGCACCGATTCTGCCCTTGAAAGTGCAGGTGCGATTGGCGAATACTTCAAACATTCGATGACTGGGACCATGTAGGAGTCATATGCGTAAGGGGTTAAGTCAATGATGAGACATTGCTGAGGGCGAATAGGCAGGATATGAGAAGTAGCGTGGACGGAGGATGAATCTGCCATTGTTGAAGAGAGGGAAGAAGATGATGAACAGTTAGGGTTTAGGGAATTCTTTTGCTCTGGGAATTTTGATTGCAGTAAAGAGGTAAATGGTAGATGCTAACGCCTTTTTATACTGGGGTTTAAGGAGAGAGAAGGATCTTCCCAAATCTTCTATCGAAATACCAAGAGTTTTTCGGAGTGACTGATGTGTGACAGTTGTGGAACCGATGATCACGCATGAGAGAGAGTGTCAGATTCCGAAGAACACGCCTCCCATCAAGCGCCGTTTCTGCTAAACCGTTTCAAATTCACACGTGCATTTCTGTGCCAGAGAGAAACTGTTTCAAATTCGCACACGCGTCTGCGACGCCAATTAGAGATTAGACGCTTCAAATTCGCACGCTTTTCCTCTTCCGCCGTTTGAAATCAAATCAATTAATCTCCCGCCTGAGTCAGCAACGCTTCATCTTATCCCTTTAATGTGTAACGACATCTTTTGAATAACACGCCCACATGGATTAATTTTGACCACATCTTAGAATTAATTACCAATCCAAAGAAAAAGCCTGTAACTATTAGTACCAAAATTATTGAAAAATCAACGATTTTCGTGCTAAGGGTGTAAAAAGAAAAGAAATAAAGCAAATCTTTTTAGGAATAATTGTGATGTCAATAAAGACACGAAACAAATGATCCCGGGCACGAATCTCTTCCTTCAAAGTCAAGAGAGACCTTAAAGTGTTAGTGTGGTTTCCCGTTGAATAACGATCAAACACTTATTAAGAAGTGTTGAAAGGCTTCTTTTAATTAGGCTTCTTAGGGTGGCTTTAGCTTTGATTCAATAGTCCTAATCTTGAAATAAGATAGAAAGTGAACAAAGTACTTGTGAGACCGGTGTAGTCTGTTGAACAAGTAGGTAGGAAATAATTTAAAAGAGGCTAGGAAAGTATAAAATCTCAACAAAAATTAAAAACTGGATCCCAAGGGAAGAAATGTTATGGTGTTTAACAATTTCATAGGAATCACACAAAATAAAAATTTGAGATTTCATGAAGATACATTCGTCAATTCATTGGTGAAAGCTTGAGCAAATTAATTGCTCACCGTCAATTCAGATTTGGTATTGAATTTTGGGTTTCACTCAGCACGTAGTGGCACGAAACTAAGATCATAAACACAGTTTTTGAGTAACCATAAACCTCAGTGGTAATTTCTGAGAGTCTCAAGGGTTACGTTGGTGAAACGAATTTAATGGAAAAATGTATTAGAGATGGAGAAAGAAATCAAAGTACCTCTGCTGCGAAAAGTAGGACCAAGCAGAAAACTCTTATCTCATGTGAGAAGGGAGTTAGGTAGCTCACGATTAGAATAAGTGTGGTAGCCTAATTGGGAAGACAAGGTTTGTGTATACCAAGTCATTAAGGCTATTATTCAGAATCTGATGAGGCTTTGGGCACATACAACAACATGCTTCTAGGGACACTTAACTAATTCTACAAATCCCCATAAACGAACGAACACACAAATAAAAATTAATAAAAAATAAATAGAGAACGAGCGTTCGGTTGGTTTCGGTTTTGAAAAATTTTGGAAAACCGAACCCGAGCGTTCGGTTGGTTTCGGTTTTGAAAATTTTTGGAAAACCGAACCCGAGCGTTCGATTGGTTTCAGTTTTGAAAAATTTTGGAAAACCGAACCCGAGCGTTCGGTTGGTTTCGGTTTTGAGAAATTTTGGAAAACCAAACCCGAGAGTTCGGTTGGTTTTGGTTTTGAAAATTTTTGGAAAACCGAACCCGAGCGTTTGGTTGGTTTCGGTTTTGAAAAATTTTGGAAAACCGAACCTGAGCGTTCGGTTGGTTTCGGTTTTGAAAAATTTTGGAAAACCGAACCTGAACGTTCGGTGTATTTCGGATACCGAAGAAATTAGATTTTCAAAAAGGAAATACTTTTGACAAAAAGGAATAAAATAGAAACATTTATACATGAAATTTACAACCAAGAAAACCACCTTTAATTGAGGAGCGAAGTGTAGATTATCCAGCCGAACCGGAGCGTTCGGTTCATTTCGGTACTTGTGAGATTGAGAGGTAGTTTGTGGTACTGATTCTGATTCCATGATACCTAGCCCTTGTAGAATTTTGTTGAATGACGCTTCAGGAAGAGCTTTGGTAAAGACGTCAGCCAAATAATCAGTGGTTCTAACAAAGTGTACTTCAACGTTTCCATCTTCCACATGATCTTTGATGAAGTGATACCTCAGTGCTATGTGCTTGGTCTTTCAGTGTTGCACTGGGTTATGACAGATCCTAATTGCACTTTCAAAGTCACAATATACTGGGATCTTTTTCATATTGAGTCCATAGTCTCGAAGTTGACTCTGAATCCAAATCACTTGAGAGGTGCAGGATGCAGCTGCAATGTATTCTGCTTCAGCTGTAGACAAAGACACACACGTTTGTTTCTTTGATTGCCAGCTAACCAACTTCCCGTCAAGGAATTGGCAGCCACCAGTGGTGCTTTTCCTGTCTAGTCCACATCCTCCAAGGTCTGTATCTGAGTAGGCTTGAACGAAGAAGCCTGAGTTGGATGGATACCATTGACCTAAAGATGTAGTTCGCTTGAGATATCGTAGAATGTTCTTCACTGCAAGCATGTGAGGTTCGCGTGGGTTGGCCTGAAATCTAGCACAATAACAAACGGAGAACATAATGTCAGGCCTGCTAGCAGTAAGATACATCAGAGAACCTATCATTTGGTGATAAAGCGTTATATCAACAGCCGGTTTATCTAGGGATGGAGTGAGCTTCGTGCCAAACGCCATGGGAACTTTGACTTTTGAGTCTCCCATCATGCCAAATTTTGCAAGGAGAGTCTTCGTGTAAGCTTCCTAATTAATAAAGATGCCTTCGGGTCCCTGTCTAATGTTTAAACCAAGGAAAAAGTTAATAGGACCCATTGAGCTCATTTCGAATTTAGTCTCCATCAGCTTTCTGAATTCAGCTGTTAGGCTAGGATTCGTTGAGCCAAAGATGATATCATCGATGTAAATTTGAACAATCATAAGGTGGTTACCTTCCTTCTTACGAAAGAAGGTTGGGTCAACCGAACCTTGTTTGAACTTGGACATCTTTAAAAATTTAGTCAGCGTTTCATACCAGGCTCTCGGAGCTTGTTTCAGTCCATACATGTCTTTATCCAAAATGTAACAATGATTAGGATACTTTTCGTTCATGAATACAGGAGGTTGCTCCACGTACACAGTTTCTTCGAGTTCTTCATTGAGAAATGCACATTTGACGTCCATTTGGTAGACCTCAAAGTTTTTGTGGGCAGCATAGGCTAGAAATATTCTAACTGATTCAAGCCTAGCTACAGGAGCGAAAGTCTCTTCGTAGTCAATGCCTTCCTCCTGACAGTATCCTTTCACTACCAGACGTGCTTTGTTTCGAATCACGTTTCCTTCCTTGTCCATTTTATTCCTGAAGACCCATTTGAGACCAACAACAGAGGCATCTGGAGGAGTTGGTATAAGTCTCCAGACTTTGTTCCTTTCGAATTCATTCAGTTCGTCTTGCATAGCTTGAACCCAATCGGAGTGATCAAGAGCAGTGTTAACTGTCTTTGGTTCAACTTTTGATAAGAATGAGTTAAACATGCATAATTCAACTTTTGAAAACAATGAAGTCTGTTTTGCCTTGAGTTGTGATCGGGTCAGAACTTTTTCAGATACATCACCAACAACCTGAGAGACAGGATGATCTCTGGTCCATTTGGTGAGAGGAGGGTAGTTTGGATCAAAGGTTGGATCTAATTCAGCGTTTATCATTTCTTCTGGTTCGGACTGACTTTCATAGTCGTAAGACATATCGGCTTGCTCCCCCTCGATAGATGATCTTACAGGAATATCTTGAGAATCTTGAGGTACAGACGTTCCTTGTGGTGCTGAGCTTTCGGGCGTTGATGGACCTTCGGATGGTGAGGCACTTTCGGTTGGTGAAGTGCTTTCGGGAGCAGTTTGAGACCTTAGCTCCCCCTCAACTTATGAGCTCGGCTGGGATGATGATGGCGGATTCTACCCCTTGACTGAAGCATTGGGTGATGGAGGGTCGTTAGAGCTTGATCCTCCTTCATTCATTCTCCTTGCAGCGTCTTCAACAATTTGCTTCATATGATCGACCTTATTGTCTGCTGCACTGGCTTCAGAGAGAGTGGCCTTCTCTGGTTCATCAAATAGCTCCATGAACTTCTCGAATAGATTGGCGATCGAGGCTGTGACTTGGCCAGTTTGAGGAAAGATTTCTCCAGCTGTGTCTTCGACGACCTTTAGCTTTTAGACATAGCTATCATCAAAAGTCACGTAGTAAGTTTCTTCTATTTTCCTCGAACGCTTGTTTAATACCCTGTACGCTTTAGAAGTTAGAGAATAGCCCAGAAATATTCCTTCGTCGGCTTTGACATCGAACTTGTTGCGGTGTTCTTTAGAATTAAAGATGAAACACCGTGAACCGAACACATGGAAAAACTTCACATTTGGCTTCCTGTTGTTGAGTATCTCATAAGGAGTGAGAGTGAAGCGCTTGTTGAGATATGAACTGTTCTGTGTAAAACAAGCAGCAGAAATAGCATCAACCCAAAATATAAAGGTAAGGAAGCGAAACTTAGCATGGTTCGGGCTGCTTCATACAAAGATCGGTTTCGTCTTTCGATAATTCCGTTCTGTTGAGGTGTGTAGGGAGCTGAGAAGTTGTGACTAATACCCTTTTCCGCCAGGAATTCTTCGAATTCTCTATTTTTGAACTCCAATCCATTGTCGCTCCTGATGTTGCGAACGACCTTCTTCAGCTGTACTTCAATCTGCCTGATGAACACTTTTAGCTTGTGAGTCGCTTCAGATTTAAGCTTCAAAAAGAACACCCATGTAAAATGGGAAAAGTCATCAACAATAACAAGAATGTACTTGCTACCACCGATGCTTTCGATAGATGATGGACCACACAAATCAATATGAAGTAATTCTAGTGGTTCAACAACTTTAGTGTTTATTATAGATGGATGACTTTGACGACTCTGCTTCCCCATTTCACATGCAGCACACAAATGATCTCTATCGTACTTGAGTAATGGAAGACATGACCTCCAGTTACGAGTTTGTTGATGTCCTTAAAGTTAAGATGAGAGAGCCTTCGGTGCCACAACCAGCTTTCGTCAGATTGTGCTTTGGATAACAGGCAGATAGCTGGGTTTCCTTTGATGGGTTTGAGATTTAAGGGAAACATTTCACCTTTACGCTCGGATTTGAGAATAACTCTTTTCGTCTTCTTCTCAATTATTTCAGAACCCTCATCGTCGAATGAGACTTTAAGACCGGTACCTCCACCAAGCTGAGATACACTGATGAGGTTGTGTTGTAGTACTTCCACGTACGCAACCTTCCTTATCGTGAAATCATCGTTTGTAATCATTCCATATCCCTTGAAGGAATTGTTCCCGAACTTGACGTTTCCACCATTTGAAAGAGACCTGTATTCTCTTAGCTCTTCCTTCCTTCCTGTCATTAGACGCGAGCAGCCACTGTCAATGTATCGTTCTTCGTCAAACTGCTCGTCACTGATGACCTGCAAAAATTAAGCAGATTTAGGAACCCAAAGTTTCTTGGGTCCACGTGAGCCTTTCACAGGAACAGGAATAGTTAGAGAGATGTCAACAAGATATGTTCGTTTTATTAGTGTCGTTTCGTCTTTCTTTTTGATGGTAAAAACTTTAATTTTATTGGGATTCGATGCTTTCGGTTTAGACTCTGGTTTAGCCGCTGAAACCTTCTGTTTTCCATTTTGTTCAGTTGATGTTTGAGATTTTTGACAAGGAACAGAATGGAATTTGGAACGAGGTGGACAAGAATTGGAAGAATTAGAAGAATTAGAGGAGTTAGAATGAGAGGGCTTAGATTGGGATGACTTCTTGGTTGAAGACTCTAGGTGATCCTTTTGCTTTTGATCGTTGGTGGGACCGACCTTAGAGTTTTGATCTCTTTTGTTCTCAGAACCGAACCTTTGCTTTCGGTTGATGTAGTTCTCTGAACCGAACTTCTGCTTTCGGTTGGAGTCATTCTCAGAACCGAACCTTTGCTTTCGGTTGGAATCATTCTCTGAACCGAACCTTTGCTTTCGGTTGATGTTTTTCTCCGAACCGAACCTCTACTTTCGGTAGTTGTTGCTCTCTTGCGATTCAACAGGATTTTTCTCGGACTTTAAGTTCCTGTCTTGATGTGAGAAATAGGCGTTCTGAGATTACCAAAACTGTTTTCTTTCAGAGAGATTCTTCTTGTATCTCTGATTCCTTTTCCGTTTTTGATTTCTCATATGCTTCGGTTGATGATGGATATTAGCTTTCGATTTCTAGTTTTCTTTGGCTGGTTCACTCTGAACTGATGAAGTTTCACTAGAAGGAGTATCTTCTTTTGCAGGAATTCCTTTTTCTTGAGGAATGTCTTTCGTACCGCTAGTACTTGGCACATCAAAGCTATCGGGTTTATTCAAAGGTTCTGGCACATATCTGCCTTTGCTTTTCCATGAGGTCCTTTCAGACAAACCTACCGTTTCATCAGCGTTATCGATTGGAGCTGAACAGAAGAACTCGTCGCAGCCATCAGCATTGTCCTCATTTACAATAGCTGTGAGTTCAGCAGTCTGATGTTCGGTTATGCCTGTGACCTTGTATACTTGATTTGGAGTGGTTCTAACTTTTTGATATACTACTGCCTTCTCTACAAGAATCGGGGACTTTTGTTGGGACATACGAGCGAACTCCATTGAATTTTATGAAATTAGATTCTTGTGGTTTTCAGGTTCGCTCTTGACAAATTCTGGACAGTCAACTGTGTCCTCTACATAAGTTTCACTCATATTGTCGTCCTCATTAAGCTCAGATGAATTTTCAACATCAATTTTATTTTCTGAGCTTAAGTTGGCGTTTAAAGAGTCAAATTTTTGTATGGTTTCGGTTCTCAGTTTCAGTTTATCATTTTCATCCAAAAGGTTTTTAAGCATGTCCTTATGGTCCTTGGACTTAATGAAAGATTCGATTTTGTCTATTCCATACATGTACGTCGGATTCACATCCTCAGATGAGATAACACTTTCACAATTATACGCTTCAGCATCAATTTCATCCTCTTTAAACTCAAGGAAAGGTAGAATCATGCGATGAATCTTTTGTCCTATTTCACAATCCAAATAAAGCTGAGTAATATTAGTGTAAAGACGTTTAGCAATCAGACAAAAAACATTTCGCTGTTTCAAAAGCTTTAAATTTTCTCTTTGTAAATAAATGTTTTCATCTTTTGTTTTGATTAACTCTGACTCCTTCAGTTCTATCCACATGCGCCGTTCCCCACTCTTCGAAGACACCCTGCTTAATTGGTTAGTTAGGTTAGAATTGGTGACTCGAGTTTGAGTTAAACTACTATCTAGATGAGAGATTCTTGAATTAACACTTTTTAATTCTTTTTCATATGAGCATTGTGGGACTTTAAATGAGACAAAAACTGATTGTACCTTATTGATCAGTTCATCAAGCTCGTTGAACTGCACGCTGAGCGGTTTAGCTGTAAAGCACAAGTTCTGCTGCTCCTTCATGTCATCATTCCCACCATCAGTGTTGTATCCCCTCATCTGAGATACGTCGGACACCATCAAGCATCTTCCTCTACTGCTCTCTTCTTTCGCCACATAAGCCTTTCCATGAGAAGGCTTCCTCACTTCATCATCTTCAGAGTCGGTTGACCAGACCTCCACGCCACCGAACTCATCATCATCTACCGAACCCTGCACAATTAACGCATTCATAGAAGGGTTAGCAGTAGATTTCTTCTTCCTGATTTCATCTAGCTTTTTCTGCAACAAAGCTTCTTCATCCTTTTCCTCATCCTTTTCTGCCATCTTTTTGAGGACACAATCCTTTGCATAGTGGTTCTTTCCTCCACAATAATAGCAGCTGACTCCCGAATCTCCTTCAGCCTTCGGTTCCTTCTTTGATTCTTCAGCCTTCGGTTCTTCTTTGACCTTTTCTGAGCTATAACTCCCCTGCCAGTTTCGGTTCTTGTTAGTGGGGAATCACTTCTTGATGAACCTCTTGGGGTTCGACACCACCATAGCAAAGTCCTCAGAAGTGAGGTCATAGTCCTCCATGTTGAGGTCTTCTTCATCCATCACAGCTTTACTTTTGGACAGGAGGGCCAACGAACCTAGGCTTGAAACCACACTTTTCTCCTGTAGCACGATCTTTTCTTGAGATTTTAGGATGCCCACCAGTTTCGCCAAAGAATAGGATTTAAATTGCTCGTGGGCTTTAACTGTGGACACAACTGCTCTCCACTCTGATCTGAGACCGTTCAAAAATGTAACCTTCTGCTCAATAAGCTTCCTTTCGATGTCGTGTTTGATCATCTTGCTAAGAAGATGATTGAAGCAATCGAACGTTTGAGTCACAGTTTCTTCTGCTCCTTGCTTGAATTCACCAAACTCGGACAAGAGTAAGGTTTGAATGGAGTGTTCAAGATCTTCATCTGTAGAGTACAATTCTCGTAACCTGTCCCATATTTCTTTTGCCGTCGTGCATGAACTCACCAGCCTGAAAGTATCGGAATGAAGGGCGAATCTGATCAATCTTAACATTTTGATATTGCACTGAAATTTATCTTTTTCATCTTGCGCAATATCTTTAACATCTTTCAGAAGATCATTATACTCCTTTTGAGTTTTAATAATCCTTGAAGTTGCTGAATGAGAAAAGGGTCCATAAACGATTGCTTCCCAGAAAAGGTATCCATTATCCTAAGATCCTATAACATAATCTTCAAAGTGATGCGCCCAGACTTCATAATCATGGGTGTACAGGATGGGAATCTTCGTTGTTGATCCAATGTTGTTCGAAATATTAATAGGATTGGATTGCGACTCGTCCATAATTGATCGAATAACCTGTTCAAAGATCAGACTTGTAATATATCAAATTAGGGCAAAACAATAAATATCAAGATACGTCAATTATGAGATGACGGCTCAATAAATATCAATAAATGCGGAATAACCCTAATCGAAACCTTTTTCATAGAAAAGAAGTGTATCGATTACACAGCCTCCTGCTCTAATACCAATTGATAAGTTGATGACTAACTTGAAGATCGATTAGATCTATAAAACAGGTGAATTAACAAACGAGTAAACAACAAGAACACAAGAATGGATCAAAGATGTCGAATGATTAATAAACAATCCTCAGAAGAGCTCGATAAAGAACTTCTACTGTAGAGGACTTAGGGTTTACAAGAACGATGAAGGAAATCTGTAAAGCTATCAATCGTTACTCTATCAATCGATTACCTAATATGCATGCAAGCACATTAATATATACTAAACCCTATCAGCTCACGGTTGGACAGGCCCAAAACCGGAGTACAAAACATGTACTATTAACCAAGCCCAATAGACGCAATATACAATAATGCTACGCTACCCAACACATGCAATAGTTATCTTGCACTAATGGAAGGTCGTGTGGCAGTTGGTGGTAGGATGAGTTATGTGGGGGTAATTCGACTAGTTGCGATATGTGTAGCTTTCCTCTAGGAAGTGAGGATAAAGAGCATGAGTATGCTAGAGTGCAGTATATTGTTAGAGTTGTTGTGATGATCATTTGGGACAACTACGGGTAGGTGTGGAAGTTAGTATGGGCCCGTAATACTGTAACAACCTAATTTTACAAAGAAAATTTTTCACTTTTGAGTTAATCAAAACAATCTCGTAAGCCACAAATTCCCAAACATATGTTTTCAAATTAATATTCATTACATCTTTGTTTTCCTTTTTAAAACATCAGAGAGTCCCAAATACATAAAAAAAGAGATAGAGTGCGCGCCACGTCATCACGCCGGGCCCTTGCCCTTGGGCTCAGAAGTACCTGAAACAAATCAACAACCTATAAGCAAAATGCTTAGTGAGTTTCCCATAGCATACCACACACAAACACATACACACATCCTGATAGCTAATCAAAGCTACAAACAAGCCACATAAACCATGCAATACAATCAACAAGAATGTCATAGGCTACCCCACATGGTCTTTACCTAGGACTGCCATGGGCTGCCCCACATGACCTTACATCTAATGCCATGGGCTACCCCACATGGCCTTTACCTAGGAATGCCATGGGCTACCCCATATGGTCTTATATCCAATGCCACAGGCTCTCCCTGGGGTCTTCCATACCAGCATAATATCACCTAACATAACAATTCATAAATGAATAACACACATACAACACGTACACATAATGGGCCGGCCTTAGTGCCGTAGACCCATAGGTATGGTGAGAAGACTCACCTCCGTCCGATGAATACAAATACTGACCTCCTAGTAATTTGCAGCCTCCCGAGCTGAATAGCAACAATCATAATACAATCAATAATAGGGCCTTCAATTACCCAAATAGAGGCCCAAACTTCAAAATCTACCCCGAGGCCCAATTACCCTTTTCTTGCAAATTGGCCCCAAAGTCCAAGTCCAATATCCTTAATGGACCCCTTGGCCCAATAAGGCCCAATCAATAAGTCCATGGCCTAATGAGGTAAAAAGGCATATAACTCACAAAATCCAGTCAAGCCCAACAACCAAATGAAGCCCAAAGGCCCAAAACAACTTAGGGCCCAACTGAGCTACGTACGCCCAACATACCACCCTGATACGCATAGCGTACTGAAGGTTTGGGCACTACGTGCCGCGTACAGCTGGTTATGCCCAACGTACAAACAACTAAAGCACTTTTTCCATTAAGTGCTTAATACTCGAATCCATCACGACCAAAAGTTAGATCTAAGTCTGAAAAGATGTACTAAGGCATAAAGTTGGCAACTTTATGCCCTTGCATGTCTCATACACACCCAACCACTCCATTAAGACCTTTCTAAGGTCTTTTACCCATGCGTAAGGTCAAATCTCTCATCAAGCTTCCATTTCTATGCCCCTAAATGACTAGGGGACCTCAGATCCGACTTTCATATCAAAAGGGAAGGCTTAACTCAACAAAAGAGATCCAAAGTTCATAAAAGGGACAAACCACCAAAACCCTAGCTAGATCTAAAGATTAGAAAGGAAAGATGCAAGCTTTTTACCTCCAAAAGCCTTGCAAGATGCTTTTAATAAAGGATCTTGAAGCACCCACATGATGCAAGATTGCTTGACCACCCCTTGTTCTTGAAATACACACAAAGAGGCCACAAATGCACACTTTAAGGCTGAAGAATGATTACACAAGGTTTCCAGGAGTATATGGACATTCTAAGGCTGTGGAGGCTCTCTAGTGTTTAGTCCAAGGAACATAAGGTTGCTTAAATAGGCCTCAAGTCCAGATAATTAGGGTTTTGCAAACCTGGGGTGTACACGTCGCGTAAGTCAAGGTACGCCCAGTGTACCTTGATTCCTCCGCGACAACATCCATGTAGTACGCTAAGTGTACACTTAAGTAGGTCCAACGCACTTAAGGGACCATTTATGCAAATAATATAATCCTTAGGGTTTTAAGACTTACTAGAATTTTGGATGTTACAACTCTCCCCCACTTGGACTAGACTTCGCGCTCGAAATCCGTGGCTAGAAACAGATCAGGGTAATGCTTCCGCATCTCCTCCTCTTGCTCCCATGGCAATTCAAACCCCCTTTGATGCTGCCATTACACCTTTACGAACTTCACTTCCATATTCCGAAGTCACTTCGTCTTGCTGTCAAGAATGGCAACCGACTTCTCGACATATTTCAGGCCCCCATCCACCTGAATATCATCCAAGGATATAAACGCGGACTCGTCAGCAACACACTTCCGAAGTTGAGACATGTGGAAGGTGTTGTGGATCCAACTAAGCTCCTCTGGAAGCTCTAAATGATAGGCTACCTTGCCCACTCGGGCTATGATCCAAAACGGGCCTATAAATCAAGGCCCTGGCTTGCCTCTCTTACGAAACCTGATAATCCCCTTCCAGGGTGACACTTTCAGTAACACAAAATGCCCCACATGAAACTCAAGATCTGATCGCCTTCGATTAGCATAACTCTTTTGGCGGCTCTGCGCGACCTGCAACCGGTTGCGCACCTGCTGGATCAATCCGGTGGTGTTGAGTACCACCTCTGTGCTCCCCATCACCCGATGTCCAACCTCGTCCCAGCAAACTGGGGTCCTGCACCTCCGACCATACAACATCTCGAATGGAGCTCGCTCGATACTGGAATGATAATTGTTGTGATACGAGAACTCTGCCAGTAGAAGGTACGTATCCCAACTTCCTCCAAAATCCAGCACGCATGCTCGCAGCATGTCCTCTAATGTCTGGATCGTCCTCTCCCTCTGACCGTCAGACTGAGGGTGATATGCTGTATCAAAGTGTAGTTGAGTACCCAGTTCCTCGTGGAACTTTTTCCAAAACCTAGATTTAAACCGAACATCCCTATCTGAAACCACTAACACCGGCACCCTGTGCCTTGCCACCACTTCTCAAACATAGAGGTCTACCAACTTTTCTGCGGATATACTCTCGGAGATCTGAATGAAGTGGGCACTCTTCGTCAGTCTGTCCACAATAAACCATATGTCATCTACTCTCTTCACCGTCCTCGGTAGCTTCATAATGAAGTCCATAGTGATCTCTTCCCACTTCCACGTGGGAATGGGTAACGACTGAACCTTGCCATGAGGTTGCTGGTGCTCGGCCTTGACCTTCCTGCAAGTCAAGCACCGTTCCACAAACTAGGCGATCTCCCGCTTCATGCAGGGCCACCAATAACTCAGTCTCAAGTATAGAAAACTTGGACTTATGCACCTCCTCTAACAATCTCTTCCTCACTCCCCCTGCAAATGGTACCCACACTCGGCCACACTGAGTCAAAAGGTCGTGGCTATCCTTGACAAACAAAGGATACTAACCCCGAATTTTATCTATCTTCCAGTTCTCCTTCTTTACCCCCTCAACCTGAGCCCCCTTGATCATTTCCAATAAAGGCGAAACCACTGTCATCCTCATACAGATGTCCCTAATCGGGGACCCCGTTGCCTTGTGACTCAAAGCATCGGCCACCACATTAGCCTTCCCTGGATGGTATAGGATCTCACGGTCATAATCCTTCTGTACATCCAACCATCTCCTCTGCCGCATGTTGAGGTTCTGCTGATCCATCAAATACTTTAGACTCTTGTGGTCGGTATAAATAATGAACCGCACTCCATACAAATTGTGCGTCCAAATCTTGAGGGTAAACACCACCGCCCTAGCTCCAAGTCATGCGTGGGGTAATTTTCCTTGTGAGGCTTCAACTGCCTTGAGGCGTAAGCAATCACATGACCCCTCTACATCAACACTGCACCCACCCCTGATATCGATGCGTCACAATATACCACTAAATCATCCAGCCCCTTAGGCAGTACCAAGACCAGAGCCTCGCATAACCTCCTCCTCAGGGTCTCAAAAGCCCTCTGCTGATCCTCACCCCACTGGAAAGTCACATTCTTCTTGGTCAAACGGGTCAATGACGCGACAATCTTGGAGAAATCCTGGATAAACCTCCAATAATAACCCGCTAAACCCAAGAAGCTACGAATCTCCAAGGCATTCCTCGGTACCTCCCATCGCATCATAGCCTCCACATTTGGCTGGGTCAACAGAAATACCCTCTTGATTGATGACATGCCCCAAAACCTGCAATTCCTGCAGCCAGAAATCACATTTGGAGAACTTTGCATAAAGCTTCTCCACCCTTAAGGTCTCCAGCACTTCTCTCAAGTGCTGCTCGTGCCGCTCTCTGGTTTTGGAGTAAACCAGGAGATCATCAATAAAAACGATCACTGACTGATCCAACATTGGCCTGCACACCCGGTTCATGAGATCCATGGACGCTGTCGGGGCATTGGTGAGCTCAAATGGCATCACCACAAACTCGTAATGCCCATAACGAGTCATGAAGGCTGTCTTTGGTATATCCTCATCTCTAATCCTCCTCTGATGATACCCAGACCGAAGATATATCTTGGAGAACCAAGATGCATCCTGAAGCTAATCAAATAAATCGTTCATCCGTGGCAAAGGATAACGGTTCTTCACTGTCAGCTTGTTTAGTTCCCTGTAATCAATGCACATCCTGTGCGATCCGTCCTTCTTTTCCACGAAAAGGATCAGTGCTCCCCATGGAGAACTTCTCTTACGGATGAACCCTCGGTCTAGCAGCTCTTGAAGCTACGTAGATAACTCCTGCATCTCAGGTGGTGCCAACCAATACAGTGCCTTGGCTATCAGAGCAGCACCCGATACTAAATCGATGTGAAACTTCACCTGCCTCTCCGGAAGCACCCTAGGAAATTCTTAGGGAAAATGTCCCGAAAGTCCTGCACTATAAACACTCTGCCAATATCCACCACCGCCTCTATCCGCGTATCCAATACATAAGCCAAAAATCCCATCCAACCCTGCTACAAAAGCCCCTGGCCCTCGCGACTGAAAAGAGGGTCAGACCCTACGAGGCCCTCTCGCCCTGAATGACCAACTCTCCCACCTTTGGGGTTCGAACCCGGACCAACTGTCGCTCGCAATCGATCATGGCCCCATTGGCCCCCAGCCAGTCCATACCAATGATTACCTTACATCCTCACAATAGTATGGGAACTAAATCGACGCGAAACCTCTTGCCATGCACATTCCGGACACAGTCCTGATATACGCTCGCAGCACTCACAGTGCGATCATCTGTAATCTCCACCTCGAATGGGGTATCCAAAGTCCCCGGCACGCCTCGGAACTTGTTGCTAAGCGCAAGAGACACGAACGATCAGATAGCACCCGAATCAAACAGAACATGAGTTGACATACCATTGACCAAAAAGATCCCTATGCAAAACATAATACACACATGTAAGCAATTATCAACACAAGATAGAGAAGAATAAAAACATACCAGCCACGACGTCTGGTGCTGCCCGAGCCTCCTCGGTAGTCAGTTGAAAAGAGCAGCTTTTCATCGCTGGAGCCTTCGCCTTGACATGACAGCCGTTAGTAATCCTCATAGTGGCGGGCACGAGTGCCGCCACTGATCCTCCTCCTCCTCCTCCCTGCAACCTCGGACAATCGGTGTTTTTATCGCCTGTCTGTTTGCAATGAAAACATATCATGCCCTTCTTGGGGCAATCCTTACTCATGTGGCCCTGCTAGCCACAAGAGTAACATCCTGATATCCCGACTTTCCGAAAAGCCCCGCAATGAAACCTCCCACACTTGGCACACCGACCCCGACCTTGCTGGCCCTACCCGAAGAATCAGAGGTCTTAGGCTTTTTAGCCTGAGCCCCTGCAGCATGTACCTTCTCAGTCTTCCGCTTCGTGTGGGACTCCAAATCCATCTCCCTCTCACGAGCCTTCTTCACCATCTTGTTCAGATTTTTGCACCCTATAAAGCTCACAAACTCCCGAATATCATCCCTCAACATAGCATGATATCGGGTCCGCCTCATCTCCTCATCCGCAACATACTGAGGAATCAACAAAGCTCGCTCACGAAACTTGGTGGTGATCTCCGCCACCGTCTCAGTGGTCTGCTGCAGCCCATGAATCTCCCTCACCAACTGTTGCACCTCAATAGGTGGTGCAAACTCCGTATCAAAACGTCGAACAAACTCAGCCCACGACATCTCAGCCACACCAGCTGCTCCCACCTGGCTAGTTACCTCACCCCACTAATCTCTGGCCATGTCCCTCAGCATACAGGAAGCAATTCCAACCTTTGCCTCCTCTGGGCAAGAACTCATGCGCTGGGCATTCTCAATGTCCACTATCCAACGTCTGCTCACGATGGGGTCTATGACCCCAGAGAACTTTGGAGCTCCACATGCCTTCAACTCCCTAAACGAGGGAGTTCGGGCTCCGCCCTGACCCATAGATACATCTGCCCTGAATGCCCTAAGTCTCTCCTCCATGATCTCCATCATACCATCCTTGACTGCCCCAAAGATGACTGGGGTAGCGTCAAGGATGCCCTTCGTAACCTTGGCTGCAATCAACTCACGCAACCTCTCATCAATACCATCAGTAGGACCGCCTGACCCAGCCTCGGATCCAGATCCCGATCCTGATCCGCCTGGTCCCAACCGTGTCATCACCATGCTGAACTGAAATATCATAAATTATAAATGATCAGGATTCCCAGATAAGGGATCTTCCCACTCTGGTCCTCCTTGAGGTCATCTGATCTAGCAATGCTTTGGGTACAGGTCCTGTTCTTCCAGTAGTATGGGCCTAAAACTACCTTCCACACCTACCTGTACCTTTCCCCACTGCTCTACCTGATAACTTCAATTCATCCCACAACCTAGCCATACCCCACAATACCGGGTACATAAGCCTCAGGCTGTCCTAAGATTCGCTCTATTCACATCAACTAAACCAATCAGGACAGGCTGCTCTATGCATGCAAACTATACACAGAACGGATCAAATAGACTTTCGAATAATAGATTCTACCTTAAGACTACATCCAACGAGGAAAAGATCATAAGGCCAAATCAATCATTCTGGGGCTATAAGCTCCTAACAATATACAATTTTAAAACATACAGTTAGCAAGTTCCATATAATCAACGAAGCTCAATATTAGTATAACATGGTTATTTCGATTGGGAAACTACTTACTTGGCTCGGCTGATCACGTGCATCGCACTCTCATCCTTTGGGTTTCTTTTAGATTCCTTTTTGGTTACTTTTGAAAACATTTTATCACCTCCTTAGTTTGAGTCCTTTCACACTTGAGGATGTGCCCGGATCCCTCAAGCCAAGGCTCTGATACCAACTTGTAACAACCCAATTTTACAAAGAAAATTTTTCACTTTTGAGTTAATCAAAACAATCTCGTAAACCACAGATTCCCAAACATATATTTTTTTTTTAAAATTAATATTCATTACATCTTTGTTTTCCTTTTTAAAACATCATAGGGTCCCAAATACATAAAAAAAAGAGAGAGAGTGCACGCCACGTCATAACACCGGGCCCTTGCCCTTGGGCTTAGAAGTACCTGAAACAAATCAACACCCTGTAAGCGAAATGCTTAGTGAGTTTCCCAGAGCATACCACACACAAACACATACACATATCTTGATAGCTAATTAAAGCTACAAACATGCCACAGAAACCATGCATTACAATTAGCAAGAACGCCATAGGCTTCCCCACATGGTCTTTCCCTAGGACTACCATGGGCTACCCCACATGGTCTTTACCTAGGAATTCCATGGGCTACCCTACATGGTCTTATATCTAATGCCACGGGCTCCCCCGGGGTCTTCCATACCAGCATAATATCACAAAACATAACAATTCATAAATGAATAACACACATACAACACGTACACATAATGGGCCGGCCTTGGTGCCGTAGACCAATAGGTATGGTGAGAAGACTCACCTCCGTCCGATGAATACGAATACTGCCCTGCTAGTAATTCGCAGCCTCCCGAGCTAAATAACAAAAATCATAATACAATCAATAATAGGGCCTTAAATTACCAAAATAGAAGCCCAATCTTCGAAGTCTCCCCCCAAGGCCCAATTACCATTTTCTTGCAAATGGGCCCCAATGTCCAAGTCCAATATCCTTAAGGGGCCCTTTGGCCCCAAAAGGCCCAATCAATAAGTCCATGGCCCGGTCAGGTAAAAAGGCCTATAACTCATAGAATCCAGTCAAGCCCAACAACCAAATGAGGCCCAATGGGCCAAAGGCCCAAAACAGCTTAGGGCCTAACTGAGCTGCATATGCCCAACATACCACCCTGATACGCGCAGTGTACTGAAGGTTTGGGCACTACGAGCTGCATACAGCTGGTTACGGCTAGCATACAAACAACTTAAGCACTTTTTCCATTAATTTCTTAATACTCGAATCCGTCATGACCAAAAGTTAGATCTATGTCTGAAAAGATGTCCTAAGGCATAAAGTTGGAAAATTTATGCCCTTGCATGTCTCAGACACACCCAATCACTCCATTAAGACCTTTCTAAGGTCTTTTACCCATGCATGAGGTCAAATCTCTCATTAAGCTTCCCTTTTTATGCTCCTAAATGACTAGGGGACCTCAAATCTGACTTTCATATCAAAAGGGAAGGCTTAACTCAACAAAAGAGATCCAAAGTTCATAAAAGGGACAAACCATTAAAACCTTAGGTAGATCTAAATATTAGAAAGGAAAGATGCAAGCTTTTTACCTGTAGAAGCTTTGCATGATGCTTTTAATGAAGGATCTTGAAGCACCCACTTGATCCAAGCTTGCTTGACCACCCCATCTTCTTGAAATACACACAAAATGGCCATAAATGCACATTTTATGGCTTAGGAATGATCTCACAAGGTTTCCAGGAGTATATGGACGTTCTAAGGTTGTGAAGGCTCTCTAGGGTTTAGTCCAAGGAACATAAGGTTCCTTAATTAGGCCTCAAGTCGGGATAATTAGGGTTTTGCAACCTTGGCGCGTACGCCCCGCGTAACTCAAGGTACACCCAGCGTACCTTGATTCCTCCGCGACCACATCCATGCAGTACGCTAAGCGTACACTTAAGTACGCCCAACGTACTTAAGGGAACATTTATGCAAATAATATAATCCTTTAGGGTTATAAGACTTACCAGAATTTTGGATGTTACAAGTACTGAAAGCACAGGACCTGCACGTGTAGCAAGGAAGTCAGAACCCGTACGGATTTGTTGGGAGTTGGTTCCCCGTTTTGATATGCATATTATCTGATATCTCCCTGGTGTATTTTCAGTATGGTGACTACGAGGCGATTTGAGACAGGATCCGGATCGGGATCTAAAGCTGGCAGGCTGATTGGATAAGATGAGTTGGATGCCAAGATTATGGATATTCTCTATGGGGAGGTTGTGTCCATCGTCTGGGATCTGATACCGGAGTTATTTGGGTCTATTAATACCGTGATGATGGAGTTCTTTGATGAAAGATGCGCTGTCATTGCTAAGACTGCTGCTGCTGCAGCCTCCGCAGCTGCAGGTGTTGGACCGGGTTTGGTTTATCAGTAGCAGAACTTCTCGATAATATGAAGCCCCCGACATTCGATGGAGTTTAGGAGCTGATCGTAGATATGAGGTGGCTATCTGATGTT
The DNA here is from genome assembly GCF_051521515.1 of Lactuca serriola. NCBI lineage: Eukaryota > Viridiplantae > Streptophyta > Magnoliopsida > Asterales > Asteraceae > Lactuca > Lactuca serriola. The sequence goes on along the minus strand of NC_136411.1, from coordinate 374,676,224 downwards.
GAGGGATGCTTTTTCACCTGCTCTTGCCCTGCTGACCTGAAGGTCAGGTGCGCTCTAAACTTCTTGAGGTCTGGAGTGAAGGATTGGTGGAGACTTGTTATGGGATCGTATTCTGCTGAGCAGAGGTCTATAGTATCTTGGAAGCAGTTCATGGAGATGTTCTGTACTCGATATGTTCCATGGGTAGAGTGCGAGAGGTTAGCCCAAGAGTTTTTGGATCTAAGGCAAGGTACGGAGTCAGTGACGGAGATCACTAGGATGTTTACTGAGAGGGAAATGTTTTGCCCTGAGTTTTCTTCGGAGTAGACTCAGATGACTCATTACTTGAGCATGCTTAAGACAGATATCAGGTAGTTTGTTTCCACCCAACGGTATTATTCCTTTATGGAGTTGCAGGAGGCCGCCTGTTGGCGTGAGCTTAAGATAAATCTTATGTTGGGAGAGTAGAAACCATCCCCAACACAGTTACAGCCGACACTAAAGCTGTTCAAGGCCGCTGAGTCTAGACCTAGGGGACACTGAGGCATCACTTATGGGAAGTGAAGTATGGTTCATGATGGAGCATGTCGATCTAGTACTTTGCACCACAAGTGTGGTATGTAGGGGCATTACGCGAGGGATTGCCGCCAGTTAGCCCCAGTTTAGAGTATGAGGATTTTCTATCATTGTGATAAGGTTGGCCATGTGAAGGTCAACTACCCCTTGTTCACCACCAAGTTAGTGTAGGCCCTGGTGCCATCCACGTTGAGGATCATTGATGGATGTAAGGGGAGGGTGGAGCCCCTGAGGGCTCAATGTCATTTTTTTAGCTCACTGTCGAGGAGGCTAGAGCAGCACCAGATGTGGTAAATGGTATGTTTCTATCCCTTATCTAGATAATTATGTTTTATATTATGCTTATTTGTGTGCCTTTATTAGGTACGATCCTAGTGAACTCTTTGCCTGCTCTAATGTTGTTTGACTCGATTGCGAGTTAGTCTTTTGTATCTCAATCATTCAGTAGGGAGTTTGACATGCCCATTGGGAATTTAAAGTGTCCGTTGTGAGTCTCTATCACCAACAAACATGACATTTCAGCATCATCAGTATATCAGGGTTGTATTCTGGAGATCTTTGGGGTGCCATATCCGATCGATTTGATCCCTAACCCCATGGGGGATATCTGCGTGATTGTGGGTATGGATTGGCTAAGCCGTTTGGTCGCTATGATTGATTGTGAGGCCAGTGCATGGTAGTTCGAACCCTAAGTGGGGGAGAACTGTTTATCTATGGCGAGGTGTAAAGTCCCGAAAAACAGATCTACCAATGATCAAAGATAATAACAGATGCAAACACGAATTAATAAACGAACATAGAGCAAAAGACCAAGCTTGCATACGCTTCAATGCTATAAAATGTCTGATACAACTTGGGAGTATACGAAAGCATCAACAACCAACAATGACTGACACAACTCGCTATTTATAGACTTGACTAAGGACCGTAAGGTGTTTACGGCCGTAAACCCATGCTGACTGTAAACACATGACAAAACACAAATAATTACATATCTACTGCCATCAACGACTACGCCTAGACCAAACCACTATACAGGGTCTTTCAATCTCCCCCTTGGTTTGGACTAGCTCGACCCCATTCCTTTTTTTACTAGGATGACATCCATTTGGCCCATAGCGCCATTCCACATCTGCTTGCTCAAGATCTCAGCAACCATCCTGGTATACGCCTTGGCTCCCTGCTCATAGACATCTTCAACCACTTTGATCTGAAAATTGCTCAGATAATGAATATCCCACCTCCTGAACTGCAGTAGGTCTCTTCGATCATACAACTGTATACACCCATTCTTGAGCTTAATGACTGCACCACAAGTACTCTCATCGTAAACCCAGCACTCCATAGAACCGAGTGATCCATCTTGATAACCTTGAACAATAGGAAATTGTTTAACTTGAGTCGTGGGTGGCCACATAACCAATTGCAGAGGTTTATCAGAAGAAGCTTCAAACACATCTGGATGTTCTAGAATAACTGACTCAGCAGTTGGCATTGTAGGAAATCCCTTCTTTACTTGCTCATCTAGAAAGAATTTGAACTGCGAAACCTGAGGATTGTTTAATAGATTGATAAAAGGAGCTTGTGATAACTCCGCAAGATCAACCCTTGTCAATGAACTAAAGGCACGAACATCTTTATACAACTCTGAATTACCACTCTTGCGAATAATAATCCAAAGTCGAAGAGGATCGTGAAATCCCCAAGCAGCCACACCCGACCGATCTCCAAAAGTATCTCTGAATCGAACAATTTCAAGATCAGTGACAGTGATCAAGGGTCCTCCTTTAGAAGTACTCTGAGTAACATTTCTCTTGAATAACAACTGCCCCTTTTCAGTATCATCTTCTTGATTTTTCCGAATGATCTCTTGAATATAAGAAGCCATAGGAGGAACAGCTGCAATACGTTCAGCCGAACCAGATGATTGACCAGCTGGCACATCTACTGGATATGCTTGCACATGTAGATTTATTCTTTGCTCTTCTATGCTTGTTTTATACTTCTCACCAAAATCATCCTCTAGTTTCTTTTTCAATTCGAAGTAGCTTGAAGTTAGCAGATTGAAATGTTCTTGAAGGTCAGAAATCTGCTTATTTTTTACTTTCTTATCCCTTTTAACTTCTGCAAGCTGTCCGCCAAGATAAGTTCTATCCGACTGAAGTTTAGACACTTGAGTACGAAGCTCAATGTTCTGAGCACGAAGTTCAGCTACTTGAATGTCAATCTCTATGTTCTTCTTGTTGGATTAATGTCTAAGTCCATAACTATATTTGGTAAGACTTGACCCGACCCGGCATGGTCCATTTGGGTTGCATACCATCATGCACTTGAATGAGAGAAATAAGACACTTATGGTTATTAATATATTATAAGTTCTAGTATATTAATAATAAGAATAATAAGATTATTTAATTAGTATTGATCAAGAATTAATCTAGGATTAATTAAGTGATCAAAAGAAGACTAATTAAATATATGGGTTGATTGTGTAAATCATCCATACTTGTATAGTGGGCTAATGCTCCATGGATAATCAAGTTGGGCTAAAACCCATAGGATGGTCCATGGATGCTCCATGGTGTATTTGTACCCATGGATCCAAGGAAATGGAAAGCCATGACAATTAAGAGTTTACCCTAATTGTGTAACTATATAAGCATCTTATTATTGAGGAAAAATCGGCCACTAGAGATAGTGAAGAGAGGGCTAGCCGATTTCAAGAAGTGTAGAATTCTCTCAAGCTATTCTAAGTGTTCAATTGGACCGGAACTTGGAATCATGCAAGTTGTATAGCATGATGAATGAGAACTTTCAAGTTTTGGAAAATTAAGACTAATTACTTGTTCACATGGATGTGTGAATCAAGTAAAGGACTAAGGGATCGAGTACACAGTCTTGTGCACTGGTCAAGTCCACCACAAAAGTTTGATAAGACTATTCGTCATGATTTACTTAAGTTCAGTAAATATGATTATACTTACAAGCTTAAGTGTAACTCTAAGACATTGGAAAAAGGTTCCAATGTATGGCAGAGCGAATAAGAAGAATCAAAATGGCAGAAGGATAAAAGTTTCTCAAATCTGAAAAGATGGGAGAGTACTTTAGTATCAGTTTTTGTGATCATCTTAATGATTAAGAAACCATAGCACAATTAGTTCTCTAAGGAAATCTTAGTGCATTCTTATGACTAAGAAGAGGGATCTTGAATTGTTGAAGTGGTTAAATCAAGAAGATGAGTCATACTTCGTTCCAATACAAGTCTTAGAGTCATACTCCAAGATTGTAATTTGAGTGACATGTCTCAAAAGAAGGTTAAAACACTTGTCAAATGTAAGAGTAAAAGTTTTTTCTACTCTTGTACATTTGAAATTGGTAAGTTGTGATGTTTTGGATAAAACAAAGACCAACTTAGGCCAATTGTGTGAAGTGTTTGTCTTGATTAGAATCCTCACTATCTCTTGGATATTTGACAAGGGAGTCTTATATGTCAAGAGGACAGTGGGAGTCTTAAAGGTCTTGAAAGTCTCAAGAAATAATCAAGAATAAAACCTGAAGTTCTTCACTAGCACACGACTTGAGGTTTCTAACCTATCGTGTTGACATATCTGTGCCCATTCCAGTTAAAGTTGGCTTTGCATATGAGTTCTTAGAGTTCTCAGTTTGTTGCATAACAACTTGGAAGCAATGGCAGGCCCTTGAGCTGCCAGGTGGCAAGAAGTTAAGATTGAGTTCGGTCCATATGAGTTTGGATTTGTCATTATCTTTGTCTTGTGATTATGGTTTTGACAATTCACATGGATAAGAACACATACACCATTAAATCTAAGTGTCATAAGGTTTCTCTCCGATTCATGAAAATGATGGTGAGGAAACACTTTCACTAAGTAGATTTTAGCTAGATAGCAATTGTGATATTTGCATTCTCAAAGTCGTTAGTGGAGCGCGTGTGGTTAACCGGCACACTAACATGGACTTGTGAGAAGTGGCAAAAAGGTCTAACCATTATGATTACGGCATACCTCTTCATAATTGTTTAGACTCACAAGTGTGCTATCTAAGGGAAGGTGTATGATTTTGATAAAGTCTTATCAAAACAATCTAGCATCAGAAATCTGAACTTTGGTAAGAAAGTCAATGAAGTATTGATTTCTAGAAGTCCAGCTGATTTCTGGGTACATGTCAAAGCTAGTGGGAGCATAAGTGTTATGCTAATAATCATCATGTTAGTGGGAGCATGATAATTAAGATAAGTATTGCAAGCTAGCAATGTTAATTATAGAAAACAAAAGTCTCAATTGGGAAAAGTTGTTTTGCTATAATTAAGGGAGAGGAAATTATACTTCATCTCAAATCTATAAGCTTAGATTGTGAGGTTTTAATCATTTAGTCAAGGATATATATATGAATTTCATGTTGGAATGGCTCAACATAAGGAAATTCTGTATATGGGTCCATTATTTGCGTTCTAAAATTCGATTATGATTACGACATCCCTTTTCATAATCTGAATTATGAGAACTTGGCAAATTGAAATGGAAATGTTATAGCAAAAGACTGGTTTAGTCTTTATGTGAGACATCATGAATCGTGTCCCATATGCTTCGGATATAGGATCGATTACATGTGCTATAATCATCCGTTCTAAAATTTTCCAAATGCCTGGGGCATTAAGAAGGGAAAAGGTTTAGAACTGGATATGACTAAAAGAATTAAACAATTGTCGAGGACAATCTAAGGTTTTCCAAAGATTGGTTACTCAAGGACAATTGGAAGTATAGTGATAATTCTGGAAGGACCATATTGACATAATCTGTAAGGAGGCAACTCTTGTTCAGAAGTGATAGTCAAAATGGAATCTGGAAATGTTTCAAAGTTAGAATTTTCAATCTGTGTAAGATTAAGGAAACTTAATGCAAGAAGGATGTTTCCAAGGAGTTGATCTCCTTTGGAATGCTCTGTAATGTTTGTTGTCAAGTCTTTCTGACTTTGTGCATAATCATTACAAGAAGATCAATGCATATAAGTTTAGAATCTAACAGATTACAGTAAATGGCATGAATTTGGAATTCTTGCATTTGCAGTAAGGGTTTGGGAGTGTGAAAAGAGAATCATTGAGGTAATGTTCAATTGATCTAGTTCACAAAGTAAAGATCATAGACAAACATAGTATGCATACTTGGTGTATGGCATGACTAGTGTTTAGAAAACATAGTGTACATGCTTGGAGCATGGGACAACTATTGTTTCAAATTCAAGAATAAAGTTGATAGCTAAAACAGTATACAATGAATAATGTGTAATCATATGGTGATAAATAAAAGGTGTTTTATTTATATTCATAAGTTCTGAGACCATATTGGATTCAATTATTCTTGTGTTTCATTTTGCATGTTTTGACTTCCCGAATAAACTAGGTTATTCTTTCGGAATGACTAAGTTATTCAAACCATCCACAGTCGGTCATATGTTGGAAGTAGATATGAATTAAGACTGTCATAGGTTGGCTTGTAGAGGTCTAAGGTGTTGGACAAAGGGCTACAACACTCATGAGTGCTCATAAGTTCTGAGTATTGGATTCAACCCGCGCTCATTGGAATCACTTCATGGATTTTATCACGAGTGATCATGAGACGATAATATCTTATATTCTTCAAACCTAGAGATATGAGTTGTTACTATGAGTTGATAGTACATTGATTGCACGAAACCGCATTTGGTAACTCGGTGCTATAAAACGTGCTTTTGTGTATGATTCAACAAGTAGTAGAATAGGCCATATGAGTCGAAGTTTATCCATTCCTTTTACCTTCGGGATAAAAGTGATATCTGTGGGCCCCTCGATGATTTGATGATGACAAATGGAAGTGCTCGGCCGGGCCAGGACTGATTTGATTTGTTCAATTAGTCAGTCGTCATAAATCGGAAATCGAGAAACAACAAATGGACAGAGAGAATGATCATAATCCATGTCTCAGTCCATATGATATCTAGAATGGAGGAATATATGATCCCTTATCTAATGGACAAGTCACTGACAAAGGTCAGAGTTTATCTACAAGGTCAGAGTTCGACAGAAGCTTTTGAGAGCTACGATTGCCGGTTGGTTCCTGAAGTCATACGCAATAATAGTTCTAGACTTATCCAAGTGGGAGACTGTTGGATTAATGTCTAAGTCCATAACTATATTTGGTAAGACTTGACCCGACCCGGCATGGTCCATTTGGGTTGCATACCATCATGCACTTGAATGAGAGAAATAAGACACTTATGGTTATTAATATATTATAAGTTCTAGTATATTAATAATAAGAATAATAAGATTATTTAATTAGTATTGATCAAGAATTAATCTAGGATTAATTAAGTGATCAAAAGAAGACTAATTAAATATATGGGTTGATTGTGTAAATCATCCATACTTGTATAGTGGGCTAATGCTCCATGGATAATCAAGTTGGGCTAAAACCCATAGGATGGTCCATAGATGCTCCATGGTGTATTTGTACCCATGGATCCAAGGAAATGGAAAGCCATGACAATTAAGAGTTTACCCTAATTGTGTAACTATATAAGCATCTTATTATTGAGGAAAAATCGGCCACTAGAGATAGTGAAGAGAGGGGTAGCCGATTTCAAGAAGTGTAGAATTCTCTCAAGCTATTCTAAGTGTTTGATGATTGTGATTCCATTTGAGGTGTCACACTTGGGGCACTAGGCACTCAAGCTTCATGATGACATTCTACACCAAAGAGGTATGTATTCTATCTTGCTATAGTTATTGTTTTGTATGCTAGATTAGGATAATACCTTGGAAGTTCTTATTTGCATGTATAATAGAGAAAACATAGATCCAAGGTATTTAGGGTTGCATGTACACTTAGGAGTGTTAGAATGCTCAAAACCCAACACTTCTGACTTAGCACAGAGATCTCCTTTCGTAAACTATCAAGAGATGGATCATCATCTGGAGCACCCCCTTTGTTCATAGAAATGTTCTTTCCTTGAGGACTAGGCGAACAAAGCTGTTCTTCTGCCATGTGCAAAGCTAGCCTCTCAGAAGCGGCATCTCTATTGAATCTTGGAACAGGAAAACCGGGCGGAGCTGAAGGGCCGCCAACATCAAAAACTGAACTAGGGCCAGTTGCAAACATCTTTGTTGCAGAAAGTCGTGTAGTAGCAGTAGTAATTGGTGGTGTAGGAAGACCACTGACCAAACTAGTAATTAGCTCGGATTGTCTTTCATCAAGTCTTCTCCTCTTTGATTGAGGTTGGACAGCCTGTGGAGGTATTACACTAGCAAATGGTTCAATTTGTAGGAGAAATAGACACGGGAGGGGAACATCCCACAACTACCTCGATTGGAATTGAAGTTGACACCATCTGATCAGAAGTTGGAGTAAGAGTTTCGCTCGAATTCCTCATCTCAGTTGACGGCAAAACACCATCATCGACATTTTGAAAAATTGTGTCAAGAATCTCATTGGACACAACATTGGCACTACTAGCTAAGGAAGCCGCAATATCGTCATTATCAAATCCCGTAAGATCAAGATCTTCAAATGAGTCATGTCCATCATCACCGGTACCTATTTCCCTTTCATCTTGTCTTTCATTCGACTCATGTTCATGACTAGAAGCACTTTGATCTCTCGGAGTTGGTGAATCTTCATCATCTTCAGTCACATCTATCACTATGTTTGCCGGAGTCGAACCCTCAGTAGATGTTTTCTCAGAAGAAGTCGGTTCTGACGATTCGTATGACACTGGCGTCTCGTCTAATTCTATAAACTTTCCAAATTTCTCCAATGGATAACGCCCTCGAAAGACAACTTTTCCTCTTCTGTTTTGCTTAATGAGTCCCACAGTGTGTGGACCCAAACATTTCATATCCAAAGTGTCTCCCGCCTTTCTAACCTCAGGAAACTGCATCTCGACAAACACTTGAATGAAGCGGGGTTATTGGAGAAAGGTATCCCTCGTAGAAGCCCGGATGTTTATTACAAATTCCTCTAGGATGAACTTCGAGAAATTGAAATGAATTCCAGCAGCCAAAGACACCAACGCACCAGTTGTGCGTTGAGAAATTTCATCAGCCCCACTCCTTCTACCCGATATGCAACTTACGAACACATGAGCTAGAAATCTCCAATACGGATGGAGCAACTTTTTCAACGTTGGTGGGTAGGTTCCCTCATAACTCATCCGTCATAGTATTCTCTGAACATCTTCTATGCCAATTTCCGTCGGATAGTTAGGTTGATCATCAATCAGCAACGCGTTTCGAACAAAGCTTTCATTGATTACGATATCTCGTCCTTGCACCTTCGCCGCAACCGTGAAATTTCCATCATCATCCATTTGCGTCCTTGCTGTCTCCCAAAATTCACGAACAATGTTCTAATATATCACCGGATTGACTGTTAATGCTGATGCAACACAACATTCACGCAACCTGTGAACCATTGATAGCATATCGGAATGTACGACAGGCGGATCAGCAAGAACGATTGCCAGATTGTGCATGTCTGCAAACTTGAGATTTGCCATTTTCTGCACTCAAACACAATTGTAAGAAACTGACACCAACAATAAAATTTATTTTGACCAAGAATATGACAATAAAAATATGATCAAAATAAAATCTATTTATTAATGATGTATGTTTACTGCCCTCCATTTAAAAAAAAAAAACAAGACCTTTTGGCAATTTGGTTCTTGGGCCGTAAACTCTAGTTTACGGCCTAAGGAACACCTCTTAAAAAACTTTTTAGTTCACGTTCTAAGCGAAAGAAACACGTAATCGTTACCCAACCAAAAATAGCTTGAATCAACAATTTGTTCTTGGGCCGTAAACTCTAGTTTACGGCCTAGAAATTACTTCGAAAACACGATGCACAGTTATCATTAAAATCTTTTAAACAATCCAGGGCAGTTACACTCGAATTCACGGGCCGTAAATTGGGAGTTTACGGCCTATGAATGTTTACTCCGAAAAGTGGCTAAAAATCGATCTTTCTCTTTGAAATAACAAACGAAAAGCATATATTCGTGAACATAAAGATAAATAGCATCATAATAAAATAACTTCGAATCAAAATCATCAATTTTCAGAGTTTACGGCCTATGCTTACGATCGTAAACTCCTCGACTCGTTTTTTTTAATTTTGAAACACAATGCGATGGAGAACTGTGAAACAAAATATATATTCGAGATCTACACGATGCTACCTTCACGATGATGTAATCGTTTTTCTGAAAATCGAAGATAAAATTTTCGACACTTTGAGAGCTTTTGGGAGTAGTTTGCGGCCGGAAACTGTTGAGTGGGGAGATTCCGGCCGTGAACCCCCCTTTTTTACCCTTTTACCTTTCCACCTTTCTTACCCTCCTGCCTGATAGCTACCCAGTCTTTCCAATTTTTCGCCAATTAATTAAAAAAACTTTTGAGGATAAATTTAATTTAAAAAAAACTTTTAAAATAAAAACTAACACACCATAATTTTAAATGCTAGAAAAATAAAAGTAAAATAAAATTAACATAAAATTTGAAGTTGTAAAAATTAAATAAAAATAAAAATAAAATAGAATAAAAATTAACGTCAAAGAAATTAAGAAACACTTTAACTACCACTTCTTTTGTGATACTTGAATCAAAGTTATTGGACGGCCTTATTCTACTTATCGGTACCCTTATCTTCACATCTTCGTCTAACCGATTGCCAGTATTGTGGTCCACTTAAGCGCGAAGGATTTGTGACATTTTTGGACCTTTTACCAATGACATGATTCGGGCATATACCTAATTGTAAATTTATGGTAATTATGATAACTCCTAAATCTTACGTGAAATTACCTTATGACCATATAATTGACTACAACCAGGGATATTGTTGTCCACCTAAATTGAGCAGCGAGATCTACAGACAATCTGTATGAGTTCAATTTTTAGGTGTACTGGAACATGTTTCCTGCTTCCTGATATGCCCCAACCATCAAGAACTTCCAGAGTACTCCTTACACCGGGTGAGCAGACAATCATTCAGAGAGAGAAGGGATACAAAATTCTATTGCTAACTACTTTAGAGGGGTTGAGAAGAAGAAGGTTGCATATGCTGTGTACCAGGTCGGATTAGAAGTCGCGCAAAGGAGACAACATATGGCTAACATATGAGAAGTTTTTCACACATATATTTCACACACATATATATTTCCTACAGAGAAATGCAGTTGCATATGTTGTGTACCAGGTCGGATTAGAAGTCGCGCAAAGGAGACAACATATGACTAACAGAAAGAAAGAAAGAAAACGATTTTCTACAGACCTAATTTATCGGAATTTACCAGTCGCCCCATCCAACCGAAATTAAGGACAGAATCCGCACATCAAGGAAAAGTTAAGCCACGGTTCCAAGTACGGGTTCAATTAATGTGACGAGTAGATTCTCATGTTTATCTCCCTGCTCAACCTATCCGAGCGTCGTGATGTCAGATTAAACGGATCTAACTAGGTCAAAATTTGTCGAGTCCTTAAATTCATTAGGTTCAACTTTCCTAGTCAAGTCCCTTTTTAAAATCTTTCGCGCCTACCAGCACATCGAGCACAGAGCGTAGACGATTCAACTTAGGTACGTTACGCCGATTCAGGTCGTCCTTTATCAGTTATTAATATCATTTCCCATCACAGTACTTACAACGAAGGCTGTTAACAAATTTTATTTTTTTAAAATGCTAAATTGAAATGACACAATTTTTGGATTTTTGTGTAATTTTTGTTGTTTTTGGATTTTCTTTCTCCCCCTAAATTTGTGCATGGTTGAGAATTTAAACAAGAGAAAAATGCGCAAATTTAAACAAACCTAACAAAAATTGAAAAGAAACTTAGTAAAATTTGAAAGTAGACTAACAACACCAAAAAAATAAAAAAAAATAAAAATAAAAGCAAACAAAGAAAAAGAAAAAAACTTAATCCTCAAAACGTATCATTTTCAGAAGTCCCACAAGCACATCAAAACGAGCTTTGTTAAAAGGCTTTGTGAACAAGTCAGCCACATTGTTATCAGTGTGAACTTGTTCGATTCGAATTAAAGATCGTTCATAACAGTCTCTGATAAAGTGAATTTTAATATCGATGTGCTTGGTTTTAGAGTGTTGGACTGGGTTCTTAGCAATTTGTTTGGCAGCCTCATTATCACAATAGATAGGGGTTTCTGAGTAATTCAAACCGTAGTCCAACAGTTGATGTTGGATCCAAATAACTTGAGAACAACAAGCTGATGCTGCAACATACTCCGCCTCTGCTGTCGAAGTCGAGACAATGTGCTGCTTCTTGCATTGCCATGAAACTAGTCTGTCACCTAGGTATTGACATCCTCCTGAAGTTGATTTCCTGTCAAGCTCACAACCTCCATAATTACTGTCAGTAAAAGCATAAAGATTAAATTCAGAATTCTTCGGATACCAAAGACCCAATTTAGGGCTTCCTTTGATATATCGAAAAATTCTTTTAACAGCAATAAGATGAGAGAGTTTAGGATTAGCCTGATAGCGTGCGCATTGACAAACTGCGAACATAATGTCTGGTCGACTTGCAGTAAGATACATTAGGGATCCGATCATCGATCGATAAAGAGTTTGATCTACGGGTTCGCCTTCTGGATCTGGAGTCAGGAGGGGTCGTTCAGCCATCGGTGTTGAAGCAGATTTAGCATCATGAAGTGCGAACTTCTCAAGAATATCATCCACATACTTGGCCTGATGAAGAAGGATGCCGGTTGAATTCTGTTTAACTTGAAGCCCCAAAAACATGGTCATTTCTCCCAAAGAGCTCATTTCAAATCTTTTCTTCATTACACTTTCGAACTCCTTGCAAAGTTGTTGGCTGGTTGATCCAAAAATTATGTCGTCGACGTATATTTGAACAAGTATCTGGTCCTTGTCGATATGCTTTATAAACAATGTTTGATCGATAGTACCACGTGTATAACCATGTTCGAGCAAATGCTTTGTTAGAGTTGCATACCATGCTCTAGGAGCTTGATGCAGCCCATACAACGCTTTGTCCAACTTGTAAACATGATTAGGAAACTTCGGGTCGACAAACCCTGGAGGTTGATCAACGTAGATTTCTTCCTTCACCTTGCCATACAAGAAGGCAGTCTTTACATCCATTTGAAAAACAGTAAAGTTCATATACGAAGCATACGCTAAGAAGATACGAATAGCCTCCAAGCGAGCTACGGGAGCATAAACCTCAGTGTAGTCAAGACCCTCGACTTGTCGAAACCCGCGAACTACCAGTCTAGCTTTGTTTCGCACAATGACCCCTGAATCGTCCTGCTTGTTACGATAGACCCACCATGTGTCAAGAGACTTTTTGCCCTTTGGTAACTTAACTAACTTCCAAACATCGAGTTTTTCAAATCGATGCAATTCTTCATGCATTGCATCTACCCAGCTAGGTTCATTTAGATCCATTTCTACATTCTTGGGCTCAATTTGAGAGATAAAGCAAGAATACAGACATGTATTCACGTATCCACTTTGACTTCTAGTTTTAACACCACTATCTAGCTGGCCGATAACATTCTCGATCGGATGATCTCGTTGAATCGTAGAGGGTATTTCTTGGCTGATGTCATTGATAGAGACAGGTAGAGTGTGAATGTTAAGACCTCCTTCATTTTCTTGTTGAGTAGAACCAAATAGTTCTACAACATACTCATCTGCAATAAGGTCAGGAAAGAGTAATTCTATCAGGGTTGAAGAGACAGCGGAATCATCATTTGGAATGAACTCTTTCTCTAATGATGTGAATGGTCTTGATTCAGCAGCAGAAGAAGCAGTGTGGTCTGATTGAGGATTGTCATGTTCCAAGAACGACCTCCCCTGAGAGGTAGCAGAGAACTTTTCGGAAGATGTTGCAGAAGACTCCCCCTCAATTTCAGCAGAAGGCTCCCCCTCAGATGAAGCAGAAGGCTCCCCCTCAATTGCAGCAGAAGGCTCCCCTTCGGATGAAGCAGAAGGTTCTCCCTTGTGTGAGTCAGAGGATTTCCATTCGGTTGAAGCTTTAGACTTTCCTTTCAATGAATTAGAAGGTTTATATACAACTTCTTCGTCTTCATCTTCAGAGATACTTTTCCAATGTGAATCAGTTCTTGATACATCATTTGAATACGCGTTTAAGGATTTGAAAAGTGACGTGTAATCAAACAACCAGTCTGGACCCACTCTTGCGTCTGTCTCATTCTCTTCCAACCAACGCATGTCATAGGATTCCACAATCTGTTTGGTTTTCTTGTTATAGACTCTATAGGCGGTGCGTGCAGCATACCCAACAAAATAGCAGTCGTCAGCTTTGGCATTGAACATCGGATTGGCATCTAGGTGAAGAAGGGTGCAAGGACAGCCAAATACTCGAAAATGACTAACAGACGGTTTGTGACCATAGTAAATTTCATATGGAGTTTTCATTTGAGCTTTGTTGATGAGTACTCGATTCTGAACATAACAGGCAGTGTTTATTGCCTCTGCCCAAAAGAAAACAGGAAGCTTGGAGTCACACAACATCGTCCTTGCAGCATCCTTAAGTGTTCTGTTTCGCCTCTCAGCAACACCATTTTGTTGAGGTGTGTGAGCGGAACTAAATTGACGCATGATCCCCTTCTCAAAGCAGAAGTGATTGAGAACATAATTCTTGAATTCCGTTCCATTATCAGTGCGAAGTGCCTTCACTCTTTAATTGGTCTGATTCTCAACAAGTATGATGAACCTCTTGATCAATTCAGCGACGCTGCTTTGTTGGATAGAAAGAAAACCCACGTAAAGCGAGAAAAATCATCAATCACAACTAGACAGTAGGAACTCCTATTGATGCTTAGCACGTTCACTGGACCAAATAAGTCCATGTGAAGAAGTTGTAGAACCTGACTTATTGAGTTAACTCGCTTCGGCAAATATGGCTTACGATGATGCTTTCCTTGAGCACAAGACACACATTTCTCAAACGTGATAAAGTCTTTGACAGGTAATCCACGGACCATCTCATTCTTTGCAAGACGATTGAGATTTTTGGCGTTGGCGTGACCTAATCTTCGGTGCCACAACATTGCAGTTTGCTCAGAGATCTTTGAGAACAAACAAGTAACTTGCTCTGGGAGATTGCTATTCATATCGATAATATAAGCATTTCCATCCCTTTTTGACTTTACGAGAATCCATTCTTCAGGGATGACAAAGCCTGGCTTTAAGATCATGCATTCCTTGTCAGTGAAATGCGTAGAATAGCCCTTGTCACAGATCTGCGAGACACTTAGCAGGCTGTGTTTTAGCTTTGGAGCGAAATTCACATTATCAAAACTCAAAACTCCATTTGATACCGTGCCCTTTTGTGTAATTTTTCCTCCATCTCCACCCGCAAAAGAGACGTATCCCCCATTAAATGATTTAATGTTGTTCAATTGGGTGATGTCTCCTGTCATGTGCCGGGAACAGCCGCAGTCGACGAACCATGGTATGACGACATTTCCCCGCAACTGCCCCTACAAAATGTGCGGGTTTAATTAGATTTGGGCACCCAGGTCATGATCTTCCTGGGTGATCCCGATACCTTTTCATATTTATTGCACATGAACTTCTCTGAGGATACAGATGATATATTGGGAGTAGATTTGGGCTTCCATTTATAATTAGGTTTTTTAAAAAATTCAGTCAACTTTGTCATTTTATGTTTAACAATCTGCTTAAAGCATGTGTTACTTCTACCAGAATTGGTTGAAGATCCACTATTGCTTTGGGATGAGCTTGACCTTGGCGTGGCTATGCTCCTTTTTGGCAGACTGTTCCGGACAAGGTGATTAAAAAACCTTTTATGATTGTGAAAAATACCCCTTTTTCTATTTCTTTTATCTACCCAATAATCATTTCGAGAACGACTTCTAGAGGAATTTCTATTTAAAGATCTTCCTCTGAACTCATTCTCTCCTCTTAGAAGATTATAACTCACATACATTCGATTAAGACAATTTCTAGCAATATGACCCTTAGTACCACAATTAAAACAAATCTTCAAGTGTTTATGGCCGTATACACTTCTTGTGGCTGTGAACCCTTCTGAATATCTTGATATGGCCGTGAACCCTCATTCCTTGGCCGTGGACTCTTCATAGGATCAAGCATGGGGTCGTAAATACTTCATGTGTGGCGGTAAACTCTTTTATGGTCGTAAACACTTATAGTGTGGCCGTGAACACCCTTTTATAGAATCACATGTGATTGTAACAATTCATTTCAAGTGCTTCCTAGACCCTAAGGTTGTTCTGTTACATGATTAATTGTTATATACACTAATTATATACATACATGTGTCATTATATGCTTAATAGGATCTGTATGTGCGTAAGACTTCATTTGGCATACTTAGCATCCTATATCGATCTTTCATTTGAATCACTCGCTACAGGTGAGTTCATACCCCTATAACTACGCTTTTAAATACTTTTAAATGATTTGGTGGGAGGGGGGATACAAGTATAACACAATGTTACTGTGTTAATCATTTACATGTGAAAACATCATTCAAAAGGATTTCTTATACTCTAAAATGTTGAAAACTCTTTTAAAGCTTTTATAAACTTCGTTTATATGAAATCATGTTCATCTATCTATTTACGTATAAGTATGCTTTATTAGACTAGGACTACTGCTAGATACCTTGACTCCTGTTCCTTGTTTGGTTGTGGGCTCGGGGTAGGATCACAAGTCCAAATGTTGGCTAAATGATAGTTATATTTATTGAATAGATTTGTGAATAATAAGCCCATTTTAAGGATTATACTTAACTTAGTTGCTTGGTAAGTAATTGAGTCTTTTCTATACATCAGTAACAGTCAAACAATTATACTAGTAAACTATAATATGTATAGTTTAGTGGATTACTACTTACTATTTCTAGAACAATGAATCTTACAAGAGTCAGTTCATGCATGAGTCAGTTCAAACATACTAATACTAGAACAAGAAGGAACATAGTAATACTAGAACTACTAGGAACATACTATATACTAGAACAGGAAGGAACAAACATACTAATACAAGAACAAGATAACATTAATGTGAGCCACTACTCCATAGCATGACATTTTACTGATGTGTCACGCTTTGTAACCAGAGTCTCCTGGAGGGAGAGCGTGAGTTTGTGTACAGATCTATATGGGATTGACCATCCTACACCTTTTTGCTAGCTACAGTGGGACCTGCAGGTCTATGGGTGACAAATGTCATACGATTTCGATGTCTTTGGAACGTCGTGTTTTATACTACTCAAGCAAGCATGGTTATAACCTCATCACATTTTACCTTAATTAAACAAATTGGTTTTAAGGTAGTTAGCACTCCATTAGTTAATGTAAACTATTTTCTGGTAATGCTAGTCACACTTGGGAAAAAGACTCACTTGTATAAAAGAACAAACATACAACACAGTTGGGTCTGGGTAGAAGACTACTTTTCGTTTTAGTAGAAAATATAGGATTTTCTAGGAAGTATGTAAACATTTTACATCAAAACACTTACAAACTTTCATCAAACTTATACAAAAATTTGACACTAAAATACTTATGAACTCACCAGCATTGGATGATGTTGTTGCTTGTTTTACTATTGTGCGTTGTTATGATACTGAACATGACATCCTCCGCCCCCGAACGTTTCTGCCGTTTTGGTTTGGGGGTGTGACAGATTGGTATAAGAGCTTTGTTTATAGTGAATTGAGTATATCAACCCATAAAAAATATACAACTATAAACACATCGGGATTAAAATACTATGACCAAGAGTTTATACTTTTTAAATAATAAAATATTTAACTAAAGTATACGTACATGCATTCATACTAGGATCAGTGTCAAACTAGAACAGAACACAAGTATTGCAGTTGTTGGACAACACAAGTAGGCTTGGGGACATATGGTCAGATCTAGAACTGATATAGCCTTATCAACTATATCTTTCCAAGAAGGGATTAGTATGTTCCTAGGAATTGTTGTGGTGTTGTAGCAAGTCTAAAAACTTACCAACACTACTACAATGAGCACTTTAGAACAAAACATAAACTTAAAATTCTGTAGGAGTATTTTGTGATACTATAAATACATATTTGAGAAATAAAAGGTCTTTATTAGTAGGTCAATAGTTGTTGAGTGGATACGCTAAGGTTATCTGTGAATAGGGAATCATAGACTTAGAATATGTGATCATTGCTTTACTTTCTGTTCCTTGTTTGGTTGTAGACTTAGAGTTAGGGTAACCTTTTCGAAGGTCTATTCCATCTCGGTTACATATGATTGGTATGCACTACGCAAGTATTGAAGTAACTGGTAAGGATCATCCTATAATTATCTTAAGTAGTAAGTCTATTATATGATTCTTACATCCCTTTTCTCACTTAGATATCATCGCTGGATTCCATCTCCCTGGCGACCCTTACTTTTCCGAGAAAGGAGTCAGTGGATGGCTCGATTCTAAGCTAGAGGAGAATTATTAAATTCCCTTAGACGATGATTTTGCAGAAAATTTTCCAGACGATTCTGACTCTGAGCTAGAAGTCAATGATCTACCCCTGTTGGCTCCAATCCCAAATCCTAACCCTCGTCCGGCTTTTCATGGCCCGACGCCTTTGTGGGCTGAGAACTTAGGTAGGTGGAGCCGTGAGTAAGGACAACCCTTACCTTACCACGGAGACCGAACCTTTTACAACCTAAGCGAGGGAGGCTCAGCAGACAGAATTCTTCCCATCTTGGTTCGCCGAGTGGCTCGAAATGTTGAGCTAGGAATGACAGCCATTCAACAAACCGTGGAGCTTGATGCGGACATGAACGCCAATACGGATCGTATTCACAATATTGAATTTGATCATGGGAGAGATATGAGAGACAATGAGAGACACCTTCTTGAGGTGGAGCATCAACTGGCCGAATTAAGGGTTTATCCAAAGGGTGCCTGTCGCCAGTAGGAGATGCTCTACTCATCCTTTGTTTTGGTTTAAGGAATAGCCTTCTTATATATGCTCTAAGTAGCACTTTTCCCTGTAAATATTCCTGTTTTGCAAGTACTGTTTCGCTAGGTCTTTATGATGTCAAAATTTTATCATTTCTGGTTTGATGTAAGATCTACTTTAAGGTCACTTTTCCCGAACTTGTTACAACATTAATGCCATTGTTATTGACAGACATCTGATATCATGGGAAATATTTATCCAAATGCTTTCATCCTTCTATCGATTAGAATCTCTATTTCAATCATACTCTCATCTAATTGTTGAACTATGGCAAGTTAGCTCATGGATCACTCTCATTATTCTTACTATCATCTTCATCTTTGTAAAATTTTAGTTGAAAGATGCCTCCACGTCGTTCTCCGAGAAATAACCCTCCAATAACTCCAACTCAAGCACCACCTCCTCCACAATACGATCCTGTAGCTCTCCAAGCTGTGGTGACTGCGGCTATTACGACAGCCTTAGCTCAATTCAACGCTAGCGGTACTAGCGGGTGTGGAACAACGGTACATTCTACTCAAGGTGATGCTCCAGTACTCTCTAAAGAGTGTTCATATAACGACTTCACCTACTGAAAACCTAGATCCTTCAATGGCAGCGATAGGATCATTGCTCTCTCGTAATGGTTCGAAAAGACTGAGTCGATCTTTGAGATTTGCTCCTGTCCGGAAGGAATCAAAGTAAAATTTGCTTTCTGCACCTTCTCGGACAGAGCCCTGACATGGTGGAATAGATGTCAAGTCGCTTACCTTGATAGTGGCTAATGCAATGGGATGGGAAGCTTTGAAGGACTTATAATTGAGGAGCACTGCTCGAGGGGCGAGGTTCAGAAACTTGAACAAGAACTCTAGAGCCTAACCATGAAGGGCTCCGATATAGTTTCCTATACCACCAGGTTCAATGATCTGGTGGCTCTATGTCCAGGAATGGTCCCTACTGAAGGAAAGAAGGTCTAGAGGTATATTTGGGGGCTGGTGCCTCCATTCTAAGGGAATGTCTTAGCTTCAAACCCCACTATCTTCGAAAGTGCCAAGCGATTGGCACATCAACTCATCGATCACGGAGTCTGCACACTGACAACAACAACCCTCGCTATCCCAGAACCATCAAAATCCGTTGACAACAAGCGGAATTTCTAGGAAAGAAGAAAGGCAACGCGACGTAGAACTCCGCCAAGAAGAAGCAGGTCGTGGCTGTTCATGCTGCGATAGCACCAATTTCCACTGCGCCGATGAAGCAGTATGCGGGAAGCTTGCCAAAGTGCAAGAAGTGCAGCTTCCACCACAACGGACCCTGTCGGGAAATGCAATGCGCTAACTGCAACAGGAAGGGGCACACTTCCCGTTTCTACAATTTTTCGGCTAGGCCAATCACCCAAGTCCCCGACATTGGAGTAGGCCAGGCTTGCTACAGATGTGGCGAGGTGGGTCAATACAAGAGGAAATGCCCGAAGGCAACGAACACTTGTGGAGTGGGAAGAGGTTTGGCGATAGGCCACGGGGAAGCGGTAGCAGACCCTACAGTGGTCACTGGTACATTTCTCCTCAATAACTCTTATGCATGCATCCTGTTTGATAGTGGAGCGGAGAGGAGTTTCATGAACCCGAAATTTGCACACTTACTTAAACAAATATCACGTACACTGAAAAAACCAATCACTGTAGAAAGGGCTAGCGGAAAGACTGAGAGCACTAGCAGTTTATACATAGGATGTACCCTATCTCTAGATTGCCATTCATTTCCAATCAACCTCATGCCTGTCTCAATTAAAAGTTTCGACGTCATTATCGGCATGGATTGGTTGAGTCTTCATCCTTCTGACATCATGTGTTATGAGAAGGCCGTTCGTCTTAATCTACCATCTAACGAAACCCTAGTTATCTATGGCGACTAACCCGACACGAACCTTCGTATCATCTCAAGTATACAAGCCTATAAGTACTTACGAAAAGAATGCCATGCATTCCTTGCTTATGTAGTTGATATGAGCCAGGAGACGAAAGATATAAATGTTGGATAAGGTGTCTAAGTCCATAACTATTTCTGGTAAATACTTGACCCGACCCGGCATGGTCCATTTGGGTTGCATGGCACCATGCAATTGGATAAACTAAATGAGAGAAATAACACATATGGTTTATTAATATATTATAAGTTCTAATATATTAATAATATTATTTAATTAGTTTTGATCAAGAATTAATTTAGAATTAATTAAGTGATCAAAAGAATAACTAATTAAATATATGGGTAGATTATGTAAATCTTCAATATCTTATATAGTGGGCTAAAAGGCTCCATGGATTGTGAAGTTGGGTTCCACCCATAGGTTGCTCCATGGAGTTAACCCATGGATTGAGAAATGAAGAGTCATGTTACATTAGGGTTTTACCTAATGCACCACACTATATAAGGACCATGTCTCTCCCCAAAATGGGCTACACTAGTGATACACAAGAGAAACAAGAGGGCTTGCCGATTTTGAGTGTGTTAAAGCATTCTCTCAAGTTTATACTTTGAATTTGGTGTTGTGTGAAACATTTGAGGCATCACACTTGAGGTGCTAGGCTCACAAGGTTTCAAGGAACACTTACAACAACAAGGTATGTAGTTCTATCTTTTATACAAAGAAAATTGTACCCCATGTTTGCTAGATAGGTTCATAACCTTGGAAAACAACTTTGCATGATTATTAGACAAACATAGATCCAAGGTTATTAGGGTTTCATGTACACTTAGGAAGTGTTAGAATCGCCCTATCGTGTGGCACCAGCTGTTATGCAGGAGCTATCCGGTCAACTAAATGAACTACTCAGCAAGGGCTTTATTAGACAAAGCTTCTCACCATGGGGAGCACCAGTCTTGTTCGTGAAGAAGAAGGACGGATCATTCCGTATGTGCATCAAATATAGAGAACTAAACAAGCTTATTGTCAAGAATCGATACCCTCTACCTCACATAGATGACTTGTTCGACCAAATGCAAGGGGCAAATTACTTTTTAAAGATTGATATGAGATCCAGCTATCACCAATTACGAGTGTTAGAGGAAGATGTTCCCAAGACAGCCTTCCGAACTCGTTATGGACACTACGAGTTTGTAGTGATGCCATTCAGATTAACTAATGCACCCACAATATTCATGGACTTAATGAATAGGGGGTATCGTCCTTACTTGGATCAGTTCGTCATTGTATTCATCGATGACATACTTATCTACTCTCGTAACAAGGAGGAGCATAGTCAACATCTACGACATGTCTTAGAAACACTACGATCGGAGAAACTCTATGCGAAGTTCTCTAAGTGCAAATTTTGGAATCGAAGAGTTGAATTTTTGGTTCATTTGGTTAGCAAGGAGGGATTTCACGTGGACCCTTCCAAAATCAAGGCCACTGAGAAGTGGTCAGCTCCGAAGATGCCTACATAAATTCGTCAATTTCTAGGTCTCGCTGGCTACTATCGCATGTTTATTCAGAACTTCTCTAGGATTGCGAAACCACTTACTACATTGACCTAGAAAGGCGTGACCTTTGAATGGGAAGAGAAACAAGAGAAGGCGTTCTAAACACTAAACCGAGCCTTATGCAGCGCACCGATACTATCCCTCCCAGAAGGGATAGAAGACTTTGTGGTTTATTCTGATGCATCCAACCAAGAGCTTGGCTGTGTTCTTATGCAACGAGGAAAGGTCCGTGCCTATGCCTCAAGACAGCTAAAGACACACGAAGTCAACTACACCACACATGATCTTGAGTTAGGAGCAATAGTATTTGCTTTGAAGATCTGGAAACACTACATGTATGGTACAAAAAGCACTATCTTTACAGACCACAAAATCCTTCAATATATATTCGACCAGAAGGAGCTCAAAATGAGTCAATGACGGTGGGTCGAGCTACTGAATAACTATGAATTCGAAATTCATTATCATATAAGTAAAGCCAACGTAGTAGCTGACACCCTAAGTTGAAAAGAAAACTATGGTCATAGAGTCAAATCATTGACTATGACTATCCATTCAAATCTGTCCACACAAATTAAGCAGGCTCAGCTAGAAGCCTTGAAGCCTGAAAATGTGGCAGGTGAATCCCTGATAGGGATGGATAAAAACTTGGAAGTCAAGGGTGGTGGAACCTTGTATCTCATGGATCGGATCTGGACACTGAGGCTCGGTGGTTTCAGAGACTTAGTCATGAGCGAAGCACATAATACTCGATATTCCGTCCATCCAGGTTCAGATAAGATGTATCTGGATCTAAAAAATTTATACTGGTGGCTTAACATGAAAGCAGAGATTGCTACCTTCGTGAGTAAGTGTCTTACTTGCGCCAAGGTTAAGGTCAAATGCCAAAAACCCTCAGGATTGCTACAACAACCGTACATACCTGAGTGGAAGTGGGAGCGGATCATAATGGACTTCATAACCAAGCTGCCCAAGACAACGGGTGGCCTCAATACCATATGGGTGATCGTAGACAGGTTAACCAAGTCCGCACACTTCCTGCCTATCAAAGAAACATACAAGATGGAGAAACTAATGAGAACCTGCATTAGGGATAGTGTACGACTAGGTTGGACATGAGTACAACCTATTATCCGCAAACTGATGGACAAAGTGAGAGGAATATTCATACTCTGGAAGATATGTTGCAAGCCAGTTTGATAGGCTTTGTAAAGGCATGGGATACTCATTTACCCCTTGTCGAGTTCTCCTACAATAACAGTTATCACACGAGCATAAAGGCTACTGCATTTGAAGCCCTCTATGGTCGGAAGTGCAGATCCCCTCTGTGTTGGGCTGAAGCGGGTGATACACAGTTAGCTACAACGCAAGCTCCTGACAGCACTCTCACAGGTCCGAAAATCATTCGGGAAATGACAGAGAAGATCGTTCAAATTCTTGAACGATTGAAAGTGTCTAGAGACCGACAGAAGAACTACGCAGACAAGGGAAGGAAACCATTGGAATTCCAGGTGGGTGACCGTGTTCTATTAAAGGTCTCACCCTGGAAGGGCTTGATACGCTTCGGAAAGCGTGGGAAGCTAAATCCAAGGTACATAGGGCCTTTTGAGATTCTTTCTAGAATCAACCCTATCGCTTACAAACTCAAACTACCTCAAGAACTTAGTAACGCACACCCTACTTTCCAAGCTTCGAATCTGAAAAAGTGCCTATCCGATGAGGCTCTTGTTATCCCACTCGATGAAATCGAGATCAATGAGAGCCTAAATTTTGTGGAAGAACCTATAGAGATCATGGACCGTGAGTTCAAGCAAATGAAGCAAAGCCGTATCCCGATAGTGAAGGCTCGCTGGAATGCAAAGCAGGGACCTAAATTCACTTGGGACCGGGAGGATCAAATGAAGCTGAAATATCCTCATCTTTCCCCTTAGTTATCTATATTTGCTTAAACTCTAGTTTCGAGACGAAATTCCCTTTAACAGGGGGATGATGTGGCAACCCGAAATTTCTATCTTGTAAAGTCAATCAAGTCAATCACAAGTCAGACCTGTTTCTGTTACCTTTTAGCCTTGCTAAGGGTTATTTTAGGAGTTTATAAGCCTTGTACACTTAGGATGTAATTCTATAAATTGTGAGTAAGGAATCTATGATTTTCAAATTGAGCCAAGATCATCCATCAAGGGATGTTTACGGCCCAAAGTGGGTTTACGGCCATAAACCCCTTTCTATTAGTATATATTTCCTTCATTATTCTTACTTTCTCACATATTCAAATCAAGAACAATCAAACTCTCTCAAGTATCATCAAGGAAATCATCCCTTCTCTTCTAAAAACGTAAGTGATTCATCCCTTTTTCTAGTTAATCTTCTTGATCATATGAATCACATCAACGAATTCCACCCTTTTGGTTTAGATCTTCAAGATCATCATCCTTTCACCAAGAACACAAGAACACACACTTGTTCTTGGGCCGTAAACTCCCTAAAAGCTTCCAAAACATAAGTATCCTTTCCATATACTTTTTATCCATTTGAAGCTCTGGAATCCCCATGAAAAAAACACCCTTTAAGCATGAATCACGATAAAAAATGTAAGATCTTCAAGTGTTTACGGCCGTATACACTTCTTGTGGCCGTGAACAATTCTGAATATCTTGATATGGTCGTGAACCCTCATTCCTTGGCCGTGGACTCTTCATAGGATCAAGCCTTGGGTCGTAAATACTTCATGTGTGGCTGTAAACTCTTTTATGGTCGTAAACACTTATAGTGTGGTCGTGAACCCCCTTTTATACAATCACATGTGACTGTAGCACTTCATTTCAAGTGCTTCCTAGTCCCTAAGGTTGTTCCCTTACATGATTAGTTTTTATATACACTAATTATGTACATATATGTGTCATTATATGCTTGATTGGATCAATTTGTGCACAATAATTCATTTGGCATAATTAGCATCCTATATCAATCTTTCATTTGAATCACTCACTACAGGTGAGTTCATACCCTTACAAATACGATTTAAAATACTTTTAAATGATATTAGGGGGGAGGATACAAGTTTAACACAATGTTATTGTGTTAATCATTTACATGTGAAAACATCATTCAAAAGGATTTCTTATACTCTAAAATGTTGAGAACTCTTTTAAATCTTTTATAAACTTCTTTTATATCAAATAATATTCATCTATCTATTTATGTATAAGTATGCTTTATTAGACTTAGGACTACTGCTAGATACCTTGACTCCTGTTCCTTGTTTGGTTGTGGGCTCGGGGTAGGATCACAAGTCCAAATGTTGGCTAAATGATAGTTATATTTATTGAATAGATATGTGAATAATAAGCCCATTTTAAGGATTATACTTAACTTAGTTGCTTGGTATGTAATTGAGTCTTTTCTATACATCAGTAACAGTCAAACAATTATACTAGTAAACTATAATATGTATAGTTTAGTGGATTACTACTTACTATTTCTAGAACAATGAATCTTACAAGAGTCAGTTCATGCATGAGTCAGTTCAAACATACTAATACTAGAACAAGAAGGAACATACTAATACTAGAAAAAGAAGGAACATACTATACAGTAGAACAGGAAGGAACAAACATACTAATACAAGAACAAGATAACATTAATATGAGCCACTACTCCATGGCATGACATTTTACTGATGTGTCACGCTTTGTAACCAGAGTCTCCTGGAGAGAGAGCATGATTTTGTGTATAGATCTATATGGGATTGACCATCCTACACCTTGTTGCTAGCTACAGTGGGACCTGCAGGTCTACAGGTGACAAATGTCATACCATTTCGATGTCTTTGGAACGTCGAGTTTTATACTACTCAAGCAAGCATGGTTATAACCTCATCACATTTTACCTTAATTAAACAAATTGGTTTAAGGTAGTTAGCCATTAGTTACTACATATAATATTACTGTACATCTTTATTTTCCCATTACATTCATATAGTGATGTTCTCACATAAAAGGTAATGTAAACTATTTTCTGGTAATGCTAGTCACACTTGGGAAAAAGACTCACTTTTATAAAAGAACAAACATACAGAACAGTTGGGTCTTGGTACAAGACTACTTTCTGTTTTAGTAGAAAATATAGCATTTTCTAGGAAGTATATAAACATTTACATCAAAAAACTTACAAAATTTCATCAAACTTATAAACTCTCCAGCTTAAATGCTGATCTACTCTTTCAAAATAACTTGTATTTTCAGGTCACCTATAGACAGGTACAGATGGCCAGGTTTTGAGATGACAGAGTACTTTCAAGACTCATCTTTTATTTTATATATATATATATATATATATATATATATATATATATATATATATATGTATATATATATATATATAATATTTCGGTGTCTTACAAATATATTCAGAACAAACATGTGTAACTTATACTATTAATGCAATGGATGATGTTGCTTGTTTTACTGTTGTGCATTGTTATGATACTGAACATGATGTCCTCCGCCCCTGAACGTTTCCGCCGTTCTGGTTTGTGGGTGTGACAGAGGGCACCATGATTGGTTCAAGGTTTTGTTCTGCAGCCAAGGCTCGACAATATATTTAGCATGGGTGTGCAGGCTACTTGGATTATGTGGTGGAGACCCATGTTAGGGGTCAGGTTTTACTTATTGATGTCCCGGTTGTCAGGGAGTTTGCAGATGTATTCCTGGAGGTGTTAGCCGGTGTGCCTCCCAAGTGGCACGTCGAGTTGATGATCGTCCTTGTGCCAGGTGCAGCCCTGATCGCCAAGGTGTTGTACCGCTTGGCACTAACTGAGATGCAGGAGCTGTCATCTCAGCTGCAGGAGCTGCTAGGCAAGCAGTTAATGAGACTGAGTAGTTCTTCGTGGAGAGCGCCAATTTTATTCATCAAGAAGAAGGATGGTTCACACTGGATGTGTATTGATTACCGGGAGTTGAACAAGCTAACGGTGAAGATCCATCATCCTACTCCGTAGATTGATGATATCTTTGATTAGTTGGAGGGTGTATCTTGGTTCTCTAAGATATATCTAAGGTCTGGGTATCATCAGGTCAGGGTGAGAGATGAGGACGTGGAGAGGATCGTGTTCCGGACTCGTTATGGACATTATGAGTTTGTGGTGATGCCATTTGGGCTCACCAATGTGCCTGCGGTATTTATGGTTTTGATGAATCAAGTGTGCAGGCCGATGCTTAATCGTTATGTTATCGTATTTATTGATGATATCTTAGTATATTCCAAGACCATAGAGTAACATGAGGGGCATATTCGCGAGCTTCTGAGGGGTTTGAGGCGAAAATGGATTCATGCTAAGTTCTCGAAGTGTGATTTTTGGTTACAAGAGGTTCGGTTCCTTGGAAACCTCGTTAATAAGGTTGGGATATTGGTCGATCCGGCCAAGATCAAGTGTGACATCCCCAATTTCACGGCTAGAAAAGACCGATTTGTTTTATAAATCAGAGTGATCGTTTAAAGAAAATAGTTGCGGAATTCGTTCCCAAAATAAAATATGATAACCATTTATCAAAACATTTCTCGAAAGAATGTATCTTCATTAAATAATAAAACCTCGGGATGTCATGTTCGTTACAGACCAAAAGCATAAACAATATAAAATAGATCTTATAATAGTTATTTATAACTACTGATCTATAATCCCAAAATCTCTCGTCAAGTCCACCAACTTATACCCTTGTGCCATTACCTGTAATGAAAAGAAAACTTAGTGGGTCAGGCTTGGGAGCCTGGTGAGCATATAGGGTTTTCAACCCACAATAATATAATTATTATATTTAATCAGCAAACAATCAACCCAATTACCTATCCCCATTATCTTCTTAGGGTTTTACCCTAAGAACCAAATATCCTTCATTCATTTATTTGTAAGGAATTTGGCACGAATTCCATTGCTGCCAAAGCTTATTTATCAAGTACTGAATCCATAGTTATCTGGCGCTAACTCCATAGTCGCCAAGGTCTACTCAACAAGCGCTAACTCCATAGTCGCCAAGGTTTACTCAATAAGCGCTAACTCCATAGTCGCCAAAGTTTACTCAACATGCGCTAACTCCATAGTCGCCAAGATTCATCAAATAGGCACGAAGTCACATCGTTGCCAAGGTTTATACAATAGGCGCTAACTCCATAGTAACCAACTATTCCATCTACCTATGTTCTACCCAACAATTTTGTAGATATAAATACTTACACAGTTTAAATCATTTAACACCTGTATAAAACTCCAATTTCCATGCCCATCTCAAATAGACAAATAACATATAAACACATAACACGTATTTCATAGCAAATACTTCATATTTATGTGTTAGAAGAAAGTAACTACACACTCACACATATAAACAACAATATACTTAATACACTCAAACCATACTTGTATTATTATCGTGTTTACGAAAGGTAGTATACACTCACCTGATCAGAAGATGATCGGACAGCACTACGACTTGCAGAAGTAGTATTCTTTGGTAGATCTGGAAGATCTCCACAAAAATCGAACTTCTCGCGGGCAGAGCTTCGGCTCGGGAACCGCACTTCTTGGGATCTTCAGGATCTCGGGACTTGCTTCGAGGCTCGAGAATAATACCGGGGCTTCGGGGTATTTCTGGCATGCAAATCGATGCAAAACGAGAGAGAGAAGAGGGAAAATTAACAAAAGAACCGGCTGCCCTCGCATCCTATTTATAGGAGACTGGAGCCTCAGAGTACGCAGGGCGTACAGGCGTACGCAGGGCGTAAGCGTCCGAATTCGTCACTGCGTGCGTCATCCGAAGAACTCAAGTGCGAAGGTCGTCATGCTTCGCTGTACGCGGGGCGTACTTCGGATGAGTCCGATGACTCGCCTTCGGATAATACCGGGATTTAATAATTAAATTTAATTATTAATTAATTAATAAACTTTGAAAATTCATATCTTCTTCATACGAACTCCGTTTTCAACGTTCTTTATATCCACGCGTAGGTGAGACTACGCTCTACGACTTTTGTTTAGACTCCGTCGGCTAATTTTGACTTTTATTTTTATTATTTATTTTTAATAGGTCGGGACAGAAAATTTCATTATAAATTCATAACTTCTTTGTCTGATGTCCGTTCTCACCTAACTTTTTATTGCTTCGATACCAACAACAAGATCCTCGATTCACGTTTAGATTGCTAAGGCTAAATATTGCTCTAACGTAAATTCACTTTTTACGTCGCGCTGTGTCGTGCCGGTTTTGTCGCGAAATTTCGACAGGTCATAACTTCTTTGTTATAACTCGGATTTTGGCGTTCTTTATATGCACGGAAACCTTGTAACATATACTACAACTTAGTTAGGATTATTCATCTTAAATAATCTTCAATCAAAAAGTCATTTTTGACGCTTATTGTCTCTAAATTGACTAACCCTGATCTACGGGCGTTATTATTATCTCCCCCTTAGGATGATTACGTCCCGGAATCATCAACGAAATAGGATTCGTATACTGACTCCATAAGTTAATACTCCATTCTAAGTAATAACCTTGATGCTCAATCCTGCATCTGCTCTTCGTACTACGTTGGACTTTAGATCAACATCTTTAAGTTACAAAATAAATCCTTATGGTGGACTCCTTCTTCTTCTAAGGATAAATACATTCATTTATCTATTGTAACTAACCGATGGGTCGTGTCCCGATGACCTCTCATCGTAGTCGGACTCAATTGATATGACCCTTAGGGTCGGAATAACAACTATCTTACTAGACTGATGAGATTAAAACTTAATCTTGAAGTTCGATTAGATCTTAAACAGGTAAATAAATATTTAAACAGCAAGAACGAAAGCAAAAGTATGAACAACTCAACGATGAATCAAACGAGTCGAATGATTATAAACAAAACCCTCAGAAGAGCTCGATCAAGAACATCAACTGTAGAGG
Source organism: Lactuca serriola (assembly GCF_051521515.1). Taxonomy (NCBI): domain Eukaryota; kingdom Viridiplantae; phylum Streptophyta; class Magnoliopsida; order Asterales; family Asteraceae; genus Lactuca; species Lactuca serriola. Next base: position 374,646,200 of record NC_136411.1, on the reverse strand, counting down.
GTTGGAGGTTTACAAGAACGATAAAATAAATAAGCAATCCTATCGTAATCGTTACTTCTCTATCGTTAACCTAATATGCATGCAAGCATATCTTTATATAATGAACTGTGACAACCCGATATTTCGAGACAAAGTAATGTAAAACCAATCAAATTTAGGTCAAAATATAACTTTCCTAAAATCTTATTTGGGTTAATTAAAGTAGTAGGAACCGTATCAAGGTTTTCGTACATATAAAGAACCCTAAAATCCGAGTTATAATGAAGAAGTTATGACCAACCGAAGATTCTCGGAAAAACCGGCATCAGCGATTAATCGTAAAACGCGAAATTTCGATGCAATAGTTTTTAGCCTTAAGTATCTAAATGGAAGTTATAGACAACCTCAATCTATGATCGTGCATAAAAAGAACGTCCAAATCTGACTTCGCATGAGGAAGTTATGATTTTTCAAAGAAATTCCTTAAAAACGATTAGTTATAAAATAAATAATAAAAATAATTTTGGAATTTGCCAACGGAGTCTAAACGAAAGTTGTAGATCGTAGTCTCACCTACGCGTGGATATAAAGACCATCGAAAACGGAGTTCGTATGAAGAAGATATGGATTTTTGAAGTTTATTAAATAAATTAATTAATTATTTAATTCAAAATTCGGATATTATCCGAAGAGGAGTCAGCGTCCTTCTCCGAAGTACGCGCTGCGTGCTCCTGTACGCCCCGCGTAACCGAGAGGATTGGCCTCGGATCGTCCACGTCGCCATATCCGAGGAAGCCGACCCGTCCGACCCGTCCGATCCGACGTCCCATCCGACCCGGCGTCCCATCCGACCCACCTCCCCAGCAACCCGTCCCATCCGACCCGATAACCCAAGAACCCGTCCCATCCGAACCGAGGCAGTCGAGGCTTCGGTCATGCATGACGTACGCGTACGCAGCGCGTACGAGCGTACGCCCCGCGTACCGAGGCAGACTTGCCTTCCTATAAATAGAATGCGAGGGTTTCCAAAGAAAGGGTTCATTTCTCTTCTCTCTCTCTCAGCATTTCCTCGTTTTCCGTGTCCGTTCAAACCCGAAGCTCAGGTCTTTTTGGCTCAAGTCCCGAAGGCCGATTCTACTCCCGAGATTCCCGAGAATCCCAAGAAAAATCGGTTTCCCGAGACGAAACTCTGCTCGGTTTTCCACCTCACAATCTTCAAACTATCAAGTGAGTTCATATCCCCTTTGAACACTCTTTAAATACATTTTAAATGTTTTATACTCTTTTCGGGGAGGAATACAAGTTAACACATGACTAAATTCGTGTGAAACATTAACCTTTTGATATACTTTTCATACTGTTGTTTTAACTATCTTGTGAAGTTATTATGATACAAAACCCCTCACAACACAGGTTTACCCTCTTTGGGATATAATATGTTTATAAATAGAAATATGTTTTATTTATACGTTTACATACAAACACATCATATCAAGGGTAACACTCTTTACTAAGTCATTTCATGCATTCAAAGAATTTATGATTATGCTTTGTCAAACATTGTGAAAGAGGTTAAACTTTGCATACAAACTACTACCTTACTACGGACTTAGTTGAGAATCCATGAGTCGTGTATATCTTCAAACGTTACTTTCTTTATTAGAAAATAATGCTGCAAGTCCTGTCTATAACCAGAGTCTCCCGTTCGGAGAACGTGTCAAATGTGTATAGATCTATACGGGAAGTCATGATCCCGCGCCCTGACTGTTAGCTACAGTCCGTCTTATGGGGTGACAGTTGTCATAACGCTACGACGCCTGAAGAACGTCGCTACAGGCATATTATGTTTAGTATGGTTATAAAACTCATCGGATATACAATTATTATGGTATTATGCTTTTATGAAAGAGTAGCTATTAAAACTATTCTTCATCTAACAAATGCGATCTTCGTATAGCTTCATTATATAAAACTATGCCACACCTTTCGAGCACGTCGCTTGCTTGCGATTTTCGGTCTTAGAGACTGCCAGTTATGTCAGGGAAATAAGGGTTTTTCCTGTATACAAACCAAACAACTAATAGGAAAATAAGGGATTTTCTCGGTACAATTAGTTGCAATTTACATCACGAACATTCATATGCATTGCATACTTTTATAAGAAAATAAGGGTTTTTCTGGAAAACAAGCAAACACTTTCGAATGGCATACATCTTCTCAAAACACTACTTATGAACTCACCAACTTCAATGTTGACACTTTTTCTTTGAAATAACTTGTATTCACAGGAAACCGCTAGCCAGGTAGCAACTACTTCTGAAGACTAACGCATTGGCGTTAGTAACATATTTTGGATCACCATTTTATATTTGATTTCTTTTGCAAACATGTAACACCTACAATCATGTAAACTTTTCAAACATATTTATATTATGGTGGTGTGTACTTTCCTTTCTATGAACTGTTATGATACTGAATATGATGTCCTCCGCCCCCGAACGATTCCGCCGTTCAGGTTTGGGGGTGTGACAGATTGGTATCAGAGCATTGTTTATAGTGAATTGAGTATATCAACCCATAAAAGATATACTAACTATAAATACAATGGGATTAAAAATACTCTGATTTAGAGTTTATACTTTAAAATAATAAAATATTTAAGTAAGTATACGTGCCTGCATTCATACTAAAATCAATGTCAGTAGGACAGTACAAAAGAATTACGATTGTTGGGCAACACAAGTGTGCTTAGAGACATATGGTCAAAACTGGGAAGATATAGCCTGATCGCCTATATTATCCGAGGGTTGACTAGCATGTGCCTAAGTTTAAGTGTGTGGTTGCAACAATGCTAAAATCTTACCAACCCTACCACAATGAGAACAATAGAACATAACATAAAAATTTAAAATACTATAGGAGTATTTGGTGTTACTATAAGTACTTTATACTTGAGAATTAAAACGGAATCCTCATTACTAAGTTGATAGTTGCTAAGTGGATACACTAAGGCTACATGTAATTAGGATGTTATAGACTTAGAATCAGTGGTAATTTTGCCTTACCCCTATTCTGTGTAAATTTGGAAATAAGGTCACTTATTCGAAGGTCTATCCTGTTTAGATTACACATAGCTGGTATGCACTTCACAATTAGCGATGTAACTAATGAAGGTTTTCTACATAATTATCTAGATAGTTCGTCTAATAATTATCCTCTTACCCTAAATTCTCGCATAAAAATCATAGCTGGACTCCATTCCCTTGACAACCAGTACCTTCCGAATGAAGTCATAGCTGGTTGGTTTGGAGAAGAACCAGAGAATGATCATCCTATCCCCTTGGATGATCACCGTAATGAAGACTTTTTGTACGATGCTAACCCCGAGCCAGAGGTTGAGAACCTACCCCGAGTAGCCCCCATTTCAAAATTCCTAACCCTCTTCCGGCTTTTCATAGCCTGACCCTGAGTGAGTGGAATGCTTGGAAACATGGAGCCAAGAACAAGATCAGCCCATGCCATTTATTGGCAACCGAAACTTTTACGACTTGAGCAATGAGGGCTTAGCAGATATAGTCTTGCCAATCTTGGTCCGCAGAGAGGCCATAAATGATATTCAAGACAGGACAACCCTACATCAGATTTCAGAAGAAGTCGCCTATGCTAGAACGCATACCCTCCACACCCTTCTTCTAGAGGATGCTCACGAGAGATCAGAGAGAAACCACGAAACCCTGCTGCAAGAACTGGCTGAATCACAAGCCGAGGTCATAGGACTCCGAGTACGCCAGATGGTGTGCGAAAGACACCTACTTGACAATGGAACGTCAATTGGTTGAACTAAGAGTGCACCAGAGGGATGACCGTCGCCCGTAGTAGACGCTTTACTTATTTCCCCTAAAAAGGAATCGTTTTCTGTCTATGCCCGATGTGGCATTTTCTATGAAATTATCTTGTTCAGTATGAGCTTTAGTTAGGTCTTTATGATGTCAGGAACTATCTTCTGGGGATATGATGTGAACCCTTTAAAAGGCTGTTTTCCAAAACCCTTACATCGTGAATATCAAAGATATTGACAGCCGGCTAACTGTTGCGTCATTTTTCATTTCAAGTACTTTTATCTTACTTTCATTTGAGTCTATTTAAATCATACTTTAGTCAAGACATTGGACTATAGTGATTTCTCTCCGGCGACACTCCCAAGTCTCTTTCAGTGGTTGGATCTTGTTATTCACCAACCCATGATACCTCATCTCGAACGACAAACGTCTTGTGACCATTCTACGATCATACTTCCATTCCGTACTAGGACTGCATCATAGGGATGTAGGTCAAACTTTAGAGATCATACACTTACTCTTTTCATGAACAATCTAAGTACATCAGGGTCAACCATAATCGCTTACAAATCTTTACTCTTTCATGTTACAGAATCATGGCGTCGTCCGGAAACAACCAGCCAAGCAACGAGACCTTTACTTTTCAGATGGACGCCGCCACCTTTCAAATGGCAGTTACAGCTGCCGTAGTGGCTGCCGTAACCACGGTCATGGCGCACCGTAGCGCTATCAGCATAGTCAATACTGCTTATGGGAATAAAGGTTCCAATCGCGATATCCATCCAGGAAGTCGTCCAACAGTAACATCCACAGGCTCGCAAAGCCAGAAAGCAGAGAACAAGAAAAGAAAATGTCAAGCCAAGGTGGAACGCAAACGGTTTCAGAAAATTGCCAGACAGCAGCCACAAACCCCTGCCATCCCAGTACCGAGCAGACCATATAAGGGAACACTCCCGAAGTGCGACCGGTGTAATTTCCACCACGAGGGAATGTGCCGCGTCTTGCAGTGCGTGAACTGCAACAAGAAAGGACACATCGCCCGTTTCTGTAAAGCTACCTCCACCACTAGGGCCAGCCTAAATTGCTATAACTGTGGTGAGTTTGGGCACTATAAAAGAGATTGCCCAAAGAAGGAGAACAAGGAAAGCACCCGTGTTCCCATAACTCCTACCCGACACTTCACTTCCTCCATTGATGTGGGTACTAGCCAGTCATGCCGCCAATGCGGTGAGTTAGGGCACTTCAAAAAGGATTGCCCGATATTGCAGAACCCTGGCGCAGACGGGAAGATTCCCAGGATCACAGCTGCAGGAGAGCCTGCTCAGGAACTACGTTAATGTATTTAAGGCGTTTCGTTGAAAGAGACTTATAAACTATCTAGAACTAGTGCAACTAGAGTCTTACCTTTTGCGAGATCCTGTCTGTATAGGAATTCTCGTGTTGCGTATACTTGTCTTTTGTAGTATATCTTATTCGCAGCAATAGTCTAGTGGTAAATCTAAAGTACTGTAACTCTGTTCATGGTTGCACAGTTGTGTTTTGACTGTAATCGTCTATGTTTAATTCTAATGTCTTTAAAGTTTCTGTATGATTCCGACATTATCATACAATCAGATTCAATTTGATCGATGCGAAAACAGCTTCATGCGTACATCTCTTTCTTCTAGATCACTATTTCAGCGAAGCCGTCATATCAGAACACCGAAGTACTCATTCCAGGAGTACCCCTTAGTTATTTTTCTTGCCAAAGAAATCCCCGAAGTACCACTCGTGCAGTACGTCAAGTTCAATCCAAGGATTCATATGATTGATCTATCACTGAGAATGGTATACATAAGAGTGATATATAATCAAGCTTCTACAGGTTTAGAATTGATGATTCCACTTTAACTTCTTTTTCCCCGATGGGATGTGAGCTTAAAGAAGAATCAGTTATTCGACTACCTTTTCAACCTTAATTATATGCAACTCGTATACCCGAAATTGTGATGGTGATACCATGTATGAATTCTAATATGAACTTTAGGGCGGAGAAACTGCCTACGTATATGAGTAATCACAACGTCATGTGAACAAACTTAGAACCCAGTACAACTCCCGAAAACATATCGCCCTATAGTTTAAACACCCATGGAGATACCAGAACAGTGCAAACAACTAAGCGAACCACATAGAATTAGAATTAGAAGACTAGGTTTCTCACCCTAGAGAACCCCGGTCATATTCTTCCAGAGATCGACGAATCGCATCGTATGCGCCTCAGATATCGAGGACTTCGTCAAAACTTTCATAGAAATCATTATCTCTGCCTCACATAGAGAAAATGGTTGAGCAAACGTAAGGAAAGAATTTACTTCCAGGAATGGATCTGGAATCCGAATATCACCAGTTCGAGTGTTAGGGGAGGATGTCCGGAAGACTATCTCCTAAAACCGATACGGACACTTCGAGTTCGTAGTGATACCTTTCGGATAGGACCAATACGCCCATGGTTTTCATGAGTTAAATGAAGGGTTACGTCTTTCTTACTTGGATCAATTCGTCATTTTCCCCATGAGATGACTTACTTATCTACCCTCGTAGTAAGAAGAAAGCCCATGGTAACAATCCTACAGTGGAACTTTTAGCAAAGTTCTCTAGGCACGAGTTTTGAAATTGAAGAGTCAAATTTCTAGGACACACTGATAGTAGTGTGAGAAATTTTGAGTACTCTCTCAATTAGTCAAAACCGTTGAGCATTTATCAACACCAGAGACTCCGACAGTTCTTCGCCAGATTCTAGGTCTTACCGACCCACCGCATTAGTTCATTCGGAACTCCTCGCAAGCTACAGAAACTCGTACGAATTTGACCCAGCAAGGGGTGGCCTTTGACTGGGAAGTTACGTAAGAAAAGGAACCTTTGATATTCCAAGTGAGTGACCAAGTTCTTTAGGATAACTCACTCTGGGAATGGATTAATACGCTTCGTAAAGCGTGGGAATCTAAATCCAAGTTAGACAGGACCTCCGAGATTCTTATCAGAATCGGTCCTGTGCCTCACACAAACAAGACCTACTCCGCGAACTCAGTAACGTACCTTCTACTCTTCGCATCTCGATCGTGAAACCATACCTTTCCGTTAGGACTCTTGCAAGTCCACTCGTCGAGATCCTCGCCTTCGTATTAGAACCATAGTGACCCTCGACCGAGGGGTCAAGCGGACGAAGAAACGCCATCGCCAGTTAGTGAAGGTTCGTTGGAATGCCAACCGAGAACCCGTTATCACTTAGGTGCGTTAGAACCAATCGATTAGGAAGTTTCCTCCTCACGACTCGATTATTCGTGCATACTTCCTTGCTTAAAATTCTAATTTCGGGACGAAATTCCCTTTAACGGGGGGATGATGTGACAACCCGATATTTCGAGACAAAGTAATGTAAAACCAATCAAATTTAGGTCAAAATATAACTTTCCTAAAATCTTATTTGGGTTAATTAAAGTAGTAGGAACCGTATCAAGGTTTTCGTACATATAAAGAACCCTAAAATCCGAGTTATAATGAAGAAGTTATGACCAACCGAAGATTCTCGGAAAAACCGGCATCAGCGATTAATCGTAAAACGCGAAATTTCGATGCAATAGTTTTTAGCCTTAAGTATCTAAATGGAAGTTATAGACAACCTCAATCTATGATCGTGCATAAAAAGAACGTCCAAATCTGACTTCGCATGAGGAAGTTATGATTTTTCAAAGAAATTCCTTAAAAACGATTAGTTATAAAATAAATAATAAAAATAATTTTGGAATTTGCCAACGGAGTCTAAACGAAAGTTGTAGATCGTAGTCTCACCTACGCGTGGATATAAAGACCATCGAAAACGGAGTTCGTATGAAGAAGATATGGATTTTTGAAGTTTATTAAATAAATTAATTAATTATTTAATTCAAAATTCGGATATTATCCGAAGAGGAGTCAGCGTCCTTCTCCGAAGTACGCGCTGCGTACTCCTGTACGCCCCGCGTAACCGAGAGGATTGGCCTCGGATCGTCCACGTCGCCATATCCGAGGAAGCCGACCCGTCCGACCCGTCCGACCCGTCCGATCCGACGTCCCATCCGACCCGGCGTCCCATCCGACCCACCTCCCCAGCAACCCGTCCCATCCGACCCGATAACCCAAGAACCCGTCCCATCCGAACCGAGGCAGTCGAGGCTTCGGTCATGCATGACGTACGCGTACGCAGCGCGTACGAGCGTACGCCCCGCGTACCGAGGCAGACTTGCCTTCCTATAAATAGAATGCGAGGGTTTCCAAAGAAAGGGTTCATTTCTCTTCTCTCTCTCTCAGCATTTCCTCGTTTTCCGTGTCCGTTCAAACCCGAAGCTCAGGTCTTTTTGGCTCAAGTCCCGAAGGCCGATTCTACTCCCGAGATTCCCGAGAATCCCAAGAAAAATCGGTTTCCCGAGACGAAACTCTGCTCGGTTTTCCACCTCACAATCTTCAAACTATCAAGTGAGTTCATATCCCCTTTGAACACTCTTTAAATACATTTTAAATGTTTTATACTCTTTTCGGGGAGGAATACAAGTTAACACATGACTAAATTCGTGTGAAACATTAACCTTTTGATATACTTTTCATACTGTTGTTTTAACTATCTTGTGAAGTTATTATGATACAAAACCCCTCACAACACAGCTTTACCCTCTTTGGGATATAATATGTTTATAAATAGAAATATGTTTTATTTATACGTTTACATACAAACACATCATATCAAGGGTAACACTCTTTACTAAGTCATTTCATGCATTCAAAGAATTTATGATTATGCTTTGTCAAACATTGTGAAAGAGGTTAAACTTTGCATACAAACTACTACCTTACTACGGACTTAGTTGAGAATCCATGAGTCGTTTATATCTTCAAACGTTACTTTCTTTATTAGAAAATAATGCTGCAAGTCCTGTCTATAACCAGAGTCTCCCGTTCGGAGAACGTGTCAAATGTGTATAGATCTATACGGGAAGTCATGATCCCGCGCCCTGACTGTTAGCTACAGTCCGTCTTATGGGGTGACAGTTGTCATAACGCTACGACGCCTGAAGAACGTCGCTACAGGCATATTATGTTTAGTATGGTTATAAAACTCATCGGATATACAATTATTATGGTATTATGCTTTTATGAAAGAGTAGCTATTAAAACTATTCTTCATCTAACAAATGCGATCTTCGTATAGCTTTATTATAAAAAACTATGCCACACCTTTCGAGCACGTCGCTTGCTTGCGATTTTCGGTCTTAGAGACTGCCAGTTATGTCAGGGAAATAAGGGTTTTTCCTGTATACAAACCAAACAACTAATAGGAAAATAAGGGATTTTCTCGGTACAATTAGTTGCAATTTACATCACGAACATTCATATGCATTGCATACTTTTATAAGAAAATAAGGGTTTTTCTGGAAAACAAGCAAACACTTTCGAATGGCATACATCTTCTCAAAACACTACTTATGAACTCACCAACTTCAATGTTGACACTTTTTCTTTGAAATAACTTGTATTCACAGGAAACCGCTAGCCAGGTAGCAACTACTTCTGAAGACTAACGCATTGGCGTTAGTAACATATTTTGGATCACCATTTTATATTTGATTTCTTTTGCAAACATGTAACACCTACAATCATGTAAACTTTTCAAACATATTTATATTATGGTGGTGTGTACTTTCCTTTCTATGAACTGTTATGATACTGAATATGATGTCCTCCGCCCCCGAACGATTCCGCCGTTCAGGTTTGGGGGTGTGACATGAACCTAGCAAACTCACGGTTGGACAGGCCCAATACCGGAGTACAAAAATAGATGGACTATCAGCCGAGCCCAATGACGCAATCTTCAAACGAGTCTTCAACTCAACAATCTCCCCCTTTGCGTTAATTGGAGCGAGATCTTCACTTTTTACTAGGGCCAGCGGCAACACTGGGTACCTTCTTCTTCACGGTCTCAAATAGACGAGAGATCAGAGCAAGTATCGTTTGCCTGAATCTGATGTACCATTGGATCATGTCGTTGAAGTACTTGACATCATCTGCTACATTCTCCTTACACCTTCGGATGATTGACAAAACATGCTCAAGGCAAGTGTTGGTGTAAAGATTCTTATCCGCCAAAGCAAAGAGACATTTCTGTCCTTCTGCTCTAGTGAACATGACCGAATTACGTCTCGGATCGATCTTGCCCATATTCATTTGATTGAGATCACTGGCCGATCCCACAGGAGCTATCTTCGGTTTCTTCTTGAAGACTGTGGCAATCTCCTAATCCATAAGGGCAACCTCCATGATGTAACAAACAATCATCCTCTTGAGATGGTCTATAATGGGACCATATTCTGCTTTGTTCGTCAAAAGGATGTTGTGCAACACAATCCAATCATGAGGGTTTAAGTTCGGTAAATCTGCCAAAGATATAAGATGTTCGGTTTTGGCAGACCCTCTTATCACCCTGAACCGAACGTTGATGAATCTCCCTTCGGTATAAGGTTTTAAGACCCGAACGTTCACGATCTTCTGAGCGCTCCATGTCTGATATTGTGGTTGAGCAGCTTTCAGATAGAACTCGATAAGCTCCCTATCGACCTCAGCGTTCGGATGAGGGACTTCATAAATATTGGAGAAGGCGTGGAAGATAAACGCCTTTCGAGTTAACGACATATCGAACTGTGAATCGACAGAGTTATTGCAGTCGAACGATATCACCGGTTCGAGCCATAGGATGCTAGGAGTGTCTATGGCCTCCTTGATCATTCTCTCCCTAGTCCAGGCAGGAAAGAGAGTCTTCCTGCTCTCGAGGAGATCGTGGGCTTCCTTCTGCTTGCGTTCGGCTTCTTCAGCCTCTCGCGCCACACGAATGTTATCGTCTTCCACATTGCGACTGTTTTTGCGCTTTAACAGGTCCGCAATGGTTTCTTTATCTTCATCTTCATCTTCTTCCTCAACTATGTTTTTCCCTTTATCCTTCACACCCGAACCCGAAGCTTGACCACTTGGAGGTGGTTCGGTTGTGTGAGCAGCTGTTGAGGAAGGAGGTGGTTTCAATCCGGACTTCTTCCCTTCTCCCCCTTGTTTCGGATTAGACACGAAACTGGGTAAGCCTTCGATTTTGCTAAGATGGTCCATGGCAGGAGTAAGTTTCTCAGCAAGGGTTCGCCTCACCGAGTGATTGAGAATGGGATCGTGTGCTTCCAGGATGTTAGATAGGGCAGCGTGTACATCCGAAACACAAGTTTTTATAACCTCCCGTTTGGATCGAAGAGCTTCAAGCTGTTGCTGATAGTTTGAAATCTGAGTGCTCTTGACCTTAAGGGCAGTGGTTTTGCTCGCTAAAACGTCCATTAGTGAATTTTCAGCGACAAGATCCTCCTGAAGCTTAGCGAGGCGCTCGTCAATGGAGGCACGAAGGGCCGAGTTATCATCGCTGAGGGATTGGCATAAGGTAGCGAATGACTGTAACTCCGTTGAGACAAACTTGACCAATTGCTGAACGATTGGTTCCAAAGTTGTCTTGGTAGCGTCGGCACTCTCCTGTAAGGACTTCAACAGGGAAGAGGCATCTGAGAATAGTTTATCGACTTTTGCAGTCGCAGCCTCACAGGCTTTTGTGGAGGCGTCTATAGCGGCTGTGGCTGAAGCAACAGAATCATGCTAAGCCCTGGAGAAGGCGTCAACAATTTTCTGAAGAGCGGCTTCAGAGAGAGAGGACTGAGAGTTAGTGGATGACGCAAGAAGTAAGTCAACCTTCTCGTTTAGCTCCTTGAGATGCTTCTTTGTCACTGGAGCATCGTCCTCATCGTCACTAAGAACCTGAAACGGACTAAAGTAGACCGAATCGAAGGTCATGTTGTCTCCGCCAAGAAATGGGTTATCTCCATCAGAGGCATGATCTGGAGATGGTGGGGGGTTGAAGCTGGGGGTGTTGTGGTGTGGGTAGGTTCAGGTTGAGTGTTTGTGGGTGGGGTTTCGGGTGGTGGTTGAGAATGGGTAGGTTTGGTTGTATGCTGGGTTTCGGTTTGAGGTGGTTCAGTAATGGGTGGTGTTTCGGTTGCACTGGTATGAACCCCCGTATTAGATACGTTGGTTGTAACCTTAGCAGTTGTGGTAGTGGTATCTGTGAAAATGGGTGGTGGTATAGGGAAAGAAGTTTTAGGTACTGTGGTGGAGGGGTTTATGATGGGAATGGAAGTAGGGATGGTTGGAGGAGGTGAAGGAACTGGTGAGACATGAAGTTCCATGTCTGGGGTAGGTGATCGGGGTGGGGTGTTGCCTCTGGGAGGGGTTTCGCCTCTATGAGAGTCGTCCGAACCCGAACTCTCGTTTTCTGAATCACTCGAAGAGGAAGCGATTACAAGCTTTCGCTTCTGTTGAGTCTTCCTTCTCTTCGGTTGCGGGGACTGTGCCAGTTTGGTTTGTTTCCTCTTCCTGGGAGAAGGACCTTTAGGAGCCTTGGTCACTTGCTTCCCTTTTTCCGCCTTTTTACCCCTGTTGACAGGTTTGTCAGCGTCATGGATTGACTTGAGCATGTCCTGTGTAAGAACCCTAGGACCAGACGTCTTGAATTCCTTGATCGTCCGGATGATCCTGCTATCGGACGGAACATCGCCGTACATTGTCTCCGGAATAGAACCAATGAAGGAGAACTTAGATGCATCAGAGATGATGATCTTCGTGGTATGAAACGTACCGATCGAAGACATCGATGCACCTGCAGCAATGGGAATGTCGAATTTGTCCATCGCCCATTTTGAGACAATCGTCCAGAACCGGGCGTACGACACCTCAGAGTGTCGTGAAGAGGAAGAAAGGCTCTGGATGAGCTGTTGCCAGATGACCAACCCAAAGTCTAGATTGACTCCGTTGTAAACAACATACATGATCGACAGGAACAGTCGACTTGAACCATCGGATCCTGAGCTCCGTTCAGATAAGCCCTTGAAGAGGACTGTAAACAGACCGTTCCATTGTGGTGGCAGGCAAGACTTCTTAAACTTTGCGACGGAGGGGAGCGCCTCCGTGTACCCCATGTTGTAAAACATGTTGTAGAGATGCCCAAGCGGAATCGACTCCGGATGAACTCGTGAAGGATCAGCAGCCAACCCTAGCAGTGTACCAAATCGTTGGCGAGAAATGAAGGTCTTGTGATCAGCAACCTCGAAGAATACCCGCTCGACTGCTTTGTCGTAATGAGCAGTCGCATACACCTGCGAAAGAATCTCCATGGGCACAGATTCAACCCTAGTGAGTGCAGGAGAGATCTGAGAGTACTTCAAGCACTCGATGATCGGCGTCATGTAAGAGTCGTACAACGAAGGAGTGAGGTCGATCACCAAGCATTGTTGTGGACGGATGGGAAGGATGTGTGAAGTAGCATGGACTGAGGATGATTCTGCCACTGTTGAAGGTAGAAGAAGAAGATGAACAGTGAAGCTTTTGGGAGTGTTTGTTCTCCTGGAAATTCCGGATGCAGTAAAGAGGTAAATGAGAGTAGAGACTGCCTTTTATAGTGGGGAAAAGGAGAGAGAAAAATCGTTTCATATCTTCTATGCGTGACAGTTAAGGCATGCGATGATCACGTAGGAGAGAGAGTGTCAGATTCCTAGGATCACGCCGCCCAACAAGTGCCGTTTCAGAATAAACCGGTTCAAATCCTCACGCGCCTTTAAGTGCCAGAGAGGTGTCGCTTGAAATTCGCACACGCGTCCATGATGTCAATAAAAGTGTGGACGTTCCAAATTCACACGCGTTCCCTTTTTACCGTCATTTGAATTTCAATCCTTTTAACTCCCGCTTGAGTCAGCAACTTTTGTCTTATCCTTTAAATGGCATCTTTTGAATTAAATGCCCACGTGGATGATCTTTGACCACAGCTTGAAAATTAACCACCAAAGCAATAATTTAGCCTGTAATTATTAGTAACGGAATATTGGAAAATCAAAGATTTTCGTGCAAAGAGTGTAAAAAGAAAAGAAATAAAGCAACTCTTTTTAGGAATGACTGTGATGTCAAGAATGACACGAAACAAATGATCCCGGGCACGAATCTCTTCCTTCGAGATCAAGAGAGACCTCAAAGTGTTAATGTGGTTTCCCGTTGAATGACGATCAAACATTTATTAATAAATGTTGAAAGGTTTCTTTTAATAAGGCTACTTAAGGTGGCTTTCGCTTTATTCAACAATGCTAATCTTGAAATAAGAAAGAAAGTGAACAAAGTACTTGTGAGACCGGTGTAGTCTGTTGAACAAGTAGGTAGGAATGCATTTTAAATTGGCTTGGAAAATATAAAATCTCAGAAAAAAATTAAAAACTGGATCCCAAGGGTGGAAATGCTATGGTGTTTAACAATTTCATAGGAATCACACAAAAATAAAATTCGAGATTTTAGTAGGATACATCCGTCAATTCGTTGGTGAAAAGTTGAGCAAATTTATTGTTCACCGTCAATTCAGATTTGGTGTTGAATTTTGGGTTTCACTTAGCTCGTAGTGACACGAAACTGAGATCATAAACACAGTTGTTGGGTAACCATAAACCTCAGTGGTTATCTCTGAGAGTCTCAGGGGTTACGTTGATGAAACGAATGTAATGGAGAAATGTAATGGAGATGGTGTAAGAAATTAAGGTACCTTTGCTGCGAAAATAAGGACCAAGCAGAACAACTCTTATCTCATGTGAGAAGAGAGTGAGGTAGCTCACGATCAGAATAAATATGATAGCCTAATTTGGAAGACAAAGTTTATTTATACCACGTCATTAAAGCTATTATTCAAAATCTTACGAGGCTTGGGACACATACAACAACATGCTTCTAGGGACACTTAAGTAATCCAATAATTATATCTCCATAAACGAACGAACACACGAACAAAATTAAAAGAGAAAAATATTTTTGGTGTTTTTGATATATAAAAAAATAAAAAAAAATAATAAAAAAATAAGTAAGAAAAAAAATAAGACTTTGAAAGAGTAAGAAAAAAATAAAAACTTTGGAAAAATTTCAAAAACCGAACCCGAACGTTCGGCTGGTTTCGGTTGAAGAAAATTTTGAAAAACCGAACCCGAGCGTTCGGTTGGTTTCGGTTCAAGGAAATTTTGAAAAACCGAACCCGAGCGTTCGGTTGGTTTCGGTTTAAGAAAATTTTGAAAAACCGAACCCGAGCGTTCGGTTGGTTTCGGTTCAAGAAAATTTTGAAAAACCGAACCCGAACCTTCGGTAGGTTTCGGTTTTGGAAAATTTTGAGAAACCGAACCCGAACCTTCGGGAGGTTTCGGTTTTGGAAAATTTTAAAAAACTAAGGAACTTAGACATGCAATCAGAAAATACTTTTAGCAATAAGATAAAAAACTATGTACATGAAATATACAATCAAGAAAACTACCTTTGTGGGGATGAGCGAGTCAGATTGTTCAACCGAACCTGAACGTTCGGGCAATTTCGCTTCTTACGTTTGAGGTTGAGAGATAGTTTTAGGTACTGACTCTGATTCCATCATAGCTAGCCCTTGCAATATTTTGTTGAATGATGCTTCAGGAAGAGCTTTGGTAAAGACGTCAGCCAGTTGATCGGTGGTTCTTACAAATTGTACTTCGACGTTTCCATCTTCCACGTGATCTTTGATGAAGTGATACCTCAGTGCTATGTTTTTGGTTTTAGAGTGTTGCATTGGGTTATGACAAATCCTAATTGCACTTTTAGAGTCACAATATAGTGGGATCTTCTTCATATTGAGTCCATAGTCTCGAAGTTGACTCTGGATCCAAATCACTTGAGAGGTGCAAGATGCAGCGGCTATGTATTCTGCTTCGGCAGTAGACAACGACACGCACGTTTGTTTCTTGGATTGCCAGCTGACCAACTTCCCGTCAAGGAATTGACAGCCGCCAGTGGTGCTTTTTCTGTCGAGTCCACATCCTCCAAGGTCTGCATCTGAGTAGGCTTGAACGAAGAAGCCTGAGTTGGATGGATACCATAGACCTAAGGAGGCAGTTCGCTTGAGATAGCGTAGAATGTTCTTGACTGCAAGCATGTGAGGTTCGCGTGGGTTTGCCTGCAATCTAGCACAGTAACACACAGAAAACATGATGTCAGGCCTGCTAGCAGTAAGATACATTAGTGAGCCTATCATTTGACGATAGAGCGTGATATCGACAGCTGGTTTGTCTAGAGATGGAGTTAGCTTGGCGCCGAATGCCATTGGGACTTTGACTTTGGAGTCTCCCATCATACCAAACTTTGCTAGGAGAGTCGTTGTGTAAGCTTCCTGATTGATAAAGATGCCTTCGGGTCCCTGTCTAATGTTTAAACCAAGGAAAAAGTTAATAGGACCCATTGAGCTCATTTCAAATTTAGTCTCCATCAGCTTTCTGAATTCAGCTGTTAGGCTGGGATTCGTTGAGCCAAAGATGATGTCATCGACATAAATTTAAACTATCATAAGGTGGTTACCTTCCTTTTTGCGAAAGAAGGTTGGGTCAACCGAACCTTGTTTGAATTTGGACATCTTTAAGAATTTAGTAAGCGTTTCATACCAGGCTCTCGGAGCTTGTTTGAGTCCGTACACAGCTTTATCCAGAATGTAGCAGTGATTTGGATACTTTTCGTTCACAAACCCAGGAGGTTGCTCCACGTACACTGTTTCTTCTAGTTCTCCATTAAGAAATGCACACTTGACATCCATTTGGAAAACTTCGAAGTTTTTGTGAGCAGCATAAGCAAGAAAGATTCTTACAGATTCGAGCCTAGCTACAGGAGCGAAAGTCTCTTCATAATCAATACCTTCCTCCTGACAATATCCTTTCACTACCAGACGAGCTTTGTTCCTTATCACGTTCCCTTCCTTGTCCATTTTATTCCTAAAGACCCATTTGAGACCAACAACCGAGGCATCTGGAGGAGTTGGAATGAGGCGCCAGACTTTGTTTCTTTCAAATTCGTTCAGTTCGTCTTGCATTGCTTGAACCCAGTCGGAGTGATCGAGAGCAGTGTTAACTGTCTTCGGTTCAACTTTGGATATGAAAGAGTTAAACATGCAAAACTCAACTTTAGAAAACAAGGATGTCTGTTTTGCCTTCAGTTGTGATCGGGTCAGAACTTTTTCAGAGACATCACCAACCACTTGAGAGATAGGACGATCTCTGGTCCATTTGGTGAGAGGAGGATAGTTTGGATCAAAGGTTGGGTCTAGTTCATCATTGATCGTTTCTTCTGGCTCGGATTGGCTTTCGTAGTCGAGTGACATATCAGCATGCTCCCCCTCGATAGATGAGCTATGAGAAGCTTGAGGTTCAGAGGTTTCTTGTGGTGCTGGGCTTTCAGACATTGATGCACCTTCGGTTGGTGAACCACTTTCGGTTGGTAAAGTACTTTCGGTTGAAGTTTGACTTTCTGGAGCAGTTGGAGAACTTGGTTCCCCCTCAACATGTGAGCTTGGCTCCCCCTCAGCTGAAGCATCGTTGGGCGGAGGTTCATCAGAATTCGATCCTCCTTCATTCATTCTCCTGGCAGCTTCTTCGACAATTTGTTTCATATGGTCTACCTTGTTGTCTGCTGCACCTGCTTCTGAGAGAGTGGCTTTCTCTGGTTCGTCAAAGAGCTCCATAAACTTTTCGTATAGATTAGCGATCGAGACTGTGACTTGGCCAGTTTGAGGAAAGATTTCCCCAGATGTGTCTTCTTTGGCCTGTAGCTTTTTGACATAGCTATCATCAAAAGTCACATAATAGGTCTCTTCGATTTTCCTCGAACGCTTGTTTAGGACTCTATATGCTTTGGAAGTGAGAGAGTATCCCAGAAATATTCCCTCGTCGGCTTTGACATCGAACTTGTTGCGGTGTTCTTTAGAGTTAAAGCTGAAAAACCGTGAGCCGAACACGTGGAAAAATTTCACATTGGGCTTTCTGTTGTTGAGAATCTCGTAAGGTGTGAGCGTGAAGCGCTTGTTGAGATATGACCTGTTCTGTGTAAAACAAGCAGCAAAAATAGCATCAGCCCAAAAATAAAGAGGTAAGGAAGCGAAACTTAGCATAGTTCGGGCAGCTTCACACAAAGATCGGTTTCGTCTTTCGACAATTCCGTTCTGTTGAGGTGTGTAAGGAGCTGAGAAGTTGTGGCTTATTCCCTTTTCTGCTAGAAATTCTTCAAATTCCCGGTTCTTGAATTCCAGACCATTGTCGCTCCTGATGTTGCGAACGCCCTTCTTGAGTTGTACTTCAATTTGCTTGATAAACACTTTCAGCTTAGGAGTCGCTTCAGATTTGAGCTTTAGAAAGAACACCCATGTAAATCGTGAAAAGTCATCAACAATAACAAGAATATACTTGCTACCACCGATGCTTTCGATAGATGATGGACCACACAAATCAATATGAAGTAATTCGAGTGGTTCAACAACTTTAGTGTTAATTATAGATGGATGACTTTGACGACTCTGCTTCCCCATTTCGCATGCAGCACACAAATGATCTCTGTCGAACTTGAGTAATGGAAGACCTTGAACATGACCTCCAGTGATAAGTTTGTTGATATCTTTAAAGTTGAGATGAGAGAGTCTTCGGTGCCACAACCAGCTTTCGTCAGATTGTGCTTTTGAGAACAAGCATATAGTTGGGTTTCCTTTGATGGGTTTAAGGTTTAGAGGACACATTTCACCCTTACGCTCCGATTTGAGAATTACTTTCTTCGTCTTCTTCTCAATAATTTCAGAACCTTCATCATCGAATGAGACTTTGAGACCTGTACCTCCAACAAGCTGAGATACACTGATGAGGTTGTGTTGCAGTCCTTCCACATATGCCACCTTCCTTATAGTAAAATCACCATTAGTTATCATTCCGTATCCCTTTATGGTGTCGAAAGAGTTGTTTCCAAACTTGACGTTGCCACCATTTGAAAGAGACCTGTATTCCCTGAGCTCCTCTTTCCTCCCTGTCATGTGACGTGAGCAGCCACTATCGATGTACCATTCTTCGTCAAACTGCTCGTCACTTATAACCTGCAAAAATTAAGCAGATTTAGGAACCCAAAGTTTCTTGGGTCTACGTGAGCCTTTCACAGGAACAGGAATAGTAAGAGAGATGTTAACAAGATATGTTCGTTTTATGAGTGTTGTTTCATCTTTCTTTTTAATGATAAAGACTTTTATTTTATTAGGATTGGGTGCGTTCGGTTTAGACTCTGGTTTGGATGCAAAAACCTTTTGTTTGCTCTTTTGTTCAGCTGCCAAATGAGATTTTTGAGAATGAAAAGAATGAGCTTTAGAGCAAGATGGAGAATAATTGGAAGAATTAGAAGAGTTAGAAGAATTAGATGAATGGGAAGGAGTGGGCATAGATTGAGATGACTTCTTGGCTGGAGACTCTAGGTGACCCTTTTGCTTTTGACCATTGGTGGGACTGACCTTAGAGTTTTGATTTCCTTTGATTTCAGAACCGAACCTTTGCTTTCGGTTGAAGTCATTCTGTGAGCCGAACCTTGGCTTTCGGTTGTTGTGGCTCTCATGCCTTTTGACAGGATTATTCTCAACCTTCAGATTCTTGTCTTGATGTGAGAAATAAGCATTCTGGGATTGCCAGAATTGTTTCCTTTCAGAGAGGTTCTTCCTGTAGCTCTGGTTCCTTTCACGTTTCTTATTCCTCATCTGCTTCGGTTGATGATGGATATTGGCATTCGTTTTCGGCTTCTCCTTGGCCGGTTCACTTTGAACTGTGGGAGTTTCACTTTGAGCTGAGGAACTTGAGGGAATGTCTTCTTTTACCGAACTTCCATTCTCTTGAGGAATGTCTTTCGTACCACTAGTACTTGGCACATCGAAATTATCTGGCTTGTTTCATCTGCATTGTCGATTGGAGCTGACCAAAAGAACTCATCGCAACCATCAGCATTATCTTCATTTACAATGGCTGTGAGTTCAGCAGTCTGATGTTCGATTACTCCTGTGACCTTGTACACTTGATTTGGAGTGGTCCTAACCTTTTGATATACAACCGCTTTTTCTTCTAAGATCGGGGACTTTTGTTGGGACAATCGAGCGAACTCCACTGAATTTTTAGAAATTAGATTCTTGTGGTTTTCAGTTTCGCTTTTTACAAATTCTGAGAAGTCAACCGTGTCCTCTATAGAAATTTCACTCATGTTGTCATCCTCATTAAGCTCAGATGCATTTTCAACATCAATTTTATTTTCTGAGCTCAAGTTGGCGTTTAAAGAGTCAAATTTTTGTATGGTTTCGGTTCTCAGTTTAAGTCTACCATTTTCATCCAAAAGGTTTTTGAGCATGTCCTTGTGGTCCTTGGATTTAATGAAAGATTCAATTTTGTCCAGTCCATACATGTAGGTCGGATTGACGTCATCAGATGATATCACATTCTCACAATTATAGGCTTCAGCATCGATTTCATCCTCCTTAAACTCAAGGAAGGGCAAAATAATGCGATGGATCTTTTGTCCTATTTCACAATCCAAGTGAAGCTGAGTAATATTAGTGTAAAGACGTTTTGCAATCAAACAAAAAACATTACGCTGTTTTAATAATTTTAAATTGTCTCTCTGTAAATAAATGTTTTCGTCTTTTATTTTAACTAATTCAGACTCCTTCAACTCGATCCACATGCGCCGCTCCTCACTCTTCGAAGACACCCTGCTTAATTGATCAGTTAAGTTAGAATTGGTGACTCGAGTTTGAGTTAAACTACTGTCTAGATGTGAGATTCGTGAATTAACACTTTTTAGTTCTTTTTCATAGGAGCTTTGTGGTACTTTAAATGAAACAAAAACTGATTGTACCTTCTTGATCAGTTCATCGAGTTCGTTGAACTGCATGCTGAGCGGTTTGGCCGTAAATCACATATCAGGTTGCTCCTTCGGTTCATTGCTTCCTCCATCAGTGTTGTATCCCCTCATCTGAGATACTTCAGACACCATCAAGCACCTACCTCCATTACTCTCCTCTTTAGGCACATACACCTTTCCATGCGAAGGCTTCCTCACTTCATCATCTTCGGAGTCGGTTGACCAAACTTCAACTCCACCGAACTCGTCATCAGCAACCGAACCCTGCACAATTAGAGCATTCATGGAAGGGTTAGCGGTAGATTTCTTCTTTCTCATCTCATCAAGCTTCTTCTGTAGCAAAGCTTCCTCTTCCTTTTCCTCATCTTTTTCAGCCATCTTTTTGAGGACACAATCCTTAGCATAGTGGTTTTTCCCACCACAGTAGTAACAGCTCACTCCAGAATCACCATCTGCCTTCGGTTCCTTCTTGGGCTCTTCAACCTTCGGTTCATTGTTAACCTTTTCTGAACTATAACTCCCCTGCCAGTTTCGGTTTTTGTTGCTGGGGAATCTCTTCTTAACGAACCTCTTGGGGTTAGACACCATCATAGCATAATCCTCAGATGTGAGGTCATACTCCTCCAGGTTCAAGTCTTCATCCTCCATCACAGCTTTACTTTTTGACAGGAGGGCCAGCGAACCTAGGCTTGAAACAACGTTCTTTTCCTACAGCACAATCTTCTCCTGGGACTTGAGAATACCCACCAGTTTCGCCAAAGAGTAAGATTTAAACTGTTCATGGGCTTTAACCGTGGACACCACTGCTCTCCACTCTGACCTTAGACCATTTAGAAATGTAACCTTCTGCTCTATAAGCTTCCTTTCGATGTCATGTTTGATCATCTTGCTGAGAAGATGATTGAAGCGATTGAACGTCTGGGTCACAGCTTCTTCGGCTCCTTGCCTGAATTCTCCAAACTCAGATAAGAGCAAGGTTTGGATAGAGTGTTCAAGATCCTCGTCTGTAGAGTACAGTTCACGAAGTCTATCCCAAACTTCCTTTGCCGTCGTGCATGAGCTTACCAATCTGAAGGTGTCGGACTGAAGGGCGAATCTGATCAATCGTAACGCCTTAATATTGCACTGGAATTTGTCCTTTTCATCTTGCGCAATATCTTTAACATCCTTTAGCAGATCATTATACTCCTTTTGAGTTTTAATAATCCTCGACGTTGCAGCGTGAGAAAAAGGTCCATTAATGATTGCTTCCCATATGAGGTATCCATTATCCTCAGAACCTATAACATAGTCTTCAAAATGATGCGCCCAGACTTCATAATCATGGGTATATAGGATGGGAATCTTCGTGGTTGAACCGATGCTATTGGAAATATTGATGGGATTCGATTGCGACTCGTCCATTATGATCGAAAAAACCTGTTCAAAGATCAGACTTGTAATAACTCAGATTAGGGCAAAATAATAAATATCAAGATACGTCAATAATGAGATGACGGCTCAATAAATATCAGTAATTGCGGAAAAACCCTAATTGAAACCTTTTCACAGAAAAGAAGTGTATCGATTACACAGCCTCCTGCTCTGATACCAATTGATGAGATTAAAACTTAATCTTGAAGATCGATTAGATCTTAAACAGGTAAATAAATATTTAAACAGTAAGAACGAAAGCAAAAGTATGAACAACTCAACGATGAATTAAACGAGTCGAATGATTATAAACAAAACCCTCAGAAGAGCTCGATCAAGAACATCAACTGTAGACGGTTGGAGGTTTACAAGAACGATAAAATAAATATGCAATCCTATCGTAATCGTTACTTCTCTATCGTTAACCTAATATGCATGCAAGCATATCTTTATATAATTAACCTAGCAAACTCACGGTTGGACAGGCCCAATACCGGAGTACAAAAATAGATGGACTATCAGACGAGCCCAATGATGCAATCTTCAAACGAGTCTTCAAATCAACATAGACATTACCGAAACAATGGTAATGACATACTTGAATAAAACGGAATCAATTACAAGCTTCTTGATAACCTTGTGACTTCCCCTAATCCAAGCGTGAGTCCTGTGCTTCCGGTAGTATAGATCTCTACTACCATTCACACCTACTCATACTCTTCCCAAGTATTGTCTCGCAGTTAACCAAGTTACCATACATAAATCATATAATCGTTCAACACATCAGATAACAAAACCAGGGTTTATATTAATTCATGAAACTATGACACAAAAGTTCAAGTTCACCCTATACTATGCCTCTAACAGGCTATGCTTCCTGATACAGACTTTATATATTAATATGAAGTCTTCATCTTTTAATCCTCCCATCCTTTTCTGCTTCGTTGAGGAACATGTTGAATGCCCTTGGCTGTGGAGGTGTGTTTTTCTGTGGGCAGTCTTTAGAAATATGACCTTGTTCATTACACCTATAGCACACCTTCTTGGTAGGTGCGCACTTGTTTGCGTAGTGCCCTGTCTTCCCACATTTGTAGCAACTCATCTCCTCGCTACATTTCCCGAAGTGTTTCTTCTTACACTTCTCACACCACTTAGCTTCATCTCTTCCCCCAGATTTCGAGAATTTACTTTCTTTGTCGATTATTAGAGATCCTTCACGCTTCCTTTTCTCTCCAACTTCAGCTGTTTCCAGACCCTTTTCTTTTATTTGGGTCTCAACATTCTTGGCTGCCCAGATGGAGGCTTTCAGAGTGGTTGCTTGTTTGACTATCGGACCAAAGTCCGCTGGTAATCCATTGACAAACTTGTTGACCTTGGAAAGTTCAGTTGGAATTAGGTGTGGAATAAGCTTTATTTTCTCCGTAAAGCTCGTAGCGTATTCAGTAACGCTCAATTTTCCTTTCTTCAGATTCTGGAACTCATTGTTGATTTCCAGAAGATCTTGCTCAGAGCAGTATTGCAATTTCAGTTGCACCACGAATTCTTCCCAAGACATCTTGCTAGCTTCCCCCTTAGGCATCGAACCAGCCAGTAACTTCCACCAGCTCAATACTCCAGATTTTAATAGAGGGATTGCAAGAGCGGTCTTCTGTCTGTTGCTACACTCGCAACTTTCAAAACATTGTCTCCATTTCGGAGATCCAGTGCATGACTTGCACCGGTGTCGGGCTCCCAGAAAGACATGGTGGTTTGGATGCCATGAAATCCTTGTACTTGCATCCACGTCATCATTTCCACTATCCTGGTTGTTTTGGCGAACTATTGGTGGGTTGGATTGACCGACGGTCCCACTGTAGTTTCCTCCTTCAGACTGCCCTCCATTTACTTCGAGCTCTTCAACTTGAATTGACAATTCCTCGCAATTCTGCCTGATCAGACGTCTGGTTTCTTCCATCTGATTATTCAACATTGCCTGGATCAACACTTGAACTCCGGCCATTGTCATTGGTTCAGGCGCTGCTGCTACAATAGGTATTTGTTCAATTACTGGTATTTGATTCCTGTTTTCATCAACATTTCCAACTCCACTCCTCATTCTCACCATTTTTGATCCATACACCGAATAAGGTGAAATTAGATCCTTGGTCACGATAGATATTCAAATCATCCTTATCACTCCGAAACGTTTACATGTTAGTTCTAATATCGTAGACACACGCTTAGAATCCTAAACACATAAGGTTTCCAGATCCAGTCGGCAACAGACCATAGATCCGAACAATTAACATCATATATGGAAAACATATAACAATTAGCACATAATAGCATTTTAGGCAATTTTCCTAAAATAAAATAGAGCCTGTGTCAATTTAGGTGTACTACCTAAAATATAATGGACACACTCAGATCACAATCATTACTTAGCATTCTAAGTTTAAGTCTAGAAATAAATCCATATTCCTAGTTCGCTTAAACTAATGGTCTAATACCAACTGTGACATCCCCAATTTCACGGCCAGAAAAGACCGATTTGTTTATGCTTTGTTTTATAAATCAGAGTGATCGTTTAAAGAAAACGGTTGCGGAATTCGTTCCCAAAATAAAATATGATAACCATTTATCAAAACATTTCTCGAAAGAATGTATTTTCATTAAATAATAAAACCTCGGGATGTCATGTTCGTTACAGACCAAAAGCATAAACAATATAAAATAGATCTTACAATAGTAATTTATAACTACTGATCTATAATCCCAAAATCTCTCGTCAAGTCCACCAACTTATACCCTTGTGCCATTACCTGTAATGAAAAGAAAACTGAGTGGGTCAGGCTTAGGAGCCTGGTGAGCATATAGGGTTTTCAACCCACAATAATATAATTATTATATTTACTCAGCAAACAATCAACCCAATTACCCATCCCTATTATCTTC
The DNA here is from genome assembly GCF_051521515.1 of Lactuca serriola. NCBI lineage: Eukaryota > Viridiplantae > Streptophyta > Magnoliopsida > Asterales > Asteraceae > Lactuca > Lactuca serriola. Next base: position 374,621,205 of record NC_136411.1, on the reverse strand, counting down.
TTAAGGTTTTACCCTAAGAACCAACTATCCTTCATTCATTTATTCGTAAGGAATTTGGCACGAATTCCATTGCTGCCAAAGCTTATTTATCAAGTACTAAATCCGTAGTTATCTGGCGCTAACTCCATAGTCGCCAAGGTCTACTCAACAAGCGCTAACTCCATAGTCGCCAAGGTTTACTCAACAAGCGCTAACTCCATAGTCGCCAAAGTTTACTCAACGTGCGCTAACTCCATAGTCGCCAAGATTCATCAAATAGGCATGAAGTCACATCGTTGCCAAGCTTTATATAATAGGCGCTAACTCCATAGTCACCAACTATTCCATCTACCTATGTTCTACCAAACAATTTTGTAGATATAAATACTTACACAGTTTAAATCATTTAACACCTGTATAAAACTCCAATTTCCATGCCCATCTCAAATAGACAAATAACATATAAACACATAGCATGTATTTCATAGCAAATACTTCATATTTATGTTTTAAAAGAAAGTAACTACACACTCACACATATAAACAACAATATACTTAATACACTCAAACCATACTTGTATTATTATCGTGTTTATGAAAGGTAGTATACACTCACCTGATCAGAAGATGATCGGAGAGCACTACGACTTGCAGAAGTAGTATTCTTCGGTAGATCTGGAAGATCTCCACAAAAATCGAACTTCTCACGGGCAGAGCTTCGGCTCGGGAACCGCACTTCTCGGGATCTTCGGGATCTCGGGACTTGCTTCGCGGCTCGAGAATAATACCGGGGCTTCGGGGTATTTCTGGCACTCAAATCGATGCCAAATAGGAGAGAGAGATGGGAAAATGAACAAAAGAACCGGCTGCCCTCGCATCCTATTTATAGGAGGCTGGAGCCTCGGAGTATGCGGGGCGTACAGGCGTACGCGGGGCGTATGCGTCCGAATTCGTCGCTGAATGCGTCATCCAAAGAACTCGAGTGAGAAGGTCGTCATGCTTCGCTGTACGCGGGGCGTACTTCGGATGAGTCTGATGACTCGCCTTCGGATAATACCGGGATTTAATAATTAAATTTAATTATTAATTAATTAATAAACTTCGAATATGCATATATTCTTCATACGAACTCCGTTTTCGACGTTCTTTATATCCACGCGTAGGTGAGACTACGCTCTACGACTTTCGTTTAGACTCCGTTGGCTAATTTTAAATTTTATTTTTATTATTTATTTTTAATAGATCGGGACAGAAAATTTCGTTATAAATTCATAACTTCTTCGTCTGACGTCCGTTCTTGCCTAAATTTTTATCGCTTCGATACCAACAACGAGATCTTCGATTCTCGTTTAGATTGCTAAGGCTAAATATCGCTCTAACGTAAATTCACTTTTTACGTCGCGCTGTGTCGTGCCGGTTCTGTCGCGAAACTTCGACAGGTCATAACTTCTTTGTTATAACTCGGATTTTGGCGTTCTTTATATGCACGGAAACCTTGTAACATATACTACAACTTAGTTAGGATTATTCATCCTAAATAATCTGCTATTAAAAAGTCATTTTTGACGCTTATTGTCTCTAAATTGACTAGCCCTGATCTACGGGCGTTACATCAAGGCTGTAATGCAGTGGAAGATTCCAAAATCTCCCTAGGATATCAGGAGTTTCTTGGGATTGGCAGGGTACAATCGGAGATTCATTCTAGATTTCTCCAGGATTGCTGTACCCGTCGCTCGTCTGAAGAGGAAGAGCTGGATTTCCGACAGGGCCCTGAGCAGTAGACCGCATTTGAGACCCTTCGGAAAAGACTATTCATGGACCTGGTTTTGACCATCCCAGAGGGTATTAAGGATTTTGTGGATTTCTGTGATGCATCCATTGCTGGTTTGGGGGCGGTCCTCATGCAGACCGGGCGGACAATAGCTTATTCTTTGTGGTAGATGAAGCTACACGAGACGAGATATTTCACACATGATCTTGAGTTGGGGGCAGTGGATTTTTCCCTAAAGATTTGCAGGCAATATCTTTATGGGGTCCACTATACTATCTACACAGGTCACAAGAGTTTGAGACATATTATGGATCCACCGAACCTGAACATGAGGCGGAGTAGGTGGCTGGATGTAGTCAAGGATTATTACTATGAGATCCTTTACCATCCGGGTAAAGTGAATGTGGTAGCGGATCCTTTGAGCCGTAAGTGGAATGGGTGCTCAGATGGGGTATCGTGTATAAGGATATCAGTGGATTCTCTGCTCTTGGGATTGATTAGGGAGGCTCAGGCTAAGGGTGTCTCGGAAGAGAACTGGAAGATAGAGAGGATTAGGGGTAAGATCACTAGATTTGTTTCGAATAGACGTGGATTGATGACCGTTGTGGTCAGGTATGGGTTCCTATGTCTGGTGGGGTCAGACATATTGTGTTGGAGGAGGCTCATAAGTCTTAGTTTTCTATCCATCGGGGGCCGCCAAGATGTATCGAGATCTAAGATTGAGCTATTGGATGGTCAAGACTGAGCATGTTATGTGGAGAGGTGCATGACATGCAGGATGGTCAAGACTGAGCATCAGAGGCCGCATGGCAAGCTACATCCTCTAGAGGTTCCTATGTAGAAATGGGAGCAGATTTCAATAGACTTCATCACCTAGTTTCCGAAGACAACAAAGGGTTTTGATGATATTTGGGTCATCGTGGATTGATTGACCAAGAGTTCCCACTTCCTGGCGATTCGAGAGAATTCTTCGGCCGAGAAGTTGGCTGATGTGTATGTTCGCAAGGTCGTTTCTCGCCACGTTCATGAGGTCGTTGCTCGCCATAGGGTTCCGGTCTCCATTGTTTGATACTGTGACGTTTGGTTTACCTCTCATTTTTGGCAGAAGTTCCATGAGGAATTGGGCACGAGATTGGACTTCAACACAACTTATCATCCGCAGACCGACGGGTAGAGTGAGCGGATGATACAGAACCTTGTGGATATGTCGTTGTCCTTTGTCATCGATTTTGGTGGGAGTTGGGACTCCTACCCACCTCTTGCGGAGGTCACCTACAACAACAATTATCACTCCAGCGTTGGTTTTCCACCTTTTGAGCTCTTATACGGAGTCATAGGATGGACCGATGTGGTCCTTCAGATGACAGAGATGATTCAGCAGATCAGGCATCGATTGCAGACTGCTCAGAGTCAGCATAAGAGCTATGTCGACCAATACCAGTCCGATTTGGAGTTTCAGGTCGACGACATGGTATTGTTGAAGCTCTCACCTTGGAAATGTGTGATTTGCTTTAGGAAGAGGGGAAATTTGGTCCCCGATATATTGGTCCCTTTCGGGTTATTTCTAGGGTTAACAAGGCTGCTTACAGATTGGATCTTCCTGAGGAGCTCATTCGGATTTACACTACTTTCTATGTGTCACAACTATGAAAGTGCGTATTGGATAAGGATGCAGTAGTCCCCTTGGATGATATTCAGGTTGATGAGCGTTTGAACTATGTTGAGAGGCTGGTAGCTATTCTGGAAAGGAAGGTGAAGGTTTTGCACATCAAGGAAGTACCTTTGGTAAAAGTACAACGACAACATCGGAGGGGCTCCGAGTGCACCAGGGAACCGGAGGCTGAGATGCAAGAGCATGATCCGGATTTGTTCGATGCAGCAGAGTTTGAGGACGAAGTCTATTTCAACTAGGGGAGAGTTGTAACATCCCGAGAATTCAGGTAATTCGAAATTCATCCCTTGGTTTTTAATGTATGTTACTTTGGCATTTGCATTAGATGGAAGTAGTCATGGGAAGCCCTAGTGGCAAGTTTGAAATTTACTGTCCAGGAGGAGTATGCTAGGTGTACATGTGGGTACGCTGGTCGTACACGTATGTACGCTCGGCGTACTAGTGTCTGAAGGAAAACATTAGCTTTTGGGTTTGTGGGGTTATTTAAGCATCCTTATGGATAATTTATCCCCACCTTTGTAGCCTCCAAAGTATTAGAGTCGTTCTTAGAAAACCCTAGCCTCCTAGAGTGAGATTATGAGCCCTAGAGTGTGTTACTAGTGTTTTAGAGGAAGGAGAAGTACATCAAGAAGCTTAGAAGCTTGAAGCAAGGATTGGATCTAGAAGTTTAGGTCTCTTCTCCACCATCTAACGATATTAAGTTCATACCTTTGTGGTTTATTTGATAGATCTAATATTTGGGTGTTTTTATGTTTCTTTTTGGTCCCAAATGCTCCATCTTGAGCATGGCATGGCCCCGCGTACGACCGTCTGTTGGATTTTGGAAATTTTGCTTCAAGTTATGGGCCACCTTTTGGGCTTGAATGCTTGGGCCCCTGTTGGACTATCTGATTACGAGTGTTTCAGTCCAAGTGAAGGGTTGTACCTTAGGATAAGGCCCAAATAGGAGTTTGGGCCTAATTTGGAAAATTGGTCTAATTATGGGCCTTTAGTAATTTTGGGCTTGTTGGATCAAGATTTGGGCCTGAGTATTGGTGCAATTTGGGAATGGTTAAAGTGAGCATTTACCCTAAGTATGGTTTATTAGTCAAGGATGGTAATCCAATTATTAATTGGATGTTTATTTGTTGTGATAATTCGGGGATTTTAGTGAGCCAGCAGCTGGAGGTTTTTTGTGCGATTAGTCAGTGTGAGGTGAGTTGTCCTTGCTATACTCTCGGGTTGAAGACACCACTGTCGGCCCTTTGGATTGTTATCCTAGTTTATTGTATGCTTGATATGTTGTAGTGATCTGTTAAATCGGCAGTTTGGTAGATAAGGTGTGGTATGCTATAGCGATCCGCTAGACCTATTTGACCGCCTTTATATGTTAGCTACGTTTGATTATGTTATATTTGGATATGTCATGGTTGGTTAGGTTGAGGTGGTCCTTCTATGTGTAGAAGGCTAACAAACCCATGACGACCCGGATAGACTGAAGGCCTGTGAGGTGGACTAGTCAGGCCGAAGGCCCGGAGAACGGTCCAAACATGTTGAAGTCCCGATGCGGCAGTCCAAACATGCTGAAGGTTTTGTATGCATGATGTTGTTGTGATATATATGATTATATGTTGTGGTGGTTTTTTGGGGAAACTCACTAAGCATTGGGCTTAGAATTTCGGGTTATGTTTAAGGTACCTCAGATGATCGTGCGAAGGCAAAGGCTTGATCGTGCACCTCCTCATGTTTTGTTTCATGATTTTGGGATTACTCTGATATTGAACCTGTTTTGAAAACTATTTGTAACAATGATGATTTTTGGAGTGTTTTAAAATGTTCAATTTTTTCATGAATTTTATGGATGTTACTGACATATGGTGCCAGAAGCAAGCTAGCGCGAGGATTAGTCTATACGAATGAAAAAAATGACCCAAAAAGATTATTTAAACTATGCCAAATGCAATGATTCTCAAATGTTCGTCTTGAAGACATAATCCATTTGTAGGTCAAAACATTTGTATGTTGAATAAAAGGAATATATGGTTAAACAATTCAACTAGATACTTAGAGTAAGAAAGTTGTGACAAAAGGTAATGAAGTTCTTAGAACATTATTGAAGAAGTCTTTACTGCATAGCTTACTTTGGGGAGAAAGTTAATACTCAAAAGTGATCTCGAAACTGTATTATCTAATTTTTTAAACTGAAATTTTCATTTTCAGAATAGAGTATAAAGTCAAATGTTGTTCCTAAAGGTAATAAATAAAAATCATTTTTTGAATATTGTAAACATATATAGCTTCCAAAACAGTGTAATAACTTCAAAATAAGTGGAAAACTATAACAAAAATCAATATTGCTGCGTAAATGGTATAGTCAAGTTGGGCCCTCCCATCTGACAGTAGGACTATCAGAAATACATGCAATCCAAAACCGTGAGCATAAAACTTAGTGAGTTCCCCAAAATACCATATATCACAACACGTATATAATGCATACAAGTAATGGCTCGCTACCTCTCGTCGTTCCATTTATAACGTGTGTGTCTGGACTCACGACATATCGTCGTTCCATCGTCAACACGAGTCTATAGACTCATGTCCTGTCGTCATTCTGCCGATAATGTATGTATCTGGATTCATGGCCTATCTATGTTCTGTTGTCAATACGAGTATATATACTCACCGCTAATCGGCGTTCTACCGTCAAGTCATTACATAAACATTTAAACAAATCATATAACAAACATCCAATCATACAGAAGTATAGTGAGATAACTCACCTGATCAGTTACTAGAAAAATGAAAATGGTCCAAATAGCAAGCAGGTGCACCAAGCATAAATTATCCTATAAAATTATAATTGATCAATAACTATGGAAATCTAGTAACTAATAACTAAATCCTTCACTAATCCCATTAACATTGAAATGACTATCAAATAAGGATTTGCCGGTCAAGATAGCCGGGAGACAGGAACATTTTAGCATATAGCCTTTCTGAAATCTAACAACCAGGCCAACGTGTCTATCCTAGACACCACTCTCGTAAGTAGATCAATCAATATAATTGTTGGGTTAATGACTAATCTCATACTCAACTTCATAACAATTGTAAATGGGTTTACTCTAGATCAAGTTATACTTAGCCGAAAGTTTAACTTAACCTATTGACGAATGACTCGGAAAATGACAAATGTAACGTCGATGTATAATCTTTCAATTTTTGGTTCCTTCCAACGCTTCACGCTTCTCTAACAACAATTAATAACAAGAAATTAAATCATGAGGGACTAAAATATCGATAAGAGGAGAGAATTTTGAAAGAAAGTCGCATGGAAATTAGGAGGGGGGGGGCTTTATTTATAGCCTCAAAATATACCTACGCGTCGCGTATTGACATGGAAGAGGGCAACTTTCTTGCCTTGTACATGACCTCAGAATTCTGATGAATTATAACTTTTCACGTCGCGTAATTGATGACATTCGATGTTATCTTTGAAAAATAATAACTTCTTTATATGAGGTCCATTTTTGACGTTCTTTATATCCACAGGTTCGTATTCATCTCTACTACAACTTTCATTAAATTACTTTAGCTAAAAATTAATCAGTTTTCACCTTATGGTGCAAGGTATTTGTGTTTTTTTATCCAGAATTGCAACTACTATAACTCCCACCATGGGTAATCCAATTAAATTCCCTACAATACAACTAAAAACTAGGAATTCAATGGTGTAAACATCTAGAACCGGTTCTCTAAAACCAACGATCACTTCCTGATGTAAAATGTTGACTAATTCCTTCAACAAGGAATATTGAAAAAGCTACTAAGGAGTGAGTATCTAGAATAATCCATCCATAACAACTCAACAGAATCCACATTCTGGAACATGCCCAAATAGGGCTTCTGGAACATCGTCCTAACTCTATGTTAAGATAACACATTTCCAACAGGTTAATCAAAACTCTAGACTGTATCCTGCACAACATTGGGTCTAATAATAGCTTTCCTACAAGGCTTTAGCTACCTAAACTATATAAAAGCACAAATTGATGTCTATCAAGTCGTACATATGTGGGTTCATGATATCTCGTGACACCTTCAAACTATTAGGACTATAGACTCATAGCACATCACAATTCTTGTCATTATGACACATTGGGTCTGAAGACTCACGACCAACACCTTGATGGGCCTGAAGGAGCATGACCATCATCCCACTAACCTAAAGGAACCTAATCCTCATACCCTTTTGACAAATACCAATAACATTAGGCATTTGATACATTGCCTCTTGAGGCTACATTTGACCTGTGGCTTATAATCTGTATAGCAACGGATGCTAAAGTCTAACCATCATGCTATATCAACCAATGAAGTCTTTAGACCAACCCTAGTCTAACATAAACATATGAATGCTATTGTGAAACCATAGTCTTATATCCACACAAAAATGCTATGGGGAAACCATAGTCTTAAATCAACATACATCGCACGAATACCAAACAAAAGACCAGTCTAGCCATAACACAACTTGAACCTAGGAAACTTAGATAAACTTCATTAGGTGTTAGGACCGTGCCTCAAATCCCTAGAGAATTTATCAAACAAGAACATGCATAGAGATTCTTCTTACAGTCCTTGACCTAAGTGTAACCAACTATTTCTATGTGCTCGTCAAAACTGGCATCTTCAGTCCCTCTTGCAATGAAATTACCTGAGTTCTATTTAATGCCATCTTTAACAAGTTCAAAATAACTATCAAACACCAACCTGCTAGAAGAAACATAATGTATAACCAACAAATCGAAAGCATACAAACTCTGAAGTCTGAATAGATTTATGACGATACTTCATTGACATTGCTAACACTCCATGGAGTTTTTAGAACCTTTTATTGTATTGTCGAATGGACGTTGGATGGGTCATCTAAATGTGCATCCTGGTTGACAACATCCTAAGGCTAAGCCTCTTGCAACCATGGAACACTTGAAACATTGTCAAATAGTCGCTCCTTTACCAGAAACTTCACTGCTCCATGGTAGAGACCCTATAATAATCTTAGTTTTTCACGATAACATCATAACCAACTAGTCGAACATGGATCAAGGACTTGGTCCATCAATCCAATGTATACCACTAATACATTAGAAAATCCTGAAAGGAATTATCATATCTTTTAATGCACATAGTCCATCTTGGAAATCCTTTTCTAGGCGCCCCTTATTCTACCTATACACACATCTAACGATAACACAACAAGATCATGTGAAGAAAATGTGCTTCCCTCGGAAACTGGTCATATAATTGCCAATCCTTGGGTATATGACAACTTCATCGTTACTACGATCTAATCCAGCTCTCTAAAACCGAGGCACACCATGAGTGGTCCATCATTCTCCTTCATGAAAACACTCGACGTTTCCTATGGAGAACTGCTCGACATAGTGAACTCCTTGTATAGCGTCTTCTAACTTGTGACGACATTTTATGCATCCATGAAAGCACGACCTGAATTGTGCCTTGGCTTCGAAAGCTATACCCGAGATCTGGTCAAACCTTAATCCTTCTTGAAGTGGAGGATAGGGGAAGTGATCGACAACTCCTTAGGAGTCACCTTGGTAAAATCCTATACCTGAGGGTACTATGGTAGAAGACTTCTTTCTCTTCTCTTCTCGCATGACTAAAGGCATGAACTAGCAACCACACGCACTTGTGCCACAACTCTTCTGGCCCTAACATTGAAAACAAAAGTCGAGCTGCTCCACATACTACCATTCCAATAAACAGTTCTCCCCCACTTACGGTTCAAACTACCATCATATGTTCATCAAGTCACATAGTTATGAACTGGCTCCAACATTTTGCAAAGCCCTTGAATCGAAATACCTATGCATGATATGGAATTAAATTACCAGTCGAATAATCATCTCTGCTTTACAACCCTAATGAAACAAGAACATGAACAAGAGTTAAGCCAAGAATTCTATGTCTATGTAATTCTAACCTTACATGGCACTCTGACATATGAAAGAAACTCATGATCGCGTTAAGTACATCTTCAAGTAGCACTAAATCATTTTCCAACAATAAGTGATCTTCTCGCACGACTAAACCAAGAACCGGAAAAGATTATAACAAGCTAATAGTAATATAGAAACACACTAGCACATAGCTTAACAAAATGGTGCAAGAGGACATTATAAACATAATAGAAAAATATTACTTGCAACAATGACGATTATTGGATCCTATACCATTCTTCCTTCTCATCTAGGACAACCATCCTTAAATTACCCCAACTGATTGCAAAGAAAACATACCTATGTCTCCTACTTACAGCCCCACTTGTCATAACCCTCTTAACTACATTTGAAAACACCTAGATACTAACACACAATAAACATATGTGTGTGTCATCCCACAGTTTCTACAAACTTCATAGTTCCTATGACCTCCTGATCGAGTATCAAAAATCCTAGACCTCTAAATTGGGTGCCTGAACTTGCACATGTTCTTTCATCCACTACTGTAATTGTAATCCAAAGTCTGGAATCAAACGCTTGACTTTTACCGAAGACACCAGAACTTTTCCAAAATTGTTTCATAAACTCATCCAACGATGGTGTCCACCTCGGCTATACTAATAGACTACGTAATAATATACCAACAACCTATCGTTGTATGCAGTGATGAAGGTAGTAGGGGCAGACTGGTGCTTGGCCCCCGCCAACCATCTTATCAATGAATTATGGATGCAGCAACCCCACGACCAATAAACAAAAAATTTTAATCTCTTTTAAAATTATGAATGTCATCCCCCCCTCCCTCCCTTAAAATACAAGATCGGTCTACAATTATATAAAGATTAAGATTGTAATTTGTAAGCATAACTAAAAAAAATTGTAAATAAAGAATATTGACATTCCTAAATATAACATATCACCAAAAAGATTAAAACTATATTATATAGAGATTGCAAAGAAATTTCAGTACAAAAGCTAACTAATCAGAAAAAAAAAGTCACACGGTTTAAAGGCATTTAAACCGTGTAGACTACTATAACTATGAAGTATCAACATTTCTAAACAGATCTAAAAAAACTCTACAATTTTTCCTTTTTGAAACCCACCCTCGCCACTAATCTTCCATCCAAAAACTTCACCCTATGTAGTCTATGAGATGTGTACATCTGCATATTCGTTTTGCCTACACATATTGCCGACCTTCGATTGTGTTCCTCTGCTTCTCATTGAAAATAAAAACCTGCTCTCTCAAAACGTTGAGTTTATTTCTCCTAGTATTCTCCTTGAATATTATATGTTATCGAACTTTCTTACCAAGGTATTTACACTTTCTCTCAAAATTTTCTAGGCAACTTAAATGCCAATTAAAGCATTTATACTTTTCTGACATATAATAAAGCTATAAAGCATACCTACGAACTTGTATCCGAAAAATATTTAACTATTTATCTAATAATATATATTTGTTTCTTAAGGATACATGTCAATTTGAACTTGATGTCATAATTTGTAATTACTAATCATCTAAGTTGTTAATTATTTATAGCTATTTGACCTGATTTAGGTATTATAGAATGGTTATAAAAATTTATATATTTGATTGGAATTGATAGAATGATTATAAAAAGTATATAAGCCCCCTTATTGATAATTTTTGGCTTCGCCCCTGGTTGTATGATGCAAAAGGTCCATAGCGAACTAGACCTATACCTCTAGAACGCAGAAACTAGTGAGGAAGACAACCTCCATCTTCTCTATCCAAATCAAGCTAAGCACTTGATCCTCCTTCCCCTCGAGATTGAGAGGCCAATTCAAAACCAATTAAAAATGGGTAACATCTCTAGTCATTGGCTACCCAACCCCAATAACGGCTGCAATACTGATGTTTATCATCACGATCACCTCCTTCTTAAATTTTGCAATTTAAAGTTGGTTTTATATTAAAAAAAGGTCCCTAAGACTTCAGAGTCAACCAACCCATGCAATTCCACATCACTTCGGATTAAATCCATATGGTCGCTTGAACTTGAACCAGAACCATTCTCTCCCAGCCTAGACATCACCATACCACAAGAAATGACAGAAACAGGGAAAAACAAATTCATAGTGTTATCCATACTATCTACCTATCTACTAGTGCCTTAGTAACTCTATAACCCCTTATAATCCACGTATGTATTCTGTGGCTGGTAGTACAGGCACATACTACCTTCCACACCTATTTGTACTCATCCTAAAGTTTCCATAAATATTCCCAAGTCACCACACATGACCCCTACAAGATATTATATCATACATATAGGTTCCCCAAACGAGCACATACTACCACTATTCTTCATGGACTCTACATCTAGGATTCCAATCACCCTTTCTCTTGTACCGCTAGAAGTTTCTAATAATGTTGATAATGGCCTCGTGAATGCAAGTCGTACATAATGCAGGATAAGATAGACATTTGAGTAGATGTCTCTACCCTAAGGCCTTTATCAAACACGAACTATCAATAAAGAGGAATCAAGAATTCTATGACTATTTAATATTATTTATGTACAACTCTAAAGCATTCATTTACCAACTATCCAAAATTAACATAAACTTCAAATACCACATAGCAAGAAACGTCAAAGGCAATAAATTGTCCTAAAAATTTGGCAATTCTAACATGAAAATCTTCAAAAGATCCTCCGCCTACGTACTAGCTTTCATTTCTAACAGTTTACATATCAACACATCATGTGTGGATATATTGGAATCAGTCTCTTTTCTGAGCTTCGGCTGAGTGTACGCATCGCATCCATTCCCTTTATATAATTTTGTTTTTCAAAAGGATTTGTAAAAAAATTTCATCTCCTAGTTTGAGTTTGGAATCACATGAGTGTTCAATCCAAATCTCTCAAACCAAGGCTGTGATACCAACTTGTTACGTCCCATTTTTCAAACCAAAATTTTCATCTTCAAAATAGAGTATAAAGTCAAATCTTGTTTCTAAAAGTAATATATAAATCATTTGTTCAATATTGTAAAGACGTAGTTTCCAAAACAGAGTAATAACATAAAAATCAACGGAAGCCTATAATCAAAATCAGTAGCGATGCACGTGCGGTACAGTCAAGTTGGGTCGTTCCTTCTGACAGTAAGACTACCTAAAAACCATTCAATCCATAAATGTTAGCGTAAAGCTTAGTGAGTACCCCAAAATAGCATATATCACAAAACATATACAATACATACAAGCAATGGCTAACAATCTCACATTATTCCACCAATAACGCGTGTATCTGGACAAAAATCCTATCATCATTCCATCAGAAACATTAGTGTGTAGGCTCATAGCTTCTCTTCGTTCCACCATCAATTCCTCCCATAAACATTTAAACAAATCATATAACCAAACATCCAATCATACAGAAGCCTATAGTAGTCGCCACATATGACTCTACTCTAGCAGTCATTATATCATATCATGCAAGAATATACACTTTAACACATAGTATAGTGAGATAACTCCCTGAATAGTTATTTGAATGACGACAACGGTACAACTGCTAAGTAGGGGCGCCAAATATAAATTAACCTATAATAATATAACAATGGAAATATAGTAACTAATAAATAGATCCTTCACTAACCCCATTCACACTGAAACTGTTATCAAATAAGGATTACCCAGTCATGAAAGTTTGGAGGCATGATCATTTTGACATATAGTCTTTCTGAAATCCAACAACTAGACCAATATTTCTATCCTAAACACCGCTCATAAATGTAGATCAATCAATATAACAATAGGGATTATAATTTGTCTCATGCTCGGTTTCATGATAATGAAACAAGTTTATAGTCTAGATCAAGTTATAGTTAGTCGAAAATATAAGCTACCCAATTGACGAATGACTTGGAAAACGGAAAACTTAACTTCAACGCTTAATATTTCTCTTGATGGTTCCTTCCAACGCATTGCTAATGACACACAAGAACGAGAAATCAAATCACAAGGGACTGAAATCTCGTGAGGGAGAGAAAGAGGTTTGAGAGAAAGTGGAAAGGAAATGAGGAGGGGGAAGCCCTTTATTTATCGCCTTAAAATGACCTATGTACCTCGTAATTTGGCACCTACACTTTGCATATCGAACCGAATAGGGTAACTTTCTTCCTTGTACGCAATCTTAGAAATCTGACAAAATCTGATGAAATTCGATGTAATCCTCAAAAATCACAACTTCGTCATACGAGCTCTATTTTTATATTCTTTTCCACAAGTTTGTAGTTATGTCTACTATAACTTTTATTTAGGTTACTTTCGAAAAAAAGTAATTTATTTTAACTTTCACTTTTATAAAAAAGATATAGATTTTTATATCCTAAAAAGTAAAAACAGAGTGTTATAGAAGCTCTGAGGAAGACCAAAGGTTGAAGAAGAGAGAAGTTGTTGAATAGTGAAGATAAAGATAAGATCCTCAAATATGGGAAGACTTAATATTGTTGTGCCTTGGATCAAATTTGTACTTTGTTACTTTGCTTATAGGATAAAATCAATATAAATCTTATCTCAATGTATAGATCCAAAAGATAGTAATGTTCAGCCATACCTTTTATCATTTCTTTAATTTTTGCACAAGATATTCTATCTATTAATATGAGTGTGGGGATAAAATCAACAGTCTCAATTATCTAGTAATTTGGAAGTCTGCTAAACTTTGTCTCCTAGATATAATTAAAAACCTTATTTTTCGTATTCTCATTCATTTACATCCTTAGTTTATTGTTGTTGTTATATTATGTATTTTATAATCTCATACTTAAGTTAATGTTCTAGAAAATATATCCTAACTGAACATGACTAATTACTTAAATTGAACATGAATAATTACTTAAACTACAGTAATCTATAGATTACCACTAATCATCCAAAAATTTCTAAAAGAGAAGTAGCGCATCTACATTAGCAAGGTAACTTCATTACACAAGAACATGTGTCCCTATTATAATATACTTTGAATGCCTTTTTTTGTGAATTACTTTATTTATATACTATGTGAAATACAATATATAATGTGTCTATTCATGAAATGATATTTGTAAAGAGATTTTGAAATGGGGAAAAACCTTGATATTTTGGAAATGATCATGTTTATCAATGTAGGATGTGTTTTATACTTTTTCCAACCAGAAACTTTGGACTCCGGTCATTAAACATATGTTTAGGCAAGCCAATGCATTTATAACTTAGGATCATTAACCCTATGTTTTGGCAAGTTAATACTTGTATGATTGGGTTTTACGAACCTGTAACAGTGATGTCATTCTATACATGATTCACTTACATAAGGGAGTTGTGATATGTAAAATTTAATTTTAAATTTATAGATCGAATTCATTAATGTTATGGATTATTATAAAAATCGAAAAGTGAACCCAATCATTTAGTAGTGTAACTTTTGTAATATGAAGTTGTAGAACATTAGAGGAACAAAAGCCAAAGGGGAATTAGAAAAAAACACACAAAGAATTCAGAGAAGATCTTATTATCAATTAAACTAGAGACAACAAAACAAAGTAAAGGTGGAATTTAAATTTACACTAAAGTAAACTAAAAAGAAAAAAAAAACGAAACAAAGATGGAAAACTGATTTGGAAATAGATCAATCAAGGTGAGTTGATTAAGATTTTCTTTCCTCATTCAGATATGGTTGATTTCCATGTCTTTAATGGATATTAGTATTTATGCTCCGATTCCTCAGATGAATTGTTCGTTAGGTATGTTAAAAATTATAATGATTCCAAAGACTTTTAACTCAATGGTCATGATATTTGTTATCCTTATAACCAGTATTCAGTTTGTATCATGTAAGATTTAATAAAGTAATTGATCTCAATGGTCCTAATAATCAATTGGTGAACATAATGATCATCAAATGCAGTTCACACATGTTAAAATGCATTACCTTAGGATTTGGTCTATCTCTAGTCACAATTGTGAATGTCATGGTGAACTATGATTTAAGCAAACACAATCAGGATGGTCCTTTATATTATATTAACTAAGAAATAGTAAATGGAGGTATAAACTTTAAAACATATGGATCTTTGATTAAATTATCAAGATAGATTAAATAGAAATTAAACCAAAATTTTAGAGTTCATCTATATATAATAAAAAGCAAAATGGAAATAAAAAAAAAAGACCACAAATAATTCTGAGAAGTGTGCTAAACATAGAGAGTAAAGCAAAATAAACAAAAATCACCATTCTACTCATGATCCTTCAATTTCCTGCTCTATTTTATCCTTCCGACCTTTCAATCATCTTCTAGACTCTCAAAATGGCATCTATGTGGTTTCTTTTCTTTTATGATAGTATATATCTCATACAATCAAAGATAAAGGTCTATTTATACATTTTTTTTTCCGATCGTAATTACGCGACACATACTGTGGATTGATCTGTCATATATAAAAAAATTTCTTAAATGGTTTCAAAATGTATCGTCTCGAGGTGGTACATGTATGACATGTACGTGGCAGCATAGTGTTCCAAACTTTTTTTGCTTCTTCCGAATCCAATCCAGTTTTTAGTCCTTTTTGCTTCCTTTCTTCCAACAACTCTAAATATATGTTAAATAAGAATTCCAAGAATTATAACTTTCATTTATCTTTAAATGTATCAAAATAAGATATTGCACTAAATATATGTGTAAAATAAGTGATATCATTTTGCAACCTCTCGTGTGGCACTAGTGTGACGAATCATTGGTACCTATTTAGATTTTGGATTTGAACGAGCATTATAAGTGTATAGTATGTTATGTGGTATCTATACATTATCCCTAATTTTCAAACAACATTTTTTTGTTAATTGAATGATATTGACTTTAGGATTTGGAAAATATAATCTTATTGCATTGTATCTACTTTGAAGTTGTTGATTTTATCTTATTGAATCTTGATGATATTTGAGAAATCTTTTTATTTCTGAAAGTCTTATTTCCCTAAATTCATGAATACTTACTATTATTTTGAATTTGAAAAACCCTTTTAAAATTTGGAACTTGGGATTGGATAGTTGAATTCATCCAACACACTTAAGAGGTTTGACCTTGATAATGGTTACCATGCTTCCAAAGCCTAACTTACGTATTTTAACATGTGTTTAGGTTGGAAGAGTTAGTTGAAAAAAAGAAGATAGACATAGCATTTTGATATATATATATATATATATATATATATATATATATATATATGTGTGTGTGTGTGTGTGTGTGTGTGTGTGCGTGCGTGCGTGCGTGCATGTGTGTGTATGGGGGGGGGGGGTTAAGGACTTCACCTTACCTTTATCTCTCAATTAGTTTGTTACACTCTCATATGGCTTGACATTTTAATTTTTAAATACATGATTGTTTGGGACCTATTAACACAAATCGTTTTCTTAAAATGATTATTCTTTTTACAAATGATACAGAACTTCCATGTTAAAGGACTATTTCAAATAGCTCATATAGGGGTGTTTTAGAGGATCTTGGAGGCTAGAATGGTCCCAAATGGATATGTCATGACTATTCATGATATGTATTGTTGGTCTACGAATTGTGTTTAGACACTCTTGGCAACACTGAGTTGCTACTGGTAGAAATTGAGCTCCACCAGGGTTCCTTTCTTACCATGTATATCTTTATCTTAATCTTGGATAAGAGGTATTGTGAAATCCAGAAGATGTACCTTGGTGTATACTTTCTTCAGATGACAATGTGTTGGTGGTCGAGTTTATTCCTAATTTCAATGCTCGGTTAGTCACCTAGAGAATTACATTATAAGAGAATGAGCTAAGGATCAACACTATTAAGACATACTATATTTTGTGAAAATTTAGTTAGGAGATGAATGGTGAAGAAGTAGATGTTAGTGTATGGGAGAAAGATCTTAACTTAAATGAGCGCTTCTAGTATTTAGTGTCTATGATCCTCAAAAAGGGGTATGGAGGTACAATTCACACATCATACAATGACAGTTGGGTAAAATGGAGGGTTATCTTAGGAGTTTTGTGTGATAGGAAGGTCACACTAAAACTAAAAGGAAATGTTATATGGTAGTTGTTAGACATTTGATCATGATGTACGGATCTAAATATTAGTTTAGCTAGAAGTTGCACGGAAGAAAAATGGGAGTAACATAAATAATAATGCTAATTTTGTAACATCCCACTCTGGCACGTATCACAATATTTTCCGCTTTAGGCTCTCGACACGAAAACTTCCCAGGGGGTCACCCATCCTTGAATTGCTCCCGCCTGGGCACGCTTAATTGCATAGTTCTTATGGGATCTGCTGCCCTGGCGGCTTTAAAACGTGTTGTGATATGGAAGGTATCTGCACCCCTTCTAAAGAATGTTTCGTTCTCCTTCCCAGCCGATGCGGGATCAGGTGCAGCCCACCTTGGTGGGGTGCACCTGATTCCACATCGGCTGGGAAGTAGAACTAAGCATTCCTTACAATGGGTGTGGATACCTTCCTTGACACAATGCGTTTTAAATCCATGAGGGCAGCAGATCCCATAAGAACTATGCAGTTAACCGTGCCCAAGTGGGAGAAATTCAAGAATGGGTGACCCCCTTGGAAGTTTTCATGCCGAGAGCCCAAAGCGGAAAATGTTGTATGAATAGGCCTTAAGCAATAAGGATAGCAATTCAGGGAAGGGTGACCCCTTGGGAGGTTTTCACACCGGGAGCCCAAAGTGTAAAATGTTGTATTAATAGGCCTTAAGCAATGAAGATGAATCAAGATGCATTAATGGAAGAATGGAGCCAACGGTAGTTAGTCTTCACTAACTAACCATGTGAAGTATAGCTCTCACTCATTCCCTAGATAATGTTTTTATTCTTTATATTCTTTGTATGAAAATATTTCTATGATTTTATATTTAGAAGTATTGGCATAATATTGAATCTCTAGAGGTCAAGAAATGAAGATAGACTATCGTTATACGTTTAAAATCATACATCTGAGCATGTATGCATATCTAGAGTATGTATGAGATTACACGTTTAAAATCATGTATTTGAGCATGTACGTTTATTTAGAATGTGTGAGAGATTATATGTTTAAAAACATGTATAAGAGAATGTACGTATATTTAGAGCGTGTATGGGTTGTTAAAGATAGGGTACGTATGTATGCGTTGATGATAATGGTATTATGTAGCGTATTTATATGTATGAGATGAAGATAGAGATTAAGTACTTAATGAGCTAGTTATTAGAAAAGTAGTAGGAGGTCGCTTAATGCAATAAGGAGATAGAATGTCCATGGGATAAGTGTTATGTAAGACTAAGGTGAGACCATAACATGTGTAAATGATATTTTAAGAATAGTAGAAAGATGATTTCCTTCAAGAATAAGATTATGATTCCTTTGGGAATGTAGATAGATGATTCCTATAGGAATGAGATTGTGGTGGTTAGATGACGTAGAGGAAGGGTTCCATGAGTTGAACAAGATAAGAGAGTTTTTCAAAAAGAACATGGATGTCATCGATAAGGGATTAAGAGTAAGGAAGCCTTGAGGGATTGAAGAGAAGACGATTTTTTTAGGATCCACAAGAGATCAATGGAAAGTGATTAAGTCCTGGTGAGTGTCCCCGGTAATGATAGGATGATTTTGTTCTCTATATGATAGATAAATCTATCATATGAGATTGGATCGTTGGGTTTAGATGAGAATAGAATACTAAGGTATGAGAAATTGACAATAGAGAGGTAAGTGTAAGATGAGTAAGAGAAGGCATGCTAAGGGTATATGCAGGAGAAGAGCATGCATATAGTATGAGAAAAGAGATGAAGTGAGAAGAATACAATAAAGGTAAAGGTAGCTAAGGATAAAGCATGAGAAGGATGCGATATGAGATTATAAGAGGTGGAGGATAAAATACGAACATAATAGGAAACGAGCCTGATAATATGATAAGAAAGAGTATGAGATAAGAAGGAAAGTCAAGTATAAA
The DNA here is from genome assembly GCF_051521515.1 of Lactuca serriola. Classification (NCBI taxonomy): domain Eukaryota; kingdom Viridiplantae; phylum Streptophyta; class Magnoliopsida; order Asterales; family Asteraceae; genus Lactuca; species Lactuca serriola. The sequence continues at coordinate 374,601,785 of NC_136411.1, read as the reverse complement.
AGAGTATGTTAAGAAAAAGAATAGTTGAGTAAACTAAGACAATGTAGAGAATAGATTTATAGAATATGAGAAAGAAGAGAAAAGAATGATAGAATATGTAAATAGAGAAAGATAAATAAGAAGAATATGATTACAAGAAAATAGATAGAATAAAACTCACCAGAACACATATGATCTTGAAGATATTTTTCTTGTTTTGTAGGTTCATGTTTTAGTCATTGTACAAGAGGAAGTAGGGGCACAAGGACTTGGAATAGAAGTAGGTTGTTATTTTAGTTGTATTTACTTTTTCCTTAAATTTATGTTTATAATTTTATTGTAAACCTGAATATTTTCTGGGATGTAAAGGTTTTTATGAATTAGAATGCTACATTTGTTTATTAAACTCTAATAATCCTTAGATAATTAGATGAGAAAAAACCAGGTCGTTTCAATTTGTTTGCTCATGGAACACAAAGTCCTTTGCAATAGTTATCATACTCTTATTCTCGCAGTGCAAAGTGTTGGGCTGAGAAATATGAAAAACCATATATGTAACAAGCCATCTTAACCTTACAATATCACAAGTAGCAGCAGCCGTAACTGGATACTCAAATATTGTAGACAATCGAGAGACAACATCTTGTTTCTTAATATTCCATTAAATCAACGAATCTCTATGAAAGATACAATACCCAGTAGTTGACTTGCGATCATAAACATCACTATCCCAATCAACATCACTATAAGCACACAGTTTAAGAGAGGGCGTGGAAGGAAACATAAGGATGCATAACTGAGTATCACGAAGATATCTCAAAATATGAAGAACAGCTCCCCAATGAATAGTGGAAGGAGAAGTGACAAACTAACAAGCCACACGAACTGCATGAGGAATATCTCGCCTAGTAACAGTAAGATAAACCAAAATCCCACCAATGGTGAGATAAAGTCTCGGATCCAATAAGGGGAAACTATTAGTTGGAGAATACTTTGTTTTGCTTTTTAGGGACGTATCAATTGTCTGGTTATCTGAGAGCCATGCACGTTCAAATAAGTCTGATATATACTTTGTATGAGATAAAAGATAGCCATTTAGAGATTGAACAACTTCAATCCCCAAGAAATAACATAGTAAGAACAAGTCTTTTACAGAAAGTCGATAAACCAAATCATGCTTCAAAGATTGTATACCATCATGATCATAACCAGTAATAATCATGACATCAATACATAAGGACAAAAGGATCTGACCTGCATCTGTACACCTAACAAACAGATCAAATCATAATTACTAGGACGAAAAAATCGAAGTAATTATCATAGAAAATTTCTAAAACCAAGCACTAGGGGCTTGTTTGAGACCTCATAATGCTTTACGAAGCCGAAAAACTTCACCTCGATGGTGAGCAATACCTGGGGTAGGAGACATGTATACCTCCTCATGAATATCACTATAACGCTGGTAAGTTAGAGCTAAATGTTTTAAGTGATTTTATTTATACTTATTCATTTTATTGAATAATATAAAACCATCGAATACGATAATTATTCGGTATCTGTGTTATGGGCTATATAAATATCCAGTAAATATATGCACGTTAAGTGAACAAATATTATAAGTATATAAAATTTGTAGAAAATCTTATTATAAAATTTATATTTGAAGTGATAAAATAAAGTTTATATATATATATATATATATATATATATATATATATATATATATATATATATATTTAGGATAAATAATCTTAACGAAAGTTGTAGTAGTCATGATGACGATTTCGTGAGTACTAAGAATGCCAAAATGTGACTTCGTGTGAGAAATTTATGAATTTTTCAAAGTTTCGCATTCAACCCTACACAACAATGTGTGTCATAAAAAAGTGAAATGGAGATCGGTTGCTTGTTATCCAAAACAATCTAAATGAAAGTTATCTTGCTCATAAATACGAATTCATCAATTTGCATAACATAGAGAAAAAAGTTCTTTTGAATCAGTTATGATATATATATATATATATATATATATATATATATATATATATACACACACACACATATAGATCATTAGAAAGGTATCGATGATGCATTCGATATAAGACTAATATTGAATACTTTTGTAATGCCTGGTTCCTGGTATGTATTTAACTGATAATTTATTCTGATTTATAGAGAAACTCGATGACTTGGGAGCCCTAAACTCGTTGAGTAGAGATCCGAAGGGCCACGTATTTTAAGTAACCTACTCGATGAGTTGGGAGGCCTCAACTCGACGAGTAGGCTGGCAGATATGAAACCCTAATTTCCAGGGTTTGCACCCTATTTAAACACCTTAACGCCAAGGTGTTGGCCTTATTTCTAGCCTCCAATTCCCTATCCTTAAATCTCGAAAGCCTAAAGCTATTGTGAGTGATTGTGAGCCATTCTAAGTGTTTTAGTATGTACTTGAAGCTATTTGAAGAAGGAAAAGTTTGAGGACTCAAGAAGGAGCTTATAGATCCTGAATCTTTGCCTCATCCACGACATTTTGCTGGTATAAAGCTTAAACATTGCCTTGTAGTTGTTTAGATCTTCTTTTAGGGTTGTTTTTCTTGGTTCTAGTCCAAATATCATGATCCTTGGGAGTTTGACGTACCAAATGGGTTAACATTTCATTTTAAGGTCTTGATGGGTTTTCATGGCATAAAGGTGCCAACTTTATAGCCATGGAAGTCCCATTCAACCTTTAGACCATCATTTTGGCCTTTTGGAGCTTATAATGGCCATGCATGTAGAGAAAATTGGGGCTTTACGTGATCTTTTTGTCCCTAGAGTCCAGATCTAGGACCTCACGGTCTATCTTGTAATTTTGGTGGTGTTTGGATTAAGACTTTGGCCTCTTTGGGTTAGGGTTTGAGGTTAATCCCTTTAGGAAAGGTATTAATGGGTAAAGGTGGAATCTTTACCCTTCTAGAGGCATTTCTAGTTTAGATCTATAGTATGGGTTGTAGATCTAAAGAATAAGGGCTTAACGCATTAAGAAGGGCTAACAAATTGAAGAATTCGACGAGTTCATAGAGGAACTCGGCGAGTTGGGTTGAAGTGTCTCAATTCTGTTAAAAAGGAACAAATCAGTGAGTTGTAGGAAAACTTGACGAGTTGGATCGCGATTTCACGATTTTCTAATTCATGGGAACTCGATGAGTTGAGTCAACTCGGAGCATTGACTTTGACTTTGACTATAGTTGACCCTAAAGGGTTATGAGTATGAAATGGTATCTAAGGGGTTGTTTTGGTTCAGGGAGTGAGTAGAGCTGATTTCGGGAAGAGACGTTTCAACTATCATCTTACATTTGAGGTGAGTTTCCTCTTGGATTGAACGAGTCAAAGGCACCAATGCCAGCCTTTGTAAATCTTGTGTACTGATTAGTAGCTAAGTGTGGGTAGGGCCAGTATCTTAACATTACTTGAGTATGGATATGGAATGGATTGGTAGATTTGGTTATACTTGTTGTATGTGTGATACTTGTATGTGTTTCTTAGTTAGTTGAGTGTGGGCAGGGCCCAAATCTCACAGTTAGTTGAGTGTGGGTGGGGCTCGTAACTCCTAGTTAGCCGAGTGTTGGAGGGGCCCATATCTCCTAGATAATTGAGTGTAGGCAGGGCCCGTCATCCGAGTGTGGCTGAGGCTCATATTTCCTTGAGTGTGGGTGGGCCCGTATCTCCTAGTTGCAGGTGTGTGGTAGTTTTAGGGAAACTCACTAAGCTTCGTGCTTATGGTTTTCAGTTTTGGTTTCAGGAACTTCTGGTAGCAAAGAGAAGAGCTCGGGATGACTACATTTCACACACCATGAAGTTTAGCCTGGGATGTTTAGTCTGATATATTTGACACATGTTTTGATATGGATGTACCGATTATGATGTTTGAGATACTATGACTTATGTTTTGAAAAGATGATTTTAATAACTATGGTTTATTTATGATTTAAAAATTAAATTTTTGGGACCGTATTTTATGAGTGTTACAAGTTGGTATCAGAGCCTTTGTTTGTGGGATTTAGGCACACTCTCAGGTGTATTCGAACTCAAAATGAGGACTTCGTATAAAATTTTTCTAAAGAAAACCATTTTTATAAAAGGATTTAGAACAGAGAAAAGGGTGTGGTGCATACAATCAGCCGAGCTCAACTAAGTTCTCCCAAATTACAAATACACGTTTATGCTTTGATATGAATTTTGAATATATGAACGACATGCTAGATTAGGGCTAAGGATCTAGGAAGGATGCCTTGTATGCCTATTGTATGAGCTTATTGAACTGCATGCTAGTACTTATTAGCTAGTGATATGATGGCCTTGGATATGACTGATTTTGCTTACTCAATGCTCAAATGCTGCTTCCTTTTTACTTTTCGGAGTTCTAGCTATCTTTAACTAAATAGTAAACAGATACGCTAAGTTACATATTATGAGGACTAAATAATTTCAGAAGGTTAGGTTTAGCTTTATTTCGCAACTCTTGTTTGAGTCCAACCGTTGTAGGAAAAGACCTATCATTCGAAGAATTATCTGGTCTTAGTAATATGTAATGATATTCACGAGCTAGTTAGGGAGAGATAGTTGGGACTTCATACGCAGCTGATGGCAAAGAGTGGGTCAGAGATTACCCTAGGGCAAACCTAGGATGAGATTAGCGCGGAAAACAGTAGCTATGAAAGGGACTTGGTGGAGTCAAGGAAATTCTTGAGGAAAGTACGGATAGATGTGGAAGGTAGTATGGGCTCGTAATACTAAAAGAAGGGGATCCATACTCGAGTCAAGGTAGGTTGAGATGAAACCAGGGAACTTGCAGTTTGTGATCCCTCGAGTTATGATGAGTATTTTGAAGATTGTTATGATGTATTTTTAGTATGGCGATGCTACACACTAGACCAGTTGGCAGTTCTGGTGCAGGCGAGTGATCAGGCTCAGGCTCTGGTGCCGGGTAGCTCAATAATCAGATGAGGGAGTTCATTTCATCTGATATCAAACATAGTATCACTAACCAGACTCTTGTGATCTTCAGTACGGTTAAGGAGAGCATATTGGAGATTCTTGATGAGAGGTTGGGTGCATTCCGTACCGATATGGCGGCCATGATGGGGGCGCATACGATGACATTCAGGGAGTTCCGATCTTATGGAGCTCTAGACTACCATGGGGCTATGGACCCCATTGCTTGCATCAGATGGTTGGCGGATGTCCCCAATGCCATTCGCACCAGCCGTTGTCCCGATGTGGACAAGGACTGACTTTCTTCCTGTTGCATGAAGGACAGGGTGCGGTATTGGTGGGAGGAGATTAGACATGCTATTGGTGATGCTGCCCTTGACACTATTGTTGGATTAGCTGTCTAAGACAATAACTATAATTGGTATGTACTTGACCCGAGAGCAGCATGGTCCTTTTTCGGGTTGCCTTCACCAGAACAATTTGACAGATGGATATTTGAGAAAGAGGTTATTTTTGATTTATTAATCTATTATAAGAATAATATATTAATTGAGTAATCATATTATTTAATTGGTATTGATCAAGAATTAATTTAGTATTAATTTAGTGATCAAAAGAGACTGATTATATTTACGGGGACTGATTAGGTAAATCAAAAATGCTTATAGTTTGGGCTAAAGATCCATGTTGATTAGGATTGAACTAAATCATTGTGAAAGTCGATGAAGAGTTGGACCAAAAGGCTAATGAATTATTGGATTAAAAGCCCAAGTGAATTAGGGTTTACAAGTTGAAACACTAGGAATTCAAAACTATAAAATGAACCCTTAGCTTGCTAAAATCGTCCCCTAAGACTCCTAAAGTGAATTCCTAGCTGATTTTTTGTCCTCTTAGCCTCTGTATCATTATCCTCCACTTGTTCATGGTGTTTGTGACTTGTTTGAGGCATCACACTTGAGGTTCTAAGCTCTTGAAAGGCTAACAACTACAAGATACAAATAAGAGGTATTCTTCTAAGTAGTTTTATCATTCATGTACCAAATATGTATGCTAAATAGGCTTCATGCTTTGGAAATTGTTTATTGCATGTATTACTAGAGAAAACTTAGTTCCAAAGAATTAGGGTTGTATGTGCACCATAGGAGTGTGATAGTATATAAAACCCTATAGTGGTATCAGAGCCAGGTTGTTTTCTGTTATATAGATGCAATTGTATTGTTTTCAAAGTTGAAAATTTATGATTTTTGTTGTCTGACTGCTGGACTCGACGAGTCTACTCATTTGACCATGAACTCGACGAGTCCATAGCCTGGCTCGACGAGTTGAATCATCGGTTGACAGATTTTTCAAATTTTTAGCCTATTTTGGATTTGGATCATTACCAAAAAAATGTTTTGGCTCATAAAATTTGATTTTACTGATATGGTAATGATTTCCCTATCCAATAACATGATGATTGTCAAATTCTAAGATAATTACTTGATTTTGTGAAAAAACTAATTATTTGTAGAATTTGAAATTATCTTGCCATATGAATTGAATTAGTTCAAATTAGTAAAAGATAAAATTATATGATTATTTTATTAGTTTAAAATTTGAACTAAATGGCTTTGAAGAGTTTCATAACTTGCCCTGAAGTTATGGAACTTGGAAAGTCTCTTTTATGACTAAAGAGAGTGATAAAACTTCCCATCAAGTTTTGGAACTCAAAAGTTTTTTTAAATGAGTTACAAAACTTGCCACCAAGTTTGGAATTCAAGAGTTTTTGAATTAAGTTTTGGAATTTGAAAAGTTTAATTAAAATGTTTTAATTTGAAATACTGAATTCTAAAACATCTAGTCATTTAAAGGTTTCAAAAAGGTTTAACTTTTGGGTTCGTAACTTAAAAATTAAATAAATAGTTTTTAATTTTGAATTTTTATAACCTTGATGCTTTGAATAGTTCAATTACACCTTATGAACTTTATTAAATTGATTAAAGTGTTTAAGTAAAAGAGAATTAATAAATCCATAATCATATAGTTTAAAGTTAATTAAATTAAGAGTATAGTTTATTAATAGAATAAACCACCAAGTATTTTAAATATGTAAAATACACCCTTATACTATATAACATTAAAAGTTTAATATATTATATATGTATAACTAAAAGGTCAGTCTTACCGTTAGTAAGCCTCATTCACGAAGCTAGTTTATAAGGGGGTATAAGGAAATTGCCTATGAAATGGCGATTGAATGGGTGTCCACTCTCACCCACCGCTTCCTTGACTAGTGGAGGGTCGTTAGCCGAACGGTTAGGATAGGACAGTAAATCCTCATTGAAAGTATGATGAAATATTAAGTAACTAAACCTTTTATAAATTCCCAATCTTAGTTACTTAGGAAAAATGTGAATTTGATGCTAACCCATGAAATTGCACATTGCACCTTATTGGTCAGTTAGTTGAGCGTGTGTGGTTAACTGACACACTAATGTGGACCAAGGTTCTAAATGGCGTGAGGCGTGGCATGGCGGCATGGTCAAGCCTCAAGCTTAACGAGCCATGGCGAGCCATGACGTTTTTCAAGGCGTGATGTAAGGCGGCGATTTTGTATTAATTTAAAATTATATTACCACATAAATATAAATTTATATTAAATATAACTACTTTTTATAAGTGTTAAATCAATAACTAGTAACAAAAATTTAACGAAAACCACAATACCTGTATCTCCGATTAGAAAAGACATAACAAAGAACAAAAAAACATGTCTCAAACGAAAAAACACGCGCCATGGCGCGCCCTATCACGCCTTGCCACGCGCCACGCCTAACAGCAACGTTATGAGGCTTTTCGTAATGGCGGAGACACGCCTCACGCCATGGCGCGCCTTTTAGAACACTGATGTGGACTAATGAAGGATGGCAATGGGTTTCTCATAGTTTGTCATAAAGATTGGAGTGTGTGCGGTTAACCGACACATTGTGTAACAACCCGAAGTTTTCCATCGCCAAAAACCCATTCTACCCGTATAACTCGCCGTATATCGAAACGTTTCGATGTCGTTTTTGGGTTTAGTTAATTAAATTTATATGTTTATTATGATCCTATGAGTGTCCAAACCCCTTAGGAACTCAAGAAATTAGCCCAAAACATTTATTTCAAAAAGTTTAGAAATGTCCCCGCCGGGTGACGGAAACCTAATCGGGTGCGACCTAAATCCTCGTTTAAGGCCGGTATCGGGTAGAATTCCATCGTGTTCAAGTTTTAGGACCTATTTAAAAGTGTTTAAACATTCATTTGAAGCTTTTTCTTTCTCTCACTACTCTCTCTCTAACCTCTCTCCTAAATCCAAAGTTTAAGGGTCCAAAACTCAATTTTAAGGCCTCAAATCCCTAAGGTACCTTCCTAACCTAAATGTATAGCATATTTGGCTTCCAAATTCGGGATATAATCATGATTTAAGGCCTTGAATGTGAGTTTACAGCCATGGTTGAAGCTTAGGCCGTAAACACATAGTTAAGGGGTTTTTAAGCCCTAAAACCCTTCTAAACCACAACTAGACTTTAGATATGGCTAAATGACTTAATAGAATGGACTTAGAACATTTTAAACATGGATTTTGATGGATTTGAAGGAGTTTACGGCCAAGGCACATGCTTGGGCCGTAAACTCATATATATGGGGTTTTTGTGACCTTAAACCCTTCCAAAACACTAACAAGGCATGGATATGACTTATAGAATAATGGCTTTAGCCTTGGAACACTTTAAACATAATTTTTGGAGGATTATTGTGATTTTACGGCCAAGGCATGTTCTTGGGCCGTAAACTCCTTGAAACATGGTGTAAATTCATTTTAAGGTGTTAGAAAGCCACTTTAACACCCCTAAAGCCTTGGAATAATTTCTAGAAGTGCATACAAACAAGTTTTTGGCCTTAAAACATAATAAAACCCTCTCTAGGAGAGTTTACGGCCATGAGGGGGGTCTCATGGGCCGTAAACTCCAAAAACTCCTCAAAAGTCCCATAAAATTTCATGTTAGGCCTTGAAACAATTTTTGCAATCACATGTGATTTGTTTGGAATACAAAAACACAATTTTTCATGGGTTTATAGGAGTTTACGGCCTTGAGTCCTATGCTAGGCCGTAAACTCCCTTAAATGTGTCTATTTGGTGTTTAAAAATTATTCCATGTCCCTAAAACAAAGTCTAACATTTAACCCTAAGTGTTTCAAGCCAAATTGTGCGATAAACCACCCCACCATGAGTTTACGGCCGTAAACTCATGGGGAGAGGGTCATTAGGGCCGTAAACTCCCTAAGGAGTGTTCTTTTGGAGTACCAATTCAATATCCTAAATATATGTGTCCCTAAATGTCACTCGGGTCCCTCCAAACACTTGTATCGGGGTGTTTTCGCAACTAGAAGCAATTGTCCATATCAAATAATCAATCTAAGTGCTAATTGGATACAAATGTGTATCTTTACATTATACTTAGGAACCTCGTGTGTTTGCAAGCCCCGGACCAACACTTAGCATCCGAATCGTCACATTTCTCGTCCGGTGAGTTCATACCCCTACGCCTTTTTTTTGTGTTTTTCAATGTTTTCAGGGGGGGATACAAGCAAACTGTAACTGTTTTCTAATTATAACATTGATTTATTTCAAATAATATCTGGCAAATTTATAAACACTTTTACTCCTTATGTATTATGCTGAGCATAAGGAATGATTTATCAATTACAACTAAGTGGATTTTAGTTAAGAAAATAACCAAACTAATCAAATTATTATGGGAATAATTTGGGGATTTTTTAGTGTTCATTTTATCATGTACTGATATCTGTATAAAGTTATTAGATAAACTATGTCTGATTCAGTTTATCTCCGTATCATTTGAATGTATTGCCAGATAGTTTCTTTATATGTATCTATTTTCACTGTATTATGTTTCATAATCTTTGTATGTTTGATATCGTATGAGATTCCTGTGAATAGTTTAGTACTAGTTTGTGAGTAGTCACTACCCTTTATGGATGATCAGTAAATCCTCCCCGGAAGTGTAACTAGAGTCTCCTGGAGGGAGAGCGAAGAATTTGTGAATAGATCTATTCGGGACTGACAATCCCACACCTTAACTGCTAGCTACAGTTAGGCGGGCACGCCTGGGGTGACAAATTCTGGATATTGTCCGACGTCTGACAAACGTCAAGGAGGTCTCGTTGTCGTATCAGCATGGTTACCCGACTCACAATACGTATTAACATAAGTTTATTCACAGCTTTGGTTTTAGAATCTATATCTAGTTCGGGATAGTGATCCCATGGTTTTATCAAATTATTATGTATCTAGTCCGGGATGGTAGTCCCATGATTTTCAGTCTATCGAACTTGTATCTGGTACGGGATGTTATTCCCATGGTTTTCAGTATGTATAAATCTTATATCTAGTACGGGATGATATTCCCATGATTTCAATCTATATCTTGTACGGGATGGTAATCCCATGGTTTTGAAACTATATCTAGTACGAGATAATAATCCCATGGCTTTATCCAACTATCTTATATCTAGTTCGGGATAGTGATCCCATGGTTTTATCAAACAATCTTATATCTAATTCGGGATAGTAGTCCCATGGTTTTCAACCTATGTTTCCTAGCATATCAAACTATCTTGTAACTAGTTCGGGATGTTAGTCCCAAGGTTTTCAAACTACTTTCTATCTATAGTTCGTGTATATTACGGTATTTCATATCTAATTCGGGATAGTAATCCTATGATTTTCAATATATAGTTTTGTGTATTAAACTATACTCTGTGTTATTCAATCAATCTTGCATTTAGGAAAATATGGGATTTTCCTGGGGTTAACTTATAACGCGTAATTGAACTGTAATGAAAGATAACGAAACTATTTAACATAAGAAAATATGGCATTTTCTTGGATAACAAAGCTTTTCGGAAAACTAAAGTAAATCGATACATTTTCATAAAACAAAACCGCTTATGAACTCACCAGCTTTATGTTGATTTTCAAACTGCTTGTATTCTCAGGTCCAAGTTAGACAGGTACCCGACAATATCTTTTGGTGAAGACGGAGTGCTCAGAAGTCTCATCTCAACTTTTGTTCATATGATATATGTATAAAACTTGTACAATTTAATTTTGAACCAAATGTAAACTTTCAAATATATGTAATGTAATGGTTGTTTACTCTGATTACTATGTACATTGGATTTGATACTCAACTTGGAGTCAACCCCGGAAATGTTTCCGCCTTTGATTTTCGGGGTGTGACAGATTGATTAGGGGATAATTGACTTTGAGAGTACCAAGCTAATTTGCATGGTTATTCACACCTAGTTTGTGATCCTTGGTATCCCAGTCACAAACTTGAAGGGCATAATCGAGATTAAACATGCCATTGAAAAGTTCAATGAATCTCAAAAGATCTAGGAATTTCAAATCATTTAAAACCTAATATTCATTTTCATTTTTCATGGTGTAAATTGGTAAATCTTTATTTACCTACCTTCAAATATTTTGCAATTGGATTACGGCATCCCTCTTCCGAATTGTAGAATATTATGTTGGATTCTAGCCTTAATATTTCATTTTCTTGTTATATTAAGGACTTAAATCAACTAAAACTGAATATCTCCCTTGTAGATGTCTAGTTCTGACAACTATGGTCTTCTCGAATCTTTTGGAAAAAGATTTCCTCATGAAGATGATGTTCCCAGAAATCATACTTCACTTCCTCCACCTCCTCCAATAATTCTCCCTGACCCACATGATCGTTGACTTGAAAAGGTCAAGGTCACTCAAACCCTATTGGCAAGAAAACATGAAGATGAAAGTCTGTATGTGCTCACGTCTTGGAGACGAAGTTACATATTGACAGGCTGGGAATGTTCGACGTCGTTTTCCTGAGGGAGTTGGCTGATGACTGGTTTCTTCAGTCACTTCCCGAGTCGTATGGTCAGTTTGTTAAAGACTACTATATGACAGATCACGATGTGATCCTTATTGATCTTATTTATTTTCTAATTGATGCAAAATCAACAACGATTTGGAGCACTGGTCAAGCAAATATGACTGGAAGATCAATCTCCCGAACTTCCATGGACATTGATAGAAACATTGGAAGTCCAGAAAATTCTTCTCACTCCAATGGAAAGGGTTCAGCCACGGTTAAACCGTTTGAACAAATGGAAAAGAGAAAGGCTAAGTTTGAGATTGTCCCGTGTGCCATTCTGAAAGAGTCTATTTGGTTCTACTGCCAAGAGAAGGGGCATTGGATGCGAAGCTACCGTATCTACCTGAAGAATCACAAGGATGGTAAATTCAAAGTGTTTGACTCTGCTCCAGGTAAGTCCACTATCTAATTCTATTAAGTTGCTACTTATAGATTCTTAATAACATGATATGATAAGATTACATTATGTTTTGTAGGATCGAAGAAGAGAAAGGAAGCATAAAGAAAAAGCACGTTGCTGCTTAGGAGTTATGATAAATTTCTTAGAAATATGTAGTAACATAGTTTTCATTTGTGATTGAATGGTAACGACAAGTTTATCCGCACTTTATAAATAAAGTAAAATTTTGATTTTATCTGATTTTTAATTTCCTTGCAATGGCATTTGTGAAAATTGATCTTTGTATGTTTCTATTTTCAGCAATATGGATTTGATTTTTCTGTTTTTTGGTAGTGTCTAAAATTTACCAAATAAGGAACGATTCTCATCACTAAGTTCAATTGGACAGAAACATGGAATCATGCATCTTGTATTGTATGATGAATGAGAACCTTCATCTTTAGGAAATAAAGACTAATTCTGTTTTCACGTAAAGATGTGAGTCAAGTGAAGGACTAGGGGATCTACTACACATTGTTGTGCACTGGTCAGGTCCACCACAAAGAATAATAAAGGCTATTCATCATGATTTACTAAAATCTTAGTAAATATGTTTATACTAACAAGATTATGTATAATTCTAAATCATTGGAAAAGTTTCAATGTATAACAGAATGAATAAGAAGAATCAAATTAGAAAGAAAGATAAAAGTTTCTCCAATCTTAAAGGAAATGAGAGTACTTTAGTATCATGTTTTATGATCATCTTATTGATTATGAAATTCATATCACAGTTGATCCTCTAAGGACACCTTAGTACACTTATCCTGTTGAATGGTTAAATCAAGAAGATTAGTCGTACTTCGTTCCAAGATCAAGTCTTAGAGTCATACTCCAATATTGTGTCTTGAGTGACACATTCCAAGTAGGTTTATAACACATCATAAAATGTGGAGTAGAAAAGTTTTCTTGCTCATGCGCATTTGTAATTGGTAGTTGTGATGTCTTGGATAAGACAAAGACCAATTGAGACCAATTATATGATGTGTTAGTGTTGATCAGAATCCACACTAACTCTTGGATATTTGTTTGTCAAGGAATGGTTCTTGACATGAGAATCTCATATGTCAAGACGTTAGTGGGAGTCTTAAAGACCTTGAAAAGTTTCAAAAATAAACCAATCGTTTATCACTAGCACACGCCTTGACGTTTGTAACCTATTGTGTTGGCATATTCTTGTTTCTGTGCCCATTTACAGTTAAGCTCTCAATTGTTTGCATAAGGCAAAGGACCTTGATCGGTGAAATCTCATTGATCTATATAGGTGAGCTGCTTAACAACTTGGAAGACATGGTAGGATATTGTGCTGCCAAGTGACAAGAAATTAAGATTGAACAAGTTCAGTCCATGTAAGGTAGAGTTTGTCAGCGACCTTATCTTATGGTAATGGTTGGAAAATACAGATTCACATGGATAGGAACAGATACACCATAAAATCTAATTGTCATAAGGTTTCTCTTAAATTCATGAAAATGATTATGAGGAAACGCTTTCACTAAGTAGATTTTAAGGAGATAGCAATTGTGTTAATTGCATTCTCAAATTCGATTATGATTACCGCATCCCTCTTCATAGTTCGAATTGTGAGAAATGGCAAATAAGTTTGAACATTAAGAACTTATTGCTATAAGTTCTGAAATAGTTTAGACACACATATGGGATTTCTAATAAAAGGTGTATGAGCTTAGATAAAGGCTTATCGAAGTATCTCGTCTCAAAAATCTGAACTTTGGTAACAAAGTTAATAAAGTATTGATTTCTAGAAGTCCAGCTGATTTTGGATACATGTGAAAGCTAGTGGAGCATAAATGTTATGCTAGTAACAAAATAATTTTTATGGTAATGGGAGCATAATTATTATGATAAGTGTTGCGAGTTAGCCATACTATTGATAGGAAACCAAGTGCTAATATGTAAAGTTGCAATGGCTGAAAAGTTATTTCGCTATATTCAGGGAGAGGATACTTACTTTTTATTTCGAATATAAAAGTTTAGATTGAAGTATTAATCAAACTTAGACACGGATATATATGAATACCATGTGGAAATATTTCAACATTTGAAATTCTATATATGAAAATATGATAGCAAAAGACTAGTCAAGTATCATGTCTTTATGTAAGACATTATGAATCGTGTCCAATATGCTTCGGATATAGGATCGATTGCATATGCTATAATATTCACATGTTCTAATTTTCCAAATGCCTAGGGAATTAAGAGGGAAAATGGACAAGAACTAGATATGATTAAAGTTATTAAACAACCTTCAAGGACAATCTGAAGTTTACTAAGGATTGGTTGCTTGTGGATAGTTGGAAGTATAGGAATGAATGGACCATATTGATATAATTCTGAATAGATAGGATTCTATTAAGAATGGATAGTCATATGGAAATTATGGAAAAGTTTCCATAATGGGAGTTGGATATCAAGAATCTATGGGTAAGTTAGAAACTTTTATGCAAGAAGGGTGTTCAAAGGAATGTGCTTTGAATATGAGACTTTGTATCTATGGAATTGTTTTGTAACAATATCCAACGGAAAGTTTTGTAATTGGCAAAGTCTTTGTGAGTTGTGTACATAGTCGGTACAAAAGGAACACTGCATACAAGCTTAGTATCAAACAGATTATAGTAAGTGGAAAAGACTTGGTATTCTTACACTTACGATAAGGATTTGGAATTGTGAAATGATTGTCATTGGAAATGTTTACAATTGATCTATTTCGCAAATTTAGGACCATAGGTAAAGATTTTCGAGCTTGGGATGACTATTTTTTTAATTCAAGTATTAATTTGATCAGTCAAAACATTATACAATGAATAATGTGTAATCGATATGATGATTAAATAAAAAGTGTTTTGTTTATATTCAAAAGTTTTGAGACCATATTGGATTTAATTATTCTTGTGTTTCACACTACTAGAAAAACATCCTTTTACGATGCTCATTGCGTGTCGTAAAACGCTTAGACGACACGGAAATGCGCGTCAAGGAAGGCCCTGTCATAAATAGAGACGACGCGCTTTTGCGCGTCGTCTATAGACGACGCGCATTTACGACGCACGGTTATGACACGCTATGGGTATCAAGGAAGGCCCTGTCATAAAGGAAGACGACACGCATTTGCGTATCGTAACCTTACGACGCGCGTGGTTATGACACATAATGCGTATCAAGGAAGCCCCTATCAAGAAAGGTCATGTCATAAATGAAGACGACACACATTTTTACGTATCGTAATTTTAATTTTTTTTTTTTAAATTATTTATAGATTTACTGATTTTCAAATGAAATTTGCGTTTAATGTCTCATAATAGAAAATAAAATACCATATACAAAAAATACAATACATTGCACAAAAGTTAATGTCATACAAATAATCATTCCAATAGTAGACAAATCTAATACATCAAATAATCATTCCAATAGTAGACAAATGTAACATTTCAACATTTTTTATATAATTAACTAAATTATTTGCCAAATTTCCTAAAATACCAACATACTTTTCTATGAAGAGCATGAACACTATTCTTTTCCATCAAAAACTTCAAAACCTGCATAATTAGATTAATGTTTAATCAGCTACAGGTCAATAAGGTAGGTTTAAGCAAAAGAGTTTCATAATAGTAAGATTTTAACATAAGTTGCTTAAAATAGTTAATAAAATTTTACAAGAATAATTGCATAAGTGATGTAAAACTGAAAACCATACATAAGTGATCTAATTAAATTAATTGATAGAAAGCGTTTGGGTACCTTTTGTAGACGTGAGAAGTTTTGTACATCAACAACAGTTTTAGAGGTTTTGACAGATTCATCTTTAGATATAACCTGTAAAAATCATTAAAAATAAATAAATAAATAAATCTTCTTATTAAACTAAAAACCATATAAAGCTTTTATGCTTATCCCAAGACCACTACAAGGAGCATCCAACAAAACCATGTCTGCTATGTTATGTCCCAATACATTAGGGAGCTGAAATCAAATAAAAAAAGCAAATTACAAATATCCCATAAACAGAAACTCAATATTATATAAAACTGAAGAGTATTTCTACAACAATTCAGTGAGGATGAGGGCATTCGTGTCTTTTTCACAAACGAGAGATTGTAACCTTTTTGGTTAAGACAAATGAGGAAGATATAAAGTTTTAGAATAAGTAAGTTTCTAAATTCATGAAAAAATACTTGTTGTCTTTTTGCAAGCTGCCATCTTACAACACGGTGGATAATATCCTTCCGAATGGGAAGATCAAAAACATCACATGCCAACACCATCAATCCTTTGTCTTCTTTTTGAAAGTTTGTAACTGGCATCACCAGGTCCTATAGTTGACCTATGTCAAAGTCTTCATTCAGAAGTTAACCGAAATTGAAAAATATTATAAATGGTGTAATTGTGTAAACTTACCAACAACTACTTTTGTCAAACCAGAATGCATTTCAAGGCTTCGTAAAAATAGTTTGTTTTCTTAACAGATCACTCTTCAAGTCAACACAACACAGATTGAAATGTTCACTGTTGACAGCTTTAAGAGGATGTTCTACAGCCCACAAGCACTTGGGGTCATCAAAATGCTCACAAAAGGGAGAGAGATGCAGCCAAACCTGAGTAATTTAATTAAACATCATTATTCTATGGATTTACCTACTGGAAATGTAGAACATCTTTTCCACCAAACAAAATGTATTTCCCATCCGAACTGATTAATTAAATTAAATAAAGATTTTTCTTCACTTGATAAAAGATTATGTAAGAATGACTTTTGTAATTTTATTACCTCCAGGCACAACATAGAACGGCACCATAGTAACTTTTTCCACCGCATATCAGTCGTTCATTTAAAAAATAAAACACATGTAAATAACCTATATTAAAAAAATGGAATCAAGATTAAAAAATGTAGGAAATGAGTTAGAATGTTACAGAGGAATGACCTCATATCGTTGAAGTGGAGGGTGGAGGGTATCCCTATACTCTCAGATGAGTTGGTGAAGGGTGTCACAATTAGGGACCCACTCAATTAACCCACTGTTTGGAGAGAAAGGAATCACCCCATATCGTTGACATGCCCAACTGACCGTTCTGCCCTTCCATTTGCATCAATAGGTGCCCGCTCACATGCATCAGCTTGTGCTCTTTGAACAACAACCCTTTCAAACCTCAAATGAGATTCAGCAGCTGATCTGTCATGTGCTTCATTTGCTGCTCTTTCACGAGCTTTAGAAGTTTCCTTTGTGTTACCAGTTGATGTTGGCACTGACTCTAAATTTGAACTGTGAGAAAAGTATGATATTCTACATTAGAATTTTCATCTCGTTCTATGTTCACCATCTGATCAACACATTTAAAAAATCAGATTGGCATTCTTCTTGTAGCCAATATTCAGAAGCATAAAGGAACAGAAACAAGAAATCAAGAGCTTCTGCATCTATTTATGCACTCATTATAATCCCGGATAACAGCAGGAAATTATAAAAAGAAAATACCTATGAAGTAAAATGTGGCATATTCAGCTTTAAAAACACCAGAAGTAGTTGAATCCTTGAACAGCTACACATTCCCCTGACTTATTGGAGTTTTCATATCACTAGACTCCTATCATTAATTATATTACCATGCAATTCTTCAAGTGTATCAGCCTGCATTTAAAAGAAACATGAATTCTCTACATCATATCATTTTCAAAAAGAATACATGTTATGTTTAAGTAGAAAAAAGATGAGCAAATTACCTCCCACATTTCTCTACGCCCACAGAGTAAATAATCCAACCCACTTGGAGAAAATATTTGTAAACTTGAAACATCAAAAACCTGATACTAATAAGATAAAATATTAGCTTAAAAAATTATTTTGTATATTTTCTAATTCAATAAACAATTTAGCATATTAGAATGTTGGAAAAGCATGATGACCTAATTAAAGCCAGCTCTAAATGCTTCCAACTGCCTTGTGATACCAGTCTTGACAGTAGCATCAACCACCAGTGAAATGTACTCTTCCAAATTATTCAAATTGACCTGTGAATTTGGAAGCCACAAGTTTATCAACAAATTAATCGCTAGATAAACATAACCCCATAAACAATAAAGATGAAAGAAGATCAAAGTACATTCAATCAAAAAACCATTTCTCCTTCTATTAACACTTGATCTAGAACAGGAAAACATGTGAAAAGTATCAACCTAACTTCAACTGGCCAATTTGTTAAAGCTTCTTTCTTTCAAGTTTCATCAACTAATGTAACCCTAATCATGGATGCGAAAAAGAACTTAAACCATGTTGCCAACAAGTTGTTCTCGTAGTAAAGATTCACAAACAACTAAATATTAATTCATTATAAGCTAATCATACACAATATCCACGGTTAAATCACCAAAATGAAGTCTACAGAGAATCAAACTTACTTCTAGAAGTTTGATTGAAGGTAATATTTCCATATCCATTATAGTTCAAAGTTGTTGAAGGTAATTTTTCCATATCCACTATTTTTTATTGTTTCAATTTAGATAGACCACTGAGTTCCATGTTATTGTTATTGACCTCATCTTATTCTCAATCAAAATAGTTTTTGCAGTTGAACATGGATCAGATGAGGGTACTAATTAATTTGGAACAAACAATAGATGAGAAAGTTGTCAAAAGTTTGAAAAGAAAAAATGGAGTTACCCTACTCATATACACGTAGATGACACGAGAAAGAGATGCACATGTGTTTGAAAATGTTCATTTCTTAAAACTCATTTGCAAAGACTAAATTTTTAACACTGTAAGATAAACCAACTTTCTTTTGAGCAACTTGGGAACAATTTCATTAAAAAAAACATACCCCTAGCCATGAGCTCAGAGTGAAAGGCAATACAGGGACAATACAAGGATAAACAAAAAGAAGACAAAAGAATTAAACGCCCACCCACCAAGCAGAATCTGGAAGGAATATGCTTAAAAATGGCAAAACTACTAACAAAAAAAACTGACCATTACCGCCCCTGCAACAAGATACTCGTAGAAATCAACACCACAAGCATAAGCGCACAGACTTACAAAGATACCAAGATAAACCCAAGGCAGTAACATATTCCTATTATATTATCTTGTTTCCAAGTTGAGAAACCTTTTTATTAATCCATCGATTCATCTTCCACTAATACATTAGTTGCAAATATATTTCAATAAGATGCAACCATCACTCCTCTTCAGTTTCTTTATTTCTCAATCGAAATTTTGAAGCTACCCATGATGTTACCACTTACCTTACATAAAAAATACAAAATATCAAACAATTACGCTGAAATTAGGTAACCCCAAATTCCATAGTCCAAGAGCTCGTAACCCTAGCCAATCAAAGAGAATAAGGATTGCAAGCAGAGTAGACATGATGCAATGATAAAGAAGATGAAGATGAAATACAATGGCAAACTATTCATAGATCGTGCAAAGACAGGATGTAGAAGACACAAACCTGCAACTTCAATTTCAAGGAGACGAAATACATCATTAGGAACGTCGAAGGTTGCACTCGCTGTAAAAAAACTGACGTGTAATTTAGTAAATGTGGAATTTCAAGTAATTAATGTAAAGGGAAAAAATGACAGATGATTGATAGAGAACCCTATACATGTGAGCTCAGATTAGCTGAATCGATTGCAGATGGCCATGTGCTTCCAGATAAAGAACCCTATACCTAAAAAATCGACTTATTTGGGGTTTTTAAATTGCATATTGTCGAGGTTACCCCAGAGCAGGAACCACCATTGTTAGAAGAAGTAGAAGAAGACGAAGTGGAAGAAGAAAAGTCTGTTGAGATCGAGAGTATTGAACTAGAAAAGAACGGGTCCCATTCCAATTTCAAAAGTGAACAAAACCAGAAAAGGAATCTGAAAAAATACCCGATGATCCAGAGTTGAAAGAAGTTGAAATGGAAGATTGATTATTTGAATTCGCTCAGTTATTCCGAACCCTCGCACGTACTGGGTTGAGAGAAAACGATAGAAGCGGAAGCTTGAAAGAAAATAAAACCCTAACACGTGCTAGAGAGAAGGGAGGTGGCAATGGCTTAGGGTTTACAGAGAGACAGGAGGTAGAGAATGAAGGGAGATCTAGAGGAGAGAGTATCAGAGAGGGGAGAGTGGATTGCAAGGATGAAAGATAGATAGATGATAGAAAAAACGAGGCGGGTTTTCAAAATTTTGGGGATTTCGTTTCCCCCCCTCGTCTACTAAATGTGCGTTTCATTAAAATTATAAAGCGACAGGTACAAAAGACACGCGTTTAAGATAAAGTGCCCTCCGTGTTTTTATTTTTTTTCTTGAGACACTAAATTAAGGGCACGCAATAATGTGTGACATAAATGCTTAAATTTTTTGGAGAGATAACACTATTTTAAGGGCACGTCCTTTTACGTATCATTAATTAGTGCACGTCATAAAAAGCGCGTCATTGAAGGTCTGTTTTCTAGTAGTGTCACTTTGCACGTTTTGACTTCCCAAATAATAAGATTATTAAAACCATCCACAGTCGATCATACTTTGGAAGTAGGTATTGAGGCAAGACTATCATGAATTCGTCTGTAGATTGTCTAAGTGTTAGAGATAGCACAAGTTTGTTGCAGTATTCATGAGTACTCCTGTACTAAGATTTGAATATTGGATTAAACCCACGCTCATCTGAATCACTTCATGGATTTTATCATAGCTGATTGTGAGACGATAATATATTATGTTCTTGAAACAAATACATATAAGTTGTAGTTTACAAGTCAGTTACACATTGATGATGGGTAAACGTACCAGTAAATTAGTGTTATAAAACGTACTATTGTGTGTGATTTGATGGGTAAATAGAGAAATCATATGAGTCTAATTTTATTCGTTCCTTTTACCCGAAGAGGGATAAAAGTGATATATGTGGACCCCTCGATGATTTAGTGATGACAACCCTAAGCGCTTGGCCAAGCCTGGACTAATTTGATATGTTCAATTAGTCGGTCATCATCAATCGGAAATCGGGAAACAACACATGGACAGAGAGAATGATTATAATCCATGCCTCGTGTCCTTAAGATATCCAGAATGGAGGAATATATAATCGCTTATCTAATGGATGTGACATTGACTATGTCAGAGCTCGACATCGGCTTTTAAGAGCTACGATGTCTAGTCGGTTTTTGAAGTCGTACTTGCAGTTATAGTTATTAGACTTATAAAATTGGGAGAGTGTTGGAATAGGTTTCTAAGCGCATAACTATGATTGATATGTACTTGACCTGTGAGTACCATGGTCCATTTCGGGTTGCCTTCACCAGAACAAATTGATAGGATAGATATTTGAGAAAGATGTTATTTTTTATTTATTAATATATTATAAGAATAATATATTAGTTGAGAAATCATATTATTTAATTGGTATTGATCAAGAATTAATTCGGAATTAATTTAGTGATCAAAGAGACTGATTAAATTTACGGGGGCTAATTAGGAAAATCAGTAATGCTTATAGTTTGGGTTACAGATCCATGTTGATTAGGATTGGACTAAATCTTTGTGAGACTCCATTAAGAGTTGGTCCAAAAGGCTAATGAGTTATTAGATTAAAAGCCCAAGTGAATTAAGGTTTACAAGTTGAAACCCTAGGAATTCCAAACTATAAAATGAACCCTTAGCATGCTAAAATCGGCCCCTAAGACTCCTGCGGTGAATGCCTAGCCGATTTTTTGTGCTCCTAGCCTCTGTCTCCTTATCCTCCACTTGTTCATGGTATTTGTCACTTGTTTGAGGCATCAAACTTGAGGTGCTAAGCTCTTGAAAGGCCAACAACTACAAGCTACAAATAAGAGGTATTCTTCTAACTAGTTTTATGATTCATGTGCCAAATTTGTATGCTAGATAGGCTTCATGCATTATAAATTTTTTATTGCATGTATAACTAGAGAAAACTTAGATCCAAAGCATTAGGGTTGTATGTGCACCATAGGAGTATTATAGTACATAAAACCCAGCAACTATGACATGGAGCGACTTCACGACCAGGTTTAGGGCCGAGTTCGCACTTGTGATCAAGGTGTAGCAGCTTGTGCGGGAGTTTCAAGATCTCCAACAGACGAGTGAAATGGTGGCCAAGATCACTACCAAGTTCAGCGAGAGGGCCCTTCTTGGCGAACGAGGAAATGAAAAATACCTTGTACCATGAGATATTGAGGAGCGACATTCGACAGTTGGTAAGCTGATCCAGCTGCAAGACGCTGGAGGTTATGATAGTGAGGGTTCGGGAGAGGGAGATTGATTTAGAGATGGAGAGGAAGAGGAAGCCAGATGCGGTATCTGGTGTGGAGAGTTTGGGCTAGAAGCCCATGGTGGATTCCCGAGGGAAGATCCAGCAGGGCCGAGGCCGCTGCGACAAGTGTGGTAGTCGCCTGTTGCGAAGAGTAGATCCTTCCAGCTAACCGCAAAGGAGACACATGCAACTCCCGATGTTATGACGAGTATGTATCTTCTCCTTGTCTCTATATTTATATTGATTTGTTGCTTATGTTTATGTGTTTCATTATAGGATCATTCTTAGTGAACGCCATATCTGCTCTAGTATTATTCGATTCGGGGGCTACCCGATCTTTTGTATCGCTCGCGCTTAGCAAGTGATTTTTTGGAGCTCCGGGTGAGCTGGACTGTCCCCTTGATGTAGAGATTGTGGATAATAGGACCGTTGTTTGGGTCACGAGGGTTCACCGGTGATGTACACTGCAGTTGTTCATTGAGCAGTGTGGAACAACTTTGTGTTCGGCAACAAGGGTGAGACGCTACCTTCAGCAGGGTTGTGTAGGGTACATCACCTATATTATGGATAGCTGTGATAAGGGTAAGGTGACTGTGCATGATGTACCGATCGTACGGGAGTACCAGGACGTGTTCCCAGAGGATTTTTTGGAGTACCTTCGGAGAGACAGGTAGAGTTCAGGATTGACCTAGTTCCTAGTGTTGGCTCAAATAGCCAAGGCACCATATCATTTGGCTCCTCCTGAGATGCAGGAGTTGTCTACACATCTGCAGGAGCTATTACACAAGGGATCTATTAGACCGAGCAGGTCACCACAGTGAGCCCCAATTCTGTTTGTGAAGAAGAACGGGTTACATCGAATATGTATACATTACCAGGAGTTGAATAAGGTAACGTGAAGAACCATTATCCCCTCCTGAGGATTGATGACTTATTTGATCAGCTTCAGGGTGCATCTTGGTTCTCCAAGATAGATCTGCGATCAGGTTATCGCCAGATGCGAGTCAGGGACGATGATGTACAGAAGACAACCTTTGGGACTCGCTATGGTTACTATGAGTTTGTAGTGATGCCGTTTGGGCTCACCAATGCTCTTGTCACGTTCATGGATATCATGAACCACGTGTGAAGACCGATGCTGGACCGGTCTGCGATAGTCTTCATTGATGATATCTTGGTTTACTCCAAGACTCAAGATCATCATGAGGAGCACCTGAGGGAGGTGTTGGATACGTTGAGGAGGGAGATACATTACGAAAAGTTCTCCAAGTGTGAGTTCTACTTGAACGAGGTACAATTTATGGCGTACCTTGTCAACCAGAAGGGTATTCTGGTCGATCCAGCCGAGGTAGATGTCGTGATGTAGTGGTAGGTTCTGAGGTCTCCATCCAAGATTCGGAGTTTTCTTGGTCTGGCGGGTTATTATCAGAGGTCTCCATCCAAGATTCGGAGTTCTCTTGTTCTATTGACCCGACTGACCAAGAAGTCGATGACATTTCGCTGGGGGATTGAGCAGCATGCAACTTTCGAGAATCTCATATAGCGGTTGTGCGAGGCACCAATTCTAACTTTTCTTGAGGGCATCGACAATTTCTTAGTCTACTATGATGCCTCGATCACGGGTATGGGTGTTGTGTTGATACAGCGGTCTCGTGATAGCATACGCTTCGAGCCAGTTGAAGCCTCATGAGGCGAATTACCTGACACACGATTTGGAGCTGGGGGCTATAGTTTTCGCCCTCAAGATTTTGTGACACTGCCTCATGGGGTTCGTTGTACCATTTACACAGACCACAAGAGCTTGAGGTACCTAATGGATCAGTCGAATCTGAACATGAGGCAATGTTGTTGGTTGGACGAGGTGAAGGATTATGACTGTGAGATCCTTTATCACCCGGGGAAGGCCAAGGTGGTGGTCGATGCTCTTAGCCGCAAGGTGGTCTCGGCTCCGATTCGGGATATATGCCTGAGGATGATGGTGATTACTCCGTTGCTGGACCAGATTCGGGAGGCTTAGGTCGAGCGTATGAAGGAGGAGAATCGGAAGTGTGAGAGGATCATAGGTTAGGCGGTTTCATTTGATTATGACAGTCGTGGGTTGTTGACCCTGCATCGGAGGGTTTGTGTTCCTTATCGGGGTGGTGTACACCATGTTCTGATGGAGGAGGCTCATAAGTCGAAATTCTCCATTCATCCCGGGGCGACGAAGTTGTATCTGGGTCTTCGCCCTGATTATTAGTGGCCCTGCATGAAGCAGGATATAACATGGTATGTAGAGCGGTGCTTGACTTGCATGAAACTCAAGTCTGAGTACCAGTGAACTCATGGCAAGATGCAGCCGTTAGAGATTCCCATGTGGAAATGGGAAGACATCACCACGGATTTCATCACAAAGCTTCCTAGGACAGCACGTTGAGTAGATTCGATTTGGTTCATTATGGATCGATTGACCAAGACTGCACATTTCATCCCGATCCAAGAGAGTATATCGGCTGAGAAGGTAGCCGAGATCCATGGCCTTGAGGTGGTGGCATATTATGGGGTATCGGTTTCGGTTGTGTTGGACCGAGATGTTCGCTTCACTTCCAGATTCTGGAAGCGGTTTAACGAGGAGATGGGTACTCGTCTTCATTTCAGTACAACTTTTCACCCATAGACGGATGGACAGAGTGAGAGGAGGATTCAGACTCTAGAGGATATGTTACATACATGTGTATTAGATTTTGGTAGGAGTTGGGATACTTATCTTCCGTTAGTGGAATTTTCGTATAACAATAGTTATGACGCTAGCATATACCGACGTCCCTTTGAGATGCTATATTGGAGGAAATGCAGGGCCCCAATCTATTAGGGCGAGGTCGGTCAGAGAGGCATCAGGAGTACCAAAATGGTACTTAAGACTACTGAGAAGATCCAGCAGGTCCAAAACAGAATTCAAACAGCTCAGATTCGGCAGAATAGTTATGCTGACAGGAGCCTATTGGACCTAGATTTTAGGTAGGAGATATGGTTCTCCTGAAGGTGTCACCTTGGAAGGGTGTCATCCGATTCAGGAAGCAAGGAAAGTTGGGTCCCAGGTACATCCATTCGTTCAGGGTATTAGCTGAGGAGAGCTGGGTTGTGTATCGACTGGATCTGCCAACTGAGCTTAGTCAGATCCACAATACTTTTCATGTCTCCCATCCGCGAAAGTGCTTAGTGGACGATTGCACAGTTGTGCCTTTGGAGGATATTCAGGTGGACGATTACATGAACTACATTGAGAGGCCAGCGGCGATTATGGATCGGAAGATGATAACCTTGAGTAACAAGGTTGTACAGTTGGTGAAGTTGCAGTGGATGCACCGCAAGGCATCAGAGTGGACTTGGGAGCCAGAGGAGGGGATGAAAGAGCATTATCTAGAATTATTTAAGATAGTAGACTTCGAGGATGAAGTCTGAGACAAGTGAGGGAGTACTATAACGCCTGGTTCATGGTGTATTTAACTTATAATTAATTCTATTTTATAGAGTAACTCGACAAAGTTGGGAGCCCCAAACTCGTCGAGTAGAGACCAGATCGGCCACGTATTTTAAGTAACCTAGTCAACGAGTTGGGGGGCGTCAACTCGACGAGTAGGGTGGCAGATATGAAACCCTTGTTGCTGGGGTTTGCACCATATTTAAACACTTTAACCCTAGGGTTTTGGCTTCATTTCCAGCCTCCAAGTCCAAAACCCTAAATCTCGAAACCCTATAGCTATTGTGAGTGATTATGAGGCATTCTAAGTGCTTTAGTGTGTACTTGAAGCCATTGGAATAAGGAAAAGCTTGAGGACTCAAGAACGAGCTTATTGATCTAGAATCCTTGCCTCATGCATTACATTTTGCTGGTATAAATCTTGAACCTTTCCTTGTAGTTGCTTAGACCTTAATTTACGGTTGTTTTGCTTGCTTCGAGTCCAAATATCATGCTCCTTGGGATTTGGACGTCCCAAATGGGTAAACATTTCAGATCTAAGGTCTTCAGTGGTTTTCATGGAATAAAGGTGCCAACTTTATGGCCATGGAAGTCCCATGCAACCTTTAGACCGTCATTTTAGCCTTTTGGAGCTTCTATTGGCCATGCATGTAAAAAAAGTTGGACTCACGTGATCATTTTGTCCCTAGAGTCCAGATCTAGGACCTCATGGTCTATCTTGTAGTTTTGGTGGTATTTTGATTAAGACTATGGCCTTTTGGGTTAGGGTTTGAGCTTAATGCCTTTAGGAAAGGTATTAATGCATAAAGTTGGAAACTTTAGCCTTATAGAGGCATTTGCAGTTTAGATCTAAAGTATGGGGTGTAGATCTGAAGAATAAGGGCTTAATGCCTTTAAAAGGGCTAACAGACTGAAGAACTCGATGAGTTAGGTCGAAGTGTCCTGATTCAGTTAAAAAGGAAGAACTCGGTGAGATGGAGGAAAACTCGACGAATTGGATCGCGATTTTACGATTCATGGGAACTCAGCGAGTTGAAGCGCAAACTCAACGAGTTGAATCAACTCAAAGAGTTGACTTTGACTTTGAACTAGACTTGACTTTGACCATAGTTGATCCTAAAGGGTTATGAATATAAAATGGTATCTAAGGGGTTTTTTGGTTCAGGGAGTGATTAGAGCTGATTCTGGGCAAAGAATCATCCGACATTTGAGGTGAGTTTCCTCCTGGATTAAACAGGTCGAAGGCACCAATGTCGGACCGTGTATATTGTCACAACTAGAAATTTTGTGTCTTGTAATCACTACATTCAGGTAAAAGTGTAGAATCAAAAACTTAAAGAGCATGTATGATACTTACTCTATGACAACAAAATTTCAATCCAATACACCATACAAATATTACTAATAGTCAATAAGCAATTGGAAACCCTAGAAGTTCTTGTTAGGTCCATTTTGGACTAGGACTTCCTTATTGGACTCATTGGGCCAATAAGCTTCCAATTTGACTATCATTGGATTAGAACCTTTAAATGGGCTCTAATTGGACCCAATCCCATATAATCCAATATTTTGGGCCATAATAGGCCTAGAATGAAATATAACACCCTAATGGACCTTATTGGGTCACAACAAATTCATATAGACCTAATGGATCATAATAATCATACCATGATGTAATAGGGCCGAAAAATTTCATAATTGAGCCATAAAATGGGCTTAAACAAAAGAAGCCCAAATATTCTCCCTTTCCTTCTTCACTTCTCAGCCCAAACAACCCAACATTGAAGAGGGTTGACTTTCAAGTGACACCTCACTATTACCTCTTGGTTATCCATGCAACATATCTCATATTCCCATGCATATATATCACCTCAAGGTCTACCTCTATCTCTCTCTCCCATTCTCGGCCGATTTCAAACACACACACACACACACAATTCTCTCACAACTCTCTCAAGAAAACTCCCTCCACTCTTCATCAAGATCTCGAAATTTAGAAGGTTTTTCAAGAAGATATTTCCACAAATTCTTCATCTAAGGTAAGATTATGCTTGGATCTATGATCTAGATTCTTTGTTTTATCAAAAATCTCTTCCTAATCCATGCAAAAATCATGATCTTACATCCTAGAATCACCTCAAAGCCGAGATCTTCATCAAAGTGTGCTAGGGTCGAAAATCACCAAACTTTCTTCCATTTCTCCTCCAAAACCGAAACCACACCCTAAGGTGAGCTTCATACCCCCTTATTTTCGGTTTTTATAAGTTTTGTGGCGGGGGGGGGGGGGAATACAAGCAAATGTGTAGATCTATCATTATGTGTATGCCTTGTATGATTTCTATGTTTATTTACATACTTTTGTGTGTTTATGGTGTTGAAACTAGTCAAAAGGACCTAAAAATTGAGATTTGTGTTATGATGCATGAAAAAAGTGCTAAAACATATCATTATACATAAGCCATTACAAGAAAAATAACCAAGTTGGTTTAGATGAACATCTTGGGCTAAAAATCACATTTTTGGACTTAAAATGCTAAGAATATGAAGTTTAAGGGCCCAAAATGTAAAAATACAAATTCTGGAGGTTAAGAAGTGTCAAAACAGTTTCACAAAGGAATTTGTCCAGAAATATACACTTTAGAATGTTTAAAATGTAAATTTCTAAACTTAATGGGCTAAAAATGAACTTTTAGGCCCAATAGGGCCCACTATGCGAAATTTTCCAATTTGAGGGGCTGAAACTGTGTTTTTCCATAAAACAGTGGACTACTAGTGTTCCAAGTCCTTTTCAAAGGTTAAAAATGCTTTTCATAATTAAAAAGGACCAAAGTTGCAAAAATTTTCCAATTTGGGCCAAAAGTGTAAAAATTGCGAAAAAGAGAGGTTACAGCTGATAAAACTGTATTTTGAGGGACTAAAGCTGTTTTCAACTAAAAATGTGCTGAAAAATATCAATTTCAATAAGTTTTGGTGTTAGAATGCCAAGAAAAATGGTTTATGGACTAAACCGGAATTTAATTTATTCAAAGGGTTGAAAAAGTAAATTTACAAAATAAAGAGGGACTGTAAATAGAAAAATTCCAATGTTAATTCAATACATCCGTTGTGATCAAATATTGACACTGCGACTACCGACGAATTTCAACACACAACAACACCAAAAATAGTTATCAAACGAATTGATTCGGTCTCGAATCAATAACAAATCTGAAACTACTAACACGACGACAACTCGATTCATACACGGAAAATTTGGGAATTCAATACACACGTGAGAGTGCACAGACGTCGATACACCATCTTTGGGCCCAAAAGTGTAAAATCTTGTTTGTTGGGCCTAGCTAGCCCAATGACCTGATCTTTAGGCCCGAAGACATCAACCTTATGAGTTGTTGGGTCTTACATGATCCAACACAGCGTAAAAGGACTTTCAATGGCAACGTGCTGCTGGTCCCCAAGGGTCCTTCGGTACTGCTAGCAAAGTCGAGAATTCACCAATGCGAGTTGGGCTAAGGGCCCTTCGCATTCACTATAGCCTTGAACGACGTAGGGAATTACCTGAGGCTTCACACTCACTTTTCCCCTCGGTCGTGGGGCTACATGAGTCCGGGTGGTTGGGTTAAGTGAATAGTGTGAGCGACGCCTAAGGGAATCGTTTGTACGGTTGTCAATGAGTCATTTTCATTAATGTACGTTTACAACAATTCACAATCCACAATTAATCCAACGTCCCCGGAGCTCAACGAATACACCTGTCGTAACGAAATAACGAAACATGAAATTATTTAATGCAAAGTAATGGGAAAACGTCGGGTTTTCCTAGGATTTTCAATTATTACACCTGCGAATTACATACCGAGTTTTACAAATCGTATTCTTACATTTATAGAAACAAACAAGCATACTTTCGGATCTTCACACCTTTTATACTATAAAATTTTCAGAAAATATCGGATTTTCTGGTGGTTTTCAAAACGATACAAAACATTGGATTTCAAACATTACTTATGAACTCACCAACGTTTCATATTTTGACATTTTTCAAAATACTTGTATTATCAGGTAACAGATAAAGTGAAGGAAGAATTGTACTCTATGACGTTTTGTTGTTGTTTAATTAATATCGAACAATTTACTTTTGGGAATGTAATATTTTGAAACAATGTACTGAATGTAAATGCTACCAGTTGTAATATTCCAATGCTTGGTATTGTATGATGTTATGTTTCATGTATATTCATTGTGATGGTATTCAATTGAGTCACGACAGCCCCCGGACGTTTCTGCCGTCTGGTTCGGGGGTGTGACATATATCATGTGTGCTGATTAGTAGCTAAGTGTGGGCAGGGCACATATCTAAGCATTACTTGGGTATCGATATGGAATGGATTGGTAGAATTGGTTATACTTGTTGTCTATGTGATACTTGTATGTTTTTCTTAGTTAGCTGAGTGTGGGTAGGGCCCGAATCTCACTATTAGTTGAGTGTGGGTGTAACATCCCAAAATTCGAGACCAAAAATTTTTGTTTTAATTATATTGCTTATAAAATTTGTTTGAGGAAAACATTACTGATATCATATTAATTCATAAACCATAGTTACATATCTCAAAAACCATATCGTTAAATAGTAATAATGTCAAAGTACAATCCCAGAAATCTCAAATGGTGAATCATGTGTTGTCACACCCCAAAACCACGAACGGCGGAAACGTTCAGGGGTGGAGGACGTCATGTATAGTATCACGACAGTGTAATATAATAAACAAGCAACAACATCATCCATTGCATTATAAGTAAAGTTTTATACATGTGTGTTCTTTATATGTAATAAGACACCAAAAATATACAATCAAAATAAAAGACGAGACTTGACTGCTCCGTCTTCTCAAAACCTGGCCTCCGTACCTGTCTACTGGCGACCTGAGAATACAAGTTATTTTGAAAGCGAGTATCAGCTTTAAAGCTGGTGAGTTCATAAGTATATAAGTGTCATTGCTTTGTTTGTGAAAACCTGCTATGAATGCCATGAAAAACCTTTAAGTGAAAATGTTGAGGTAAGTATGAAATTCCTAGAAAAACCATTATTTTCTATAAGTATGAAGTGTAGTCTTCTACCAAGACTCGAATGTTTTGTATGAATGAAGTGTAGTCTTCTACCAAGACTCGAATGTTTTGTATATATGAAGTGTAGTCTTCTACCAAGACCCGAATGTTTTGTAAGCATGAAGTGCAGTCTTCTACCAAGACTCGAATGTTTTGTATGTATGATGTGTAGTCTTCTACCAAGACCCGAATGTTTTGTAAGTCTGAATTGTATTCTTCTACCAAGACCCGAATGTTTTGTATATATGAAGTGTAGTCTTCTACCAAGACCCGAATGTTTTGTAAGCATGAAGTGCAGTCTTCTACCAAGACTCGAATGTTTTGTATGTATGATGTGTAGTCTTCTACCAAGACCCGAATGTTTTGTAAGTATGAATTGTAGTCTTCTACCAAGACCCGAATGTTTTGTATGTATGATGTGTAGTCTTCTACCAAGACCCGAATGTTTTGTATGTATGAAGTGTAGTCTTCTACCAAGACCCGAATGTTTTGTAAGTATGAATTGTAGTCTTCTACCAAGACCCGAATGTTCTGTTTGTAAAATGATAGTTTTTCCTTTGTGTAGACTAGTACTTAAAGTGCTTAGTCTAACTCATCGATTATGTGAATGTGTCACAGAATAAAGTGAACAGGAAAAATATAATATGGTAAGTGTTGTCACTGGGTACTAGGACCAACACTACATCGCATGAAGCGAAAGATAGACCCTAAGGAACATCCGAAGAGTGTCCCCTCATCCTCTGTAGCAGCAGCAGGATGGAAGGAGGGTTAGTCCCTGCATCGATCTCTTGACGTAGATCGTCAACCTAATGATCCTCCGAAGATTCACATCTCGTCCACTGTTGCAACAGCGGGCGGAGGGATAGTTAGTCCCGTCACTGACCACAAATCAAGTGACTACCTTAGACATTCGTAGACGTCATCGATCACTGGTGCTAATCAGTGCGATTCGGAATGGTAAGTCCCACCGAAACATCCCATTGAACGGGGATAGGAAAGACAATTTATACAGTAAATACTAATAAATCATCCTCTTAGATCTAAGTTCAAGTATCCAAGGTAAGTAAGTACAGAATAATGTACCTATGAAGAAGTTTCCCTGTATAGAATTCATGTAGGTGTGTTCATGTAACAAGTAAGTAGATGTAAACATATTCATGTATCATATAATCCTAAGTACGTGTACTCATGTATCATGTAAGGCATTAGTATAGACTCATGAATGAACTGACTCTTGTTTGATATCTTCTAACTATCCCTATGATAGCTAACTGGAAAGTATGTGATTGATCAAGTAGGTTTATGAAAGATATATAAGAGTTTTGAACAATAATTTAAAGTGACTTGAAGTCATTTATACAATTCAAAACTAATACTTCTGTTGTCCAAGTATTTTAAGATAGAAAACCATTTCACGTGACTCCTTTTGAAATATGTGAAATCTACTGAGTGAAAACACAGTTATAAAATACATGAAACTGATTTACTAACATGTTTGTTTCTACTTGTATCCCCCCCCCCCCATTAAAGCATTTAAAATCCTTTAAAACATTGATTACGGGGTATGAACTCACCTGCAGTTGGTGATTGGAATGAACTTAACGGTATCGGATTGCTAGGTGTCAAGCGAGGACTTGTGCACACACTACGATCCTAATGAACATATAATCACACATATATGCACTCAATTAGACACAAAAGACTAATTGATAATGTTTAAGACATCCTAGACATAGATAACACTTTATGTAAGTGTTTTAAGCCGTAAGGACTTCATCTAAGCTATTATGGGACAGGGTACTTGAGTTTAGGGTTTCCAAAGGAACCTACAAGAGAGTTTACTCTCCCTAATCCATCACACATGGAGTTTACGGTTGTAAACTCTTGAGTTTACGGCCGTAAACTCCCAAACATGTGTGTTTGGTGTGTTTTGAAGTCCAATATGCTTTCTAGAATTATTCTAACCTAGTGGCTATGTTCTTGGAAGGGTTTAAGGCCTAGAGGTACTCCAAATAGGAGTTTACGGCCTCAAGGACATTTCCCCTTGGAGTTTACGGCCGTAAACTCCCTTGGGGTGATTCCTTGGTTGCTTTCAAGCCTCTTGTACTAGTGGGATGTGTTCTAGACGTTTAATCCTAGCATATGAAGGCATTAGGCACCACTTAGTGCCCTTTTTAGGAGTTTACGGCCCAAGAACCATGTCTTGGCCGTAAACTCACTTGTTTAAGTGATTTTGGTGTGGTTTGGTCCTTCCATTTAGTGGGTACAATTTCTTGTAAAGGGCTAGGGCCTTAGGTGTTATGAAAACACCCTTTGTGACCATTTACATGGAGTTTACGGCCTAGGCGAGTTCTGGGCCGTAAACTGACTTTTATTTGAGTCATTTGATGTGTTTAAGACCTTAAGCTACTTGGGGAAATAACCTAGATGCAAGCCTTAAAGTCCTTAAGTCCAAAAACCACCATTTAGGCCTTTGAAATGGAGTTTACGGCCTAAGAGAGTTCTGGGCCGTAAACTCCCAATCTTGGGTGGTTTTGTGTGTGTTTTCATGTCTCTAACATGTATCCCTAATGTTCTAAGGCCTTATCCTAGCACCAATGTCAGTTTTGGCTTTGTTTCGGGAGTTTACCGCCCAAGAACACCTTGGGGAGTAAACTCCTAGATCTCATGATTTAGCCCACTAAATCATGTTATAAGCATTTAATATGTATTCTAACACTACTAGAAAGAGTTACTCACAATCTGGGATAAAAACCCGAAGATCTGTCAGAGAGAAAATGGCTTTTCTCTAGCTGGAATTGTGAATAATGAATTAAATAAATTCTAAAAACTATTTATAGTCCTGAAATATTTTGACAGAAAATATTTTTATTCTTGAACTTGGGCTGTAACTTTATGAAACTTGAAATGTTCAAATTTCACAAACCCAGGAGCATCCACTCTCCTGATATTTCCTAAAGTGTAAACCCTAATGTACACTAACTTGTTCGGAAAAGTCTGAAAATCACTGAAATTGGACTGACTTCTATTGAATAGATATTGTTCGTACAAATGGAAATTTCGGGTTGTCACATCATCCCCCCATTAGAAGGAATTTCGTCCTGAAATTAGAATGTAAGCAAATAAGAAATTACAAATAACTAAGCAAAAAGGTGAGGGTATTTCAGTTTCATCTGATCCTCACGTTCCCAAGTGAATTCCGGTCCACGCTTTGCGTTCCAGCGCACCTTCACTATCGGGATACGGCTTTGCTTTGTTTGCTTGACCTCTCGGTCCATGATTTCTACTGGTTCCTCCACGAAGTTGAGGCTCTCGTTGATCTCGATCTCGTCGAGTGGAATGACAAGAGTCTCGTCAGATAGGCACTTTTTCAAGTTCGACACGTGGAAGGTAGAATGTATGTTACTGAGTTCTTTCGGTAGATTGAGCTTGTAAGCCACAGGGCCGATTCTTGCGAGAATCTCGAAAGGCCCTATGTATCTTGGATTGAGCTTCCCACGCTTCCCAAAGCATAGTAAGCCCTTCCAGGGTGAGACTTTCAGTAAGACTCGATCGCCCACCTGGAACTCCAATGGTTTCCTACGATTGTCAGCGTAGCTTTTCTGTCGGTCTCTAGAGGCTTTTAATCGTTCACGAATTTGAACGATCTTCTCTGTCGTTTCCCGAATGATCTCCGGACCCGTGAGAGTGCTTTCGGGAACTCGTCCCTTAGCTAACTGGGTATCACCCACTTCAGCCCAGCACATAGGGGATCTGCACTTCCGGCCATAGAGGGCCTCGAATGGAGCTGCCTTTATGCTCGTGTGATAACTGTTGTTGTAGGAGAATTCGACAAGGGGTAAATGAGTATCCCAAGCTTTTCCAAAGTCAATCACACAGGCACGCAACATATCTTCTATGTTTCGTATAGTCCTCTCACTTTGCCCGTCGGTCTGTGGATGGTAGGCTGTACTCATGTCCAGCCTAGTTCCTAGGGAACTTTGTAGTGACTGCCAGAACCTCGAAGTGAATCTACTATCTCGGTCTGAGATGATAGATAAAGGAACACCGTGCAGTCTTACAATCTCCCTAATGTAAGTTCTAGTAAGTTTCTCCATCTTGTCTGTTTCTTTGATCGGTAGGAAGTGTGCAGACTTGGTCAGTCTATCGACGATGACCCATATGGAATCAAGTCCACCCGTCGTCTTAGGCAACTTGGTTATGAAGTCCATAGTGATCCGCTCCCACTTCCATTCCGTTATCTCCGATTGTTGTAGAAGACCGGAGGGTTTCTGGTATTCGACCTTGACCTTTGCGCAAGTAAGGCATTTACTCACGAAGGTAGCAATATCTGCTTTCATGTTAGGCCACCAGTATAGCTTTTTAAGATCCAGATACATCTTATCTGAACCCGGGTGGACGGAATAACGAGTGTTGTGAGCTTCCGTCATGACCAAGTCTCTGAAGCCACCGTGTTTCGGTGTCCAGATCCGATCCATGAGGTATAAGGCTCCGCCACCCTTGACTTCCAAGTTCTTATCCATCCCTCTAAGGGATTCACCCGCCACGTTTTCAGGTTTCAAAGCGTCGAGCTGAGCCTCCTTTATTTGTGTGGACAAGTGCGAATGGATGGTTAGAGTCAAAGATTTGACTCTACGACCAGTATATTCTTTCCGACTTAGGGCGTCGGCTACTACATTGGCTTTACCGGATGATAACGAATTTCGCATTCGTAATCACTAAGTAGCTCGACCCACCGTCGTTGTCTCATGTTGAGCTCTTTCTGGTTGAAGATGTGCTGTAGACTCTTATGGTCTGTAAAGATCGTGCTTTTGGTACCGTATAGGTAATGTCGCCAGAACTTCAGAGCAAACACAGCTGCTCCTAGCTCGAGATCGTGGGTTGTGTAGTTAACCTCATGTGTCTTCAGCTGTCTCGAGGCATAGGCGATGACTCTATCTCGCTGCATCAGAACACATCCGAGTCCTTGATTGGATGCATCACAATAGACAATGAAGTCTTCTATTCCTTCGGGAAGGGATAGTACCGAGGCGGTGCACAAGGCTCGTTTGAGCGTTTGGAACGCTCTTTCCTGTTTCTCCTTCCAGTCGAAGGCCACGCCTTTCTGGGTCAGGGTTGTAAGAGGTTTCGCTATGCTGGAGAAGTTCTGAATGAACCTGCGATGATAGCCAGCTAGACCTAGAAATTGACGAATTTCGGTAGGTGTCTTTGGTGCTGACCAGTTCTCGATGGCCTTAATTTTGGAAGGGTCCACGTGTATACCTTCTTCGCTAACCACATGGCCCAAAAATTCGACTCGCCGAATCCAAAATTCGCACTTTGAGAACTTTGCGTAGAGCTTCTCCGCTCGCAATGTTTCTAAGATTTTACTGAGATGTTGACCATGCTCCTCCTTACTTCGAGAGTAGATGAGTATGTCATCTATGAAGACGATGACGAACTGATCCAAGTAAGGACGACACACCCTATTCATTAGATCCATGAATACTGCGGGCGCGGTAGTTAATCCGAATGGCATCACTACAAACTCGTAGTGCCCGTAACAAGTTCGGAAGGCTGTCTTGGGAACATCTTCCTCTAACACTCGTAGTTGGTGGTATCCGGATCGCAGATCTATCTTCGAGAAGTAGTTGGCTCCTTGAAGTTGATCAAATAAATCGTCAATGCGGGGCAAGGGATAACGATTTTTAATGGTAAGCTTGTTGAGTTCCCTATAGTCTATGCACATGCGAAACGATCCATATTTCTTCTTGACGAACAAGACCGGTGCTCCCCATGGTGAGAAGCTTGGTAGAATTAATCCCTTCTTGAGAAGTTCGTTAAGTTGACTGGAAAGCTCCTGCATTTCAGCCGGTGCAAGACGATAAGGAGATTTGGCTACGGGGGTAGCCCCTGGCACTAAGTCAATTCTGAACTCGACTTGGCGTTGTGGTGGTAACCCGGGAAGTTCTTCTGGGAATATGTCGGGAAAGTCGCGTACTTCTGGGATTTTTTGGATGTCTTTCTGTTCTTGGCTGGTATCGACGACCTGTGCGAGAAATGCATGGTACTCCTTCCGCAAACACTTTTGTGCTTGAATGCACGAAATGATGCGAAGGCTGGTACTAGGTTTGTCGCCGTAGATAATTAAAGTTTCGTTGTTAGGAAGGTTAAGACGAACTGCTTTTTCGAAGCACATAATGTCGGCACGCAGAAGACTCAACCAATCCATACCGATGATAACGTCGAAACATTTAATGGTAACTGGCATAAGATCTATTTTGAAAGTATGGCTATCTAAAGTTAAAGTACAACCTATGTATATGCAGTTTGTACTCTCTGTTTTCCCGTTAGCCATTTCTACCGTGAATGAACTATCTAATGCACATGGTTTTTGTTTAAGCAGGTGTGCAAATTTGTGACTTACAAAACTTTTCTCAGATCCACTATCGAAAAGTATGCAAGCATAAGAGTTATCAAGGAGGAACGTACCAGTAACTATCGTTGGATCAGCTACTGCTTCCTCGTGTCCTAGCGCCATAACTCTTCCCACTCCTCCAGCCATCCCTGCTTTAGGGCAGTTCCTCTTGTAATGGCCCACTTCGCCACATCCGTAGCAAGCTTGGCCCATACCGGCGTTAGGAACTTGAGCAGCTGGAGCTGTTGGAGTTTTGCAGAAGTGGACGGTGTGTCCCTTCTTGTTGCAGTTAGAGCAATGCATCTCCCTGCAAGGTCCGTTGTGATGGAAGTTGCACTTGGTGCACTTCGGGAGGGTTCCAGCATATGCCCTTGCTGGTAAGAGGTTGGCAGGGGCCACAGGAGTAACTGTGGCAGCATTGATTGCCACATATTGTTGTTTCTTGGAGGACCCTTGCGGAGCCCCTCCTTTCCTCTTATTCCACCCCTTCTTGTGGTAGTCGGGGTTGGACTTTTGTGCTACAGGGGTAGGGTTGTTATGTTCTGAGGTTTCCGGTGATCGATAAGAGATTGTGCCAGTTCCTTGGCATTATCAAAAGTAATAGGCCTGGAAGCGATCACACTTGACTGGATCTGGGGTGACAGTCCCCAGATATACCTCTCGATCTTTTTGCTCTGGAGAGCAACCATGTCGGGGCATAAGTTTGCCAAATCACAAAACCTATTTGTGTAGGTAGTGATGTCGGATCCAACCATTTGTAGACCCCAGAACTCCTGCTCGAGTTTTTGTACTTCGCCTCGAGGACAGTATTCTTTCATGAGCATTTCTTTTAATTTTTCCCAGCTGATGGAATACGCCACCACCAGAGTTAGATAGTTAACATGGATGTTCCACCATGTTAGTGCTCGGTCAGAGAAGGTACAAGCTGGGAACTTGACCTTGCTGCCTTCTTGGCATGCGCAGATCTCGAAGACAGATTCCATCTTCTCGATCCATTGTCTCAACACCATAACACCCCCAGTCCCATTGAAGTTGCGGGGTTTGGCGTTAGTAAAATCCTTGTAGGTGCATTCCCGAGGGTGTCCATGGCTTTCGCCGTGGTTTGAGGGTGGTGCACCTGTTCCTGATCCACTAGGGGCAGGAGCGTTGATTGCTGACACAGCAGCTGCAACTGCTGCTGTGAAAGCTGCCTGGAACATAGTGGCATCAAAAGGATTTGCTGGTTGAAGAGGTACGGGTGGTGGTGGAGGTGGTGGTATTGGTGCTTCGTTGTTTGGGTTCCTCCTAGGATTCTTGCGTGGCGGCATCTTTAACTATACGTTTAAAAGATGCCGACGTGGATAAGAATAAATGATAAATGAATGTGTCTCATGGACTAAATCACCATAGTCCAACAACAGAAGGAATAGTATGACTAAATGAAGAGGATAGCATTTGGATAATAATTTCCATAAGATTATATATCTGTCAATAATACTGGAATTACAGATGTAACAACTTCGGGAAAAATGGCCTAAGAGTAGGCCTTACATCAACCAAGATGGAAAATTTTGACAGACTTAAGATCAGATAAAGACCTAACAGGTCTAAGATTTATATAGACAGGAAATTAGACCATAGTTTTACATAAACTAGGTTATATCCAAAAGATGAGATAACGATATTCTATCAGCGACGAGAACTACTAGCATGAGTCCTTGATCCCGACAGAAGACGTTTGATGTCCCTTATACGCCTGTCCGACCTTGCTTGTTGAGCTCGAAGTTCTCTAACTTCAGCTCGGGTTTCAGCAAGTTCCCTTTGCAGATTTGCATTACGGACCAGAGTCCTTTCATGAGCAGACTCTAGCTGGAGAATGTGGACAGTGTTAACACCTGAGTTGGCGTCAACTTCCAAGACTTGATTGACAGCCGCCTGAGCTATTATCGAGTTCCTAGACATCCTACGCACCATGATTGGTAAGACTTTATCGGCAGAACCTCCTTCTGTGAGGTTGTAGAAACTTCGGTCTCCGTTGTAGGGAATGGGCTGACCCTGTTCATGACTCCATGTTATCAAGTTAGTGGCCCACAGAGGTGTGGGTCCTTGAAACACAGGGTGAGGGTTCAGGTTTGGGTTTTGTGCAGCTGGGGGTAGGTTGTTGACTTCTGGCTTCGAGTCGGAACTATCGGAAAAGCCCTCAGCATGGTGATCATCCAAAGGGATTGGGTGATCATCTTCTGGCTCTGCCTCTAGCCAACCCGCATTGCCTTGGTTCAGGAAGTACGGATCGCCGTGGTGAAATCCAACCATCTTAATCTACGCGAGAAAAGGGACATAAGAAATAGCTAAAATAGACGAACTAACTAAAATAATTACAGTAAGATCAAATACCCATATGGTATTTCTTTATGGTTGTGTTGGTAAGTTTTTAGACTTGTTGCCACATCACAACCATTCTTGGGCATATGCTAATCACTCCTTGGACCAGCATAGTTGATCAGGCTATGCCATTCCCAAGACTGACTATATATCCCCAGGCTTACTTGTGATATCCAACAATCGTAATACTTTTGTTCTTGTCGTTGTGACACTGATTTTAGTATGAATGCAGGCACGTATACTTTGTTAAA
The DNA here is from genome assembly GCF_051521515.1 of Lactuca serriola. Taxonomy (NCBI): domain Eukaryota; kingdom Viridiplantae; phylum Streptophyta; class Magnoliopsida; order Asterales; family Asteraceae; genus Lactuca; species Lactuca serriola. Next base: position 374,561,561 of record NC_136411.1, on the reverse strand, counting down.
TATTTTATTATTTTAAAAGTATAACTCTGAGACAGAGTGTTTTAATCCAATGTATTTATAGTTAGTATATCTTTTATGGGTTGATATACTATATTCACTATAAAACAATGCTCTGATACCAATCTGTCACACCCCAAAACCACGAACGGCGGAAACGTTCAGGGGTGGAGGACGTCATGTATAGTATCACGACAGTGTAATATAATAAACAAGCAACAACATCATCCATTGCATTATAAGTAAAGTTTTATACATGTGTGTTCTTTATATGTAATAAGACACCAAAAATATACAATCAAAATAAAAGACGAGACTTGACTGCTCCGTCTTCTCAAAACCTGGCCTCCGTACCTGTCTACTGGCGACCTGAGAATACAAGTTATTTTGAAAGCGAGTATCAGCTTTAAAGCTGGTGAGTTTATAAGTATATAAGTGTCATTGCTTTGTTTGTGAAAACCTGCTATGAATGCCATGAAAAACCTTTAAGTGAAAATGTTGAGGTAAGTATGAAATTCCTAGAAAAACCATTATTTTCTATAAGTATGAAGTGTAGTCTTCTACCAAGACTCGAATGTTTTGTATGAATGAAGTGTAGTCTTCTACCAAGACTCGAATGTTTTGTATATATGAAGTGTAGTCTTCTACCAAGACCCGAATGTTTTGTAAGCATGAAGTGCAGTCTTCTACCAAGACTCGAATGTTTTGTATGTATGATGTGTAGTCTTCTACCAAGACCCGAATGTTTTGTAAGTATGAATTGTAGTCTTCTACCAAGACCCGAATGTTTTGTATATATGAAGTGTAGTCTTCTACCAATACCCGAATGTTTTGTAAGCATGAAGTGCAGTCTTCTACCAAGACTCGAATGTTTTGTATGTATGATGTGTAGTCTTCTACCAAGACCCGAATGTTTTGTAAGTATGAATTGTAGTCTTCTACCAAGACCCGAATGTTTTGTATGTATGATGTGTAGTCTTCTACCAAGACCCGAATGTTTTGTATATATGAAGTGTAGTCTTCTACCAAGACCCGAATGTTTTGTAAGTATGAATTGTAGTCTTCTACCAAGACCGGAATGTTCTGTTTGTAAAATGATAGTTTTTCCTTTGTGTAGACTAGTACTTAAAGTGCTTAGTCTAACTCATCGATTATGTGAATGTGTCACAGAATAAAGTGAACAGGAAAAATATAATATGGTAAATGTTGTCACTGGGTACTAGGACCAACACTACATCGCATGAAGCGAAAGATAGACCCTAAGGAACATCCGAAGAGTGTCCCCTCATCCTCTGTAGCAGCAGCAGGATGGAAGGAGGGTTAGTCCCTGCATCGATCTCTTGACGTAGATCGTCAACCTAATGATCCTCCGAAGATTCACATCTCGTCCACTGTTGCAACAGCGGGCGGAGGGATAGTTAGTCCCGTCACTGACCACAAATCAAGTGACTACCTTAGACATCCGTAGACGTCATCGATCACTGGTGCTAATCAGTGAGATTCGGAATGGTAAGTCCCGCCGAAACATCCCATTGAACGGGGATAGGAAAGACAATTTATACAGTAAATACTAATAAATCATCCTCTTAGATCTAAGTTCAAGTATCCAAGGTAAGTAAGTACAGAATAATGTACCTATGAAGAAGTGTCCATGTATAGAATTCATGTAGGTGTGTTCATGTAACAAGTAAGTATATGTAAACATATTCATGTATCATATAATCCTAAGTACGTGTATTCATGTATCATGTAAGGCATTAGTATAGACTCATGAATGAACTGACTTTTGTTTGATATCTTCTAACTATCCCTATGATAGCTAACTGGAAAGTATGTGATTGATCAAGTAGGTTTATGAAAGATATCTAAGAGTTTTGAACAATAATTTAAAGTTACTTGAAGTCATTTATACAATTCAAAACTAATACTTCTGTTGTCCAAGTATTTTAAGATAGAAAACCATTTCACGTGACTCCTTTTGAAATATGTGAAATCTACTGAGTGAAAACACAGTTATAAAATACATGAAACTGATTTACTAACATGTTTGTTTCTACTTGTATCCCCCCCCCATTAAAGCATTTAAAATCCTTTAAAACATTGATTACGGGGTATGAACTCACCTGCAGTTGGTGATTGGAATGAACTGAACGGTATCGGATTGCTAGGTGTCAAGCGAGGACTTGTGCACACACTACGATCCTAATGAACATATAATCACACATATATGCACTCAATTAGACACAAAAGACTAATTGATAATGTTTACGACATCCTAGACATAGATAACACTTTATGTAAGTGTTTTAAGCCGTAAGGACTTCATCTAAGCTATTGTGGGACAGGGTACTTGAGTTTAGGGTTTCCAAAGGACCCTACAAGAGAGTTTACTCTCCATAATCCATCACACATGGAGTTTACGGTTGTAAACTCTTGAGTTTACGGCCGTAAACTCCCAAACATGTGTGTTTGGTGTGTTTTGAAGTCCAATATGCTTTCTAGAATTATTCTAACCAAGTGGCTATGTTCTTGGAAGGGTTTAAGGCCTAGAGGTACTCCAAATAGGAGTTTACGGCCTCAAGGACATTTCCCCTTGGAGTTTACGGTCGTAAACTCCCTTGGGGTGATTCCTTGGTTGCTTTCAAGCCTCTTGTACTAGTGGGATGTGTTCTAGACTTTTAATCCTAGCATATGAAGGCATTAGGCACCACTTAGTGCCCTTTTTAGGAGTTTACGGCCCAAGAACCATGTCTTGGCCGTAAACTCACTTGTTTAAGTGATTTTGGTGTGGTTTGGTCCTTCCATTTAGTGGGTACAATTTCTTGTAAATGGCTAGGGCCTTAGGTGTCATGAAAAAACCCTTTGTGACCATTTACATGGAGTTTACGGCCTAGGAGAGTTCTGGGCCGTAAACTGACTTTTATTTGAGTCATTTGATGTGTTTAAGACCTTAAGCTACTTGGGGAAATAACCTAGATGCAAGCCTTAAAGTCCTTAAGTCCAAAAACCACCATTTAGGCCTTTGAAATGGAGTTTACGGCCTAAGAGAGTTATGGGCCATAAACTCCCTATCTTGGGTGGTTTTGTGTGTGTTTTCATGTCTCTGACATGTATCCCTAATGTTCTAAGGCCTTATCCTAGCACCAATGTCAGTTTTGGCTTTGTTTCGGGAGTTTACCGCCCAAGAACACCTTGGGGAGTAAACTCCTAGATCTCTTGATTTAGCCCACTAAATCATGTTATAAGCATCTAATATGTATTCTAACACTACTAGAAAGAGTTACTCACAATCTGGGATAAAAACCCGAAGATCTGTCAGAGAGAAAATGGCTTTTCTCTAGCTGGAATTGTGAATAATGAATTAAATAAATTCTGAAAACTATTTATAGTCCTGAAATATTTTGACAGAAAATATTTTTATTCTTGAACTTGGGCTGTAACTTTATGAAACTTGAAATGTTCAAATTTCACAAACCCAGGAGCATCCACTCTCCTGATATTTCCTAAAGTGTAAACCCTAATGTACACTAACTTCTTCGGAAAAGTCCAAAAATCACTAAAATTGGATTGACTTCTATTGAATAGATATTGTTCGTACAAATGGAAATTTCGGGTTGTCACATGTGTGCGCGATGCGCTGCTACCCTGCCGGCTCCTTCCCGTTCGACGAAGAGCTACCTGAAACCAAAATTGAAAACTGTAAGCACAAAGTGTTGGATTAATGTCTAAGTCCATAACTATAATTGGTAAGACTTGACACGACCCGAAATGGTCCATTTGGGTTGCATGACATCATGCAATTAGATAGACTATAATGAGAGAAATGACACTTAAGGTTGGTTAATATATTATAAGTTCTGATTTATTAATAAGATTATTTAATTAGTATTGATCAAGAATTAATCAATGATTAATTAAGTGATCAAAAGAAGACTAATTAAATATATGGGTTGATTGTGTAAATCATCCATACTTATATAGTGGGCTAAAACCTATAAGATGCTCCATGGATGCTCCATAATGTATTTGTACCCATGGATCATGGAAATGAAAGGACATGACAATTAGGGTTTACATGGTGTAACCCTAACTATATAATGATCTTATTCTTAGAGAAAATCGCCCACTATCTGTGAGAAAAATGGGCTAGCCGATTTTCATGAAGTGTGGATTCTCTGTAATCTATTCCAAGTGTATTTGGAATTGTGTGAACCATTTGAGGTGTCACACTTGGGGCACTAGGCACTCAAGCTTCATGAAGACATTCTACATCAAAGAGGTATGTAATTCTAACTTGATATATTCATATGTATCTATGTTATTATGCTAGTTAGCATGAATACCTTGGAAAGTTCATATTTTCTTGTATAATAGATAAAACATAGATACATTGTATTTAGGGTTGCATGTACACTTAGGAGTGTTAGAATGCTCAAAACCCAACAATGGTATCAGAGATTAGGCTTGCTTTCTCTTATACTTGATGCAAATGTGTTCTTTTTTCGAAGTTGAATCTGTGCAGACCATAAAACTAGACGAGTTTATGCAAAAAACTCGACGAGTTTATCATTTTGGGCATGAACTCGACGAGTTTCTCAAGGAACTCAACGAGTTTTGGGTGCTAACAGCTTGTTGTTTGCTGTTTTGGCTGGAATTGGACTAGGAACATTACCCTAAACTGTTTTTGAACCGGTAAACTTGTTTTTGATGTGGTAATGTTCATGCTAATCCAATTTCAAAGATAATTGTCAATAGATTCATGTTTTGTATTAGTTTAAAAGTTATGCTAATTACATGAAAAAGGTTGATGTGAATTATCTTTGTTCATATGAGCTGCTTAGATTAATAGATAAGTTAATTGATTATGTGTTTTCAATCCATTTTAATCTAAGAGCTAATTCTAAAATGTGTTTGTGTAACTTTTCCTCAAGTTACATGAAAGGTCACGTTTAAGTTTCATAAAACTCATAAAAGTTGGCAATGGTTACAAAAAGAATGAAGAGTCTTGTCCTCAAGTTATGGAGGTTCAAGAGTCACTTCATTAAGTAATAAAATGTGTAATCTTAATTAATTCCAAAAGTTACAAAATAAAGAAAAGTTACATTCTTTTATTAGGTTAAAGTCTTCCATAACTTCTCCTCAAGTTATGGAACTTGAAGAGTTTTTAATTTAAAACTGCTTCAAAAACATAAGTTATGGAATTAATTAGTTTTGAATAGTTTCAAAACTTGCCCTCAAGTTTTGGAATTTAAAAACTTTTCCTTATGAATACTTTAATTCCATGTTAGCCCTTAGAATTTTAAAAGTTAAAATTTGACCCAAATACTTTATAATATTATAAGTTAATAATGTTTATATATATGTATAAGAGTAAAGTCAGTCTTACCGTTAGTAGGCCTCATTCACGAAGGCGGTCTATAAGGGGGGTATAAGGTTACTGCCTATAAAATGTCAATTCAATGGGTGTCCACTCTCACCCACAGCTTCCTTGACTGGTGGAGGGTCGTTAGCCGAACGGGTAGGACAAGGACTATAATTCTCCCTTCATTAAAAGTATTAATGATAATTACTAAGTAACTAAACCTTTTATAAATACCCAATCTTAGTTACTTAGGAAAATGTTAATAAGGTGCTAATCCATGAAATTACACTTTTCACTTTGCTTAAGTCGTTAGTGGAGCGTGTGTGGTTAGCCGGCACACTAACCTGGATTTAACAAGGTAGGAAAAGGGTAACTTAATGTTTATCATAGTATCGATGGAGCGTGTGTGGTTAACCAGCACATCGATTAAGGGTTAAACACTTAAGGGTACCAATTATATTTTCATGGTTATTCACACCTTGTTTTGTGATCCTCGGCATCCCAGTCACAAAACCTGAAGGGCACACTCGAGATTGAAACATGCCATTGAAAAGTTCATTGAATCTCAAAAGAATCTAGGATTTTCAAAACCAAGTAAAACCTAATTATACATTTCGTTTATCTTGGTGGAAATTGGTGAATCGTCATTCACCTACCTTCAAATATTTTATAGCTTGGATTACGGCATCCCTCTTCCAAGTTATAAAATAGTTTGTTGGGTCCTAGACTTATTATTTCAGATTGGGTGTTCTATTAGGGACTTTAAATCAACTATCTTGAATATCTCCCAAAAGATGTCCGATTTTGACACTTATGACCTTCCAAATCTCTTGAAACAAGGTTTCCTAAATGAAGATGATGTCCCATGGAAATCACACTTCTTTCACTTCCTCCAATTATTCTCACTAACCTATAAGTTCTTGAAATGTTTAAGGTCACTCAAGCCCTATTGGCAAGCAAAGGTCTATGTGTGATCACATCTTGGAGATGTAGTCACATATTGACAAGCCAGGAGAGTTAGGTGTCAAAGTCTTGAGAAAGTTAGTGGCTCTGTTAGGGTGCAAAGTCATTCTTGGATGTAGTGTTTAGGCTTTCCTCTTTGTATGTGTAAATGGGTTGAGTCTTTCCTATAAATAGGAAGCGAGTGACTCCCATTATGTAAGTGAACCATTTGGAGTGTTAGACTAGAGAGAGAAATTGTATACAAACCCATTTGTATAATCTTTCTAGATCTAATAAGAGCTTACAAAGATTTATTTACCCCTTGTGTTTTTGATTTGTATGATGAATCACTAGATCTTTCCTAATTTCGTACATGCCATCATAATCAACACCAATACAATTGGTATCAGAGCAGGATTCAAACTGCATCGATCTGATTTTCGTGTTAGAATCATTTGCTTTTTGAGTAGCAACTTTACTCAAAATTTTCCGCGCATTTTGGTTTTGAAAATCAAATTTGATCTTCAGATTTGAATTGATTCTGTCTTTGAATTGTTTAGTCGAGTAATCGTTTAGCGATTTGTGATCAATTCAGTTGATCAGTTCTCAAATTCATCAAATTTTTCAAGCTTTCTGAAAATTTCTGTGTTCATCAATGTCGAACTTCAACATGAATACAATGACTTCCTTCTCTCACTTGCTTGGTTCCTCAACAAAAATTCCGATGTTAATTCCTGAATACTATGATCAATGGGCGGATAGAATGGAAGATTACCTGAATGGAATAGATGAAGAACTTTGGGACTGTATCAATGGAACAGTTCAAGTTCCTGCTAATGTTTAGGCAATCGGAGCATCTGCTACAACTGTTGAAGTAATTGAAAAACAAAACCGTTTGAAGATGAATGAAAAGAGATGGATGAGGGAACTAGGAGGTGCTCTACCTCATGTGGTTTACAATTACATCCGTAGTTGTAAAATAGCCAAGGAGATCTGGAACACTATAAAAGAGAAGTATCAAGGTAGCGAAAAGACGAAGATCAACTCTGTGAAGCAATGTCTAGTTGAATTGAAGGAATTCAGACAAAAGGATGCTGAAACTCTTGAAAATTACTATGATCGTCTGAATGAGCTTATGTTTCGCTGCAATAGGTATGGAATCACTAGGTCTCTCATGGAGTTCAATTTAACTTTCATCATGGGTCTTCGCAAGGAATGGCGAAGCGTAAGTATGATGATGAAGAATCAACAGAGTTTTGATACAACTCACTTGAATGATCTCTACAATCAGCTGAAAACACATGAAAGTGAAGTTTCAGAAATGTATGAAGAATCAAAACAGAGTATTGGAGGTCCTTTGGCTCTTGTTTTAAAGGTATCAGAAGTTGATGTTAATGAAAAAGATGGTTCAGATAATGATGGATTTTTGATGAACTCTGATGATGAAGCTGTGGCATTCTACTCAAATAACAGAGTTAAGTAATTTTTCAAAAAGCCTTTTTAATCCAAAAGGAAAGGCTAGTGATGCGAAGAGTGGAGTCACAAAAACTGGAGGAGAGGAGAGGAAGAAAATGGAGAAAGCGGATCAGAAACAAAAAGATGCAAAAGAAGTGAAGAAGCTGAAAGGTGACTTAGGAATTTACAGTCACTACTGCAATGGTGCGAATCACTTCGCAGCCGATTGCATGTTGCGAAAGAAACAGGAGAAAAAGAACACTGTCTATCAAACACTGATGAAGTTCTCTCACAATCACTAAGGAAGATCCAAAGCACTAACTATCAAGTTGATCCAAATGTCTCTTCTTATCCTGAAGGACTGAAGATGCTTATAGTTGCCTTGAAACGATCACCCCTGTCCACTGCCATGTTTAGTTCTTTCTCAGTTACGATGACATGGTTGTCATTGGTAGCTTCATCGGCTTCACACAACTACACCACTGATGTGATAACCTTCAACATGATGAACAAAAAACGGGTTAAGCTTACCAAGAAGATGTTCATTGAATTCTTGAAAATCCCTAACAACCCTCCATTTTTCAAACCCATTAATTCCCAAATCATCCACATGTTCAACGAAATGGGCCATCAACCAACACTTGAGAAGATCAGTGACTTCAGAAAGTCAGGACTACCGTGTATGTGGAATTTTCTGTTTGGTATTTTTCTCAGATGCTTAACAGGACGCACAGTTCGTCTTGACACGGGGTGTATGGAAGTTTATGCCATGGTAATGGGCTTGTACTATGATATTAGTGTGGACTACGCAACTCAATTATGGAAGGAGCTTGTTAAGAGTCTAGAAAACACGAATTCGGAAAAAAGGAATTTCATGCGCAAGGTATTGGAGCCTTATTCTGGAAAAGGTGTATGACAAAGAGGGAATTTAAGTTCCAGAGGGTGCTGATGTGGCTGAATTTTCATTATATCAATTTCCTAAGGAGGTGGAGGATGATGAAAATATTTTTACTCATGTTGCTCGCATTCCGGATTCGATGCTTCGCAAAGTATCATCCACTCACAAGGTGTTGATACGCTACATGAAGACTTTCAATCCAGCTGTGAAGACTGGAATTTTGTTAGAAGTTGCTGCCAAAAGCCCAAAGAAGAAAAAGGCTACCAAGAATGATGCAACTGCTCAATCTTCAAAATAGGGTCAAGAAGAGGAGGTTCAGATAGAGGAAACCTCGCCAAAATCGAAGAAGGAAACAATACCCTCAAAATCAGGGGTATTGAAAAAGATTCACAAGACTGAAGTGAGCAGTAAGGGGGTGACAGTTCGCAATATTCACGCTCCTGTCTCTCCAGGATCTAAGAGACAACGTGCTCAAGATGTTGCGAAACAAATGCAACAAACATTTTTGAAAAAGCGAAAGCTGATAATTTGCAATGAGTCTTCCGATGAAGAGGTGGTTCCAGACACTCCACTAGTTTCTACACCGGTAATCATTTCTGTTCCACCTGTGTCAAATATTCAAGTTTCACAAATTTCATCACAACCACTTGAAATAGTCACTACCAAATCAATTTCTGAGGAGGTACCTATTTTGATACGGTTGTCAACGTATCTGATACGGGGGCACCTATCACAAGTGTTGAAACCACTTTGCCAATTAGCCTACCAGTCACCTTACCCATTTCATTACCACTTGTATCATTTCCAACTACTACACTATCCACAACCTCATCCATTTTTGATCATCCTCTACAAAACCCATTTACAACCCTATTTCCCTCGCAATCACCTGAAACTTCTCAACCTTCGCAACCCATGTCTGATAATGAAACCGAAGGAGGAGCTTTTAGAGGAGTATTTGAAGATATTCACTTTGATTCAAAGGAGGAGGATATACCTGATCATATGCTTATGACAGGAAAGCAGTTCAAAATCCTGAATCATATGTTGAATGCCATTATTCAGTCACAAGCTGATTCTGGCAGAATATCATCTATCTCAGCAATGGAGGTTGATATTATGCTTAAGGCTGCTGAGAAGCGAATATTGGATAAGGTTGATCACACAGATAAAAACACTGAGCTTCGCATTCAAGCTCAAGGAAGTAATTTTTTTGGGGTGGTCCAGGAGTTAAAAACTGTAGCAAAAGAACGTGATGTTCTGTTTGTACAGGATGTGAAAAAAGTTCGGGAGGATGTAAACTTAAAGCTTGAAGAGTTAAAGACCGAACTTGAGAAGGAGCTTCGGGATATTATTTCTCAACATATCGAAGTCCAAAAATGGGTTGATGTGGTTGCTATAGCAATGCACAAAGTTGTTGTTGCCCCATATCCTTGAAGCTAACCACAAAGAAACCAAGGAGAAGTTTGATCAGTTGATCAAGTTGGTGACTGAGCTGAAAACTGTGGTTTCGTAATCTTCAACTCAGCAAATTATCACTCCTGAGTTCTTATCTCTAAAGGTTAATACTTTGGAACAAGCAATTCAGAAGGCACTGGCTTCGATTGCGAACTTCACCTCTTTACTACCAAAGAGTGCCCCACCTGCTTTCACAGGGGTGCACGGGGGAGAGAAAAATTTAGTTAAAGAGGATGATGCGAAGACTGTGGGGAAAGTAATATCTACTTAGCTCAAATCTACTCTTCCAATACTTACGATGCCAATTTCCTCAACAACAATAACCACAAGACCAATTGCGGGAAAAGGAAAAGGAAGTTCGAGTACGAAACCTCAAACTGATATTGTGGGAAAAGGAAAAGGAATATTGTACGAAAAATTGAAGGAGGAGAAGAAAGCTGAAGTAGAGGCTGAGTTGGAAAGAATGAGACAAGTCCAAAGTATTATGAGGCAAAGAGCAAGTGATCCTCCTACAATGAACAAAGGAGATCCTGCGAAGTTGTACTCTTATGAAACTATAGAGTCAAAAGTTGTGGGAAGGGAAATGTATGAATTCGAAAAGAAGCCGAAGAGAAGTTATGATATTGCTAATTCAGATAATTGTCAGTTAGATTTTCCGATTAACGAAATGCTCTTCATTACAGCTCAATACAAGATTAGTGAGAAGTTTAACAATCCTGATGATTACATACACATGAAAATCAGATTTCATGCTGTATTGGGGAAGAATCCAGATGAAGTATGGTCTTTAATGAAGATCAAAAACGTGTTAACGATCAAGAAAGATACGATGTTTGAAGACATGCTTCAGAATTTTTGTTACTTTGTTATTCGAGCTGATAACAAGCAGTATGACTTCACAATAGCTGACTTCCCTCTGATGAATTGCAATGATTAAATTCAAGTGGCTCTCATTTTGAATCATATGGAAGAGAATAAGCTCAAAGGGTCTGAGACTGAAGTGTTTAGGATCGGGTTCACACATGTCAAGACGTATATCCATAATTACTTCGATTGTTTGGCTCTAACTGATGAAGAATTGGCAACTACTTTGGGAAGGGAAGTGAACGTCCCTTGGGAAAAAACCTTAACCCAGTTAGCATTATCAAAGTATGTTTTTGGGGAAATATGCCTGAAACCTTTTGGCATGGTGTTTTCGGGAAGAGATACGAAGGGAAATCCCAAGAAATTTTTGTTTAAGGTCTCAGAGGTTGAAAGATATACTTCTTCGCAATATACGCACTATATTGTTCGTATGAACAACTGCAAGAAGAATAATGAAGGAGACAAGAAGGAGCTCAAGAAGGTGATTTCCTGGTATGGAGAAGTGCGAAAGACAATTCACTCAACTATTCAAAGGCTTATGGACTGAATAGCTTCGACTGTTTACCAAAGGGGAGATTGTAGAGGTTAAAATTGTAAAAGTCGAATTGTGTGTTTGTTTTGTTTCGCATTTTTAGTTATTTTACTAAGTCAGTTTTATGCGAAGCGTATTGTAATATACTTAGTATATTTTTTGTACACTCAGGTTCCCTATAAATAGGGACTGAGGATAGAAGTAGAGGATAACTTTTGGAACTCAAATATCCTTTCTACTTATTCCTGTAATCAGTCTTTATCAATATAAGATCTGATTAATATTTACTCTTCGTGTTCTTACTTTTCAATCACTCAAATCATAATTGTAGAGGTTAAAATTGTTAAAGTCGAATTGTGTGTTTGTTTAGTTTCGCATTTTTAGTTATTTTACTAAGTCAGTTTTATGCGAAGCGTATTGTAATAGACTTAGTATATTTTTTGTACACTTAGGTTCCCTATAAATAGGGACTGAGGATAGAAGTAGAGGATAACTTTTGGAACTCAAATATCCTTTCTGCTTATTCCTGTAATCAGTCTTTATCAATATAAGATCTGATTAATATTTACTCTTCGTGTTCTTACTTTTCAATCACTCACATCATAATTTCTTTCATAATCTCAATAACAATTCTCTTCAATTGGTATCAGAGCGGGTGCTCTTGATTTTCATCAAGAATGGATCCTTGATGGCTATTTTGATTTGGTGATTCTTATTGTTCATTGATCTTCGTGTTTAGAGAGTGTTTTTGTATTCTAGAAGTCGAATGTTTCCTTGATTTGATCCATAATTCGACTTTCTCTCTCTAGAATACTTGTCTGGATCACTTTCTCTTTCTAGAAAACCCATTCAAAATCACTTTCTCTCTCTAGAAATCTTCAAGTTTTTCTGATCATGGTGCGTTTGGAGTATGATTCTTGGATTGTAATTATTAAAGGTGTGAAATACGAAGTGAACGAATTTCAATTCTATGGATTATTGTTGAAATGAGGTTTGATTTCATGGGATTCTATGGTTTCTTATGGAGGTTTGAAAGATGATCATGGAAGATTGATATTTCAACAACTTTCGAAGATTGAATGTTTGTATGATCTTTCCATGTTCATGATACCTCGTAACAAGAATCAAGAGGAAGGAGAAGAAAGTGACTTGTTTAATAAGAGTTACATCTCTCTTGTTGAAAACCCATGTGATCTTCAAGCTCTTATGTTTGTTGAAGATGTTCTTGATGATCATCATGTTCTTGATGTTCAAGAAAAAGGAGTTCAAGTTGATTCTCAAGATGAAAAACTTTTTTGCTCAAGTGGAGTTCAAACTGATGATATTTTGTGTTCTTGTGATTCGTTTGAAGGAATGATTTCTTATCAGAAGCCGGTGGTTCAAGAAATTCACAAATATCAAACTCCAAAAGATTTGATTCAAACTCAAAATGTTCATGTTGTTGAAAGTGGGTTTGTTCATGAAGTCAAGTCTTCAAGATGCAAAAAGATGAGAAAGAAAAAGAAGAAGAAGATGAATCGGAAGAACAAGCGGGTTTATTCACAAAATCGTCAAATGTTGTGAAGCCAAAATCCGTGAAGCAAAATTGGGTTCCAAAGCAACAATCTCCAAAAGTTGCGTTGAATTTGAAGTCAAAACCCAAATGTGTTGGTGGTTCTTTTGAAGATGTTCTTGGATCGTTGAAGAACACGAAGAACACGAAGAACGAGTTGTACATCTCGCATGGTGGGTGGTACAATGTTCGTTTTGGAGATTTTCTCATTCCGAAAAAAGAACCAAGATCTTCCAAATTTGATTCGTTCGTTGAAAATGGATCTCGATTCGTGAAAAAGGTAACTCAAATTCTCAAATGGATTCCAAAACATCCATGATTTCGATTTGTATTTTGCGTTTTTCATTTTTGATCGATTTGCCTCATTGGATCAAAACCGTTTCAAACCCCGTTGATTGATCAAATTATTTTTGTTTAGATCAAAATTACAAAAAGTCAAAATCAAATTTCAATATTACTGTTCATTTGGTCCAAATATAAGCCCAAAATGATAATCTGATCACCATTCATATTGAGCCCAAATTTGCAAATTTTGTACTATTCATCTATTACTTTCATTGATCCAATCGATTTAACCCAAAAGCATCCGTTAAACACTCTTCATCATTTACATTTCTCCATTCGCTTAATCTTGTACTCTAATAATCATCGGACTGAATAAATATCATTGATGTATTTTTCTGTATCGATCGAATATTTCAATTCTTGATCATCTTCAATGGCGATGTCATTATCTTCAATGGCGATGATAATCTTTATCGATGTATTAACAGTTCATATGATTTTAGCCCAAACTCATTTTATTCAATCACTTTGATATCTAAGTTTAAGTATATGGTTGTTCATCTTTTGACTTGTACACACGCATCGTGTACTTGTAGCATCGCATAATGTTTCTTTATAATCAGTTGTTCTTCTGTTCTTAATCTCGTTTTCTCATTGTCTCTTTCCTATCGATGTATAATGCTTATCTTAAAATGAGCTTCAATTTCATATGATTCAATAGAAGATAAAATCGACTTTCTTCAAGTCATAGCGTGAAGTCGATGATTGAGTCTTTTATTTTGATGAAATTGATCAAGAACTTTGATATTTTCATGAAGAACAAGTGAAGAATTAATGGTTTATCAAGTTTTTGATCCAAAATTTGCTATTTGAATTATTAATTTGAATTTTGTTGAGTGTTGACTTCGAAAAGTCAAGTCCAGAAAAAGTCAAAGTCGATTTTATTGGGATAAATCAATGAAATGGTGAAAGAAATTGGATGATACAAGTTGTATTTGGGCTATGGATGTCGAAATTGTTTTGATTTTGGAGTTTGATTTGATTTGATTTGTTCTTGAAGACGAGTTTTGTTTTGAATATCGATTGGGAAAATTAATTTTCGCATATAGGAAAGCTTGATTATTGGGGACGAACAGATTTTTGGAGTCACAAAGGATTGATATCGATATAACGAAGACTTCGTTATTAATCAATTGATTATGGAAATTGAAGTGTTTACAGTCTGTACTTGAGTATCGATGTCGAGTCGTTTAGGAAGGTTTGATGTTGATGAACTAGAAAATGAACTGGTTTGCTTTCGATCGATCGGAAGATATCGATTGTGAAGTAAACTGTATTGGAATACATGGATTCGATTATTGTTAACGAAGGCTATATGTTGGATAATGACTTTGATTTTGGATTGATTACTGCCAATAGATGTAAACACGAAGTGTTGGTTTGTGATCGAAGAAATTTTAGAGTCGATTGACGAATAGTTGAAATCAAGGTTCACTCGTTTGTGATTGAAAATTATTGGTGAATGAAATGCGAATGAGAAAATTTTGTGATTGATTTGTGCGAGTTCACATCTGGGTTTCAGTTTGCATATGAAATAAATTGAGTTCGCATATGGGTGAAATCAATTTGTGTTCGCGTTTGAGTGTATAAAAATCGGTTTCGCATTCGGGTCTCAATCAATTTCGCATATTTGGTTACAGAGATCAAAAATTGGGTTCGCATATCAGACTGTGTTTTGTTCAATTTTGGAGTCAAAATGCGAAGTCATCTCATCCATGATTCGCATTCATGAAATTGACTGAACGTGCGAAGCATAGAGTGTTACTGTGAAGCATTAAGAAAATGAAGAAATTTTCGAAAAGAGTCCCTGCAGTTTCGCATTTTTGGCAACAAATACCCAACTTCGGAAAATGGGAAATATAAGCTGAGAAATTGTAGAATTTTCAGTTCTAGTCCCTGCAGTTTGTGCGAATTTACGCTTTATGCCTGGTTTCGCAAATGGGCTAGAGTTTCGCATATTTGACTGTTTTTAGCGCAACGCGTCCCTGCAAGTTTCAGAAAGTGACAATTTCTACCCGGATTTTGAAAAATCTTGGAACTTTCACCCAAAAACTCAAAATTCTTCATAAATTGTAAATTTTTTGTGGCCTTTTCATGAAGACTATTCCTCGGGCGCTTCTCATCCTTAGTGGGTTTTGTAATCATTTTTTGATTATAAAAAGGGGGAGAATGATGGGTATTCGAAGCTTCTCAGGTTTGTCGAATATTCATTTGCGGATTTGAAGACCGGTGTTACTTCGAGGGGGAGTTTGGTCTTGATCGTGCTAGCTCGTTGGAGATTAAAGCCGGACATCCAATCCTAACTTTGAGGGGGAGAATGTTATGGTGCAAAGTCATGCTTGGATGTAGTGTTTAGGCTTTCCTCTTTGTATGTGTAAATGGGTTGAGTCTTTCCTATAAATAGGAAGTGAGTGACTCCCATTATGTAATTGAACCATTTGAAGTGTTAAACTAGAGAGAGAAATTGTATACAAACCCATTTGTATAATCTTTCTAGATCTAATAAGAGCTTACAATGATTTATTTACTCCTTGTGTTTTTGATTTGTATGATGAATCACTAGATATTTCCTAATTCCGCACATGCCATCATAATCAACACCACTACAGGCTCAACTAATTTCTAAGTCACATAGTCAGTTCCTTTGGGACTCCTTGAAACAGACTATGACAAGACCCTTAATGATCTTATCTATTTGCTAAGATCAACTTCCAAAACTTTATGGACATTGACAATGATGACATTGGATATCCAATAAAGCTCTCCTTTCCCAATGGAAATGGATCGGCCATAGTCAACTCAGTTGACCAAATGGTAAAGAGAGAGAGGCTAAGTCTGAGATAGTCCCATTATCAAGGGTCCAATGCCAAAGGAAAGGGCATTGGTTGCGAAGCTACCAAATTTACCTAAGGATATTAAAGTCAATAAGTTTGACTCTACTTCAGGTAAAGTCCACTATCTAACTCTGTTAAGTTTCTATTTTGCGATTCTTGATACATGATGTGACTGGGTCACATGGTGATGTTTTAAGAATCAAAGAAAAGGAAGGAACTTAAAGAAAGAATATGCTGAATCTAATTGCGTAGATGGATTTCTATCGTATAGTTTGAAGATCAGATTCTTGAGCTACTTCTTAGGTGTTATGAGATATTGCTTAGGAATAGATAACAACAAGTTTTCATATGGATCGTAAGGATATGTTTTTCCGCAAAGTTTTAAAATAAAAGGAAATTTTTTGTATTTTATTTATTTTATGTATCCTTACAATGGCGTTTGTGAAAAAATTGTTGCTTATATGATTTCATTAATAGCAAGAGTGGATATATAAAATTTATTCTTTCAGTTGTGGTAATGTCTACATTTACCAAATAAGGAAAGATCCTCATCACCCAAGTTTCAATTGGATCGGAACTTGGAATCATGCAAGTTGTATAGTATGATGGATGAGAATTTTCAAGAATTGGAAAAATTAAGAGTAACTACTTGTTCACATGGATGTGTGAGTCAAGTAAAGGACTAAGGGATCGAATACACATTCTTGTGCACTGGTCAAGTCCACCACAAAAGATCGATAAGATTATTCGTCATAATTTACTAAAGTTCAGTAAATATGGTTATACTTACAAGGTTGAGTGTAATTCTGAGACATTGGAAAAGGTTCCCATGTATGGCAGAGCGAATAAGAAGAATCAAATTAGACAGAAGGATAAATGTTTCTCAAATCTGAAAAGATGGGAGAGTACTTTAGTATCATGTTATATGATCATCTTAATGATTACGAGAACTTATCACAATTCATCCTCTAAGTGCATTCTGATAGCTAAGAAGAGGAGCTATGAATTGTTGAAGTGGTTAAATCAAGAAGATGATTCATACTTCGTTCCAAAAAAAGAACTCCTTGAGTTATACTCTAAGAATGTAATGTGAGTGCCATCTCTTAACGAAGGTTTAAAACACTTGTCAAATGTAAGAGTAAAAGTTTTCTACTCTTGTACATTTGAAATTGGTAAGTTGTGATGTTTTGGATAAAAGAAAGACCAACTAAGGCCAATTGTGTGAAGTGTTTATCTTGATTAGAATCCACACTATCTCTTGAATATCTGACAAGAAAGTATTATATGTCATGAGGACAGTAGGAGTCTTAAAGGTCTTGAAAGACTCAAGAACTGATCAAGAATAAAACCTGAAGTTCTTCACTAGCACACGAATTGAGGTTTATAACCTATCGTGCTGACATATTCTGTGCCCATTCCAATTAAAGTTGGCTATGCATATGAGTTCTTAGAGTTCTCAATTGGCTGCACAACAACTTGGAAGTAATGGCAGACGCTTGAGCTGCCAGATGGTAAGAAATTAAAATTGAGTTCAGTCCATATGAGTTTGAATTTGTCATTATCCTTGTCTTGTGACTATGGTTTTGATAATTCACATGGATAAGAACACATACACTATTAGATCTAAGTGTCATAAGGTTTCTCTCTGATTCATGAAATTAAAATGATGGTGAGGAAACACGTTCACTAAGTAGATTTTAGGTAGATAGCAATTGTGATATTTGCATTCTCAAAGTCGTTAGTGGAGCATGTGTGGTTTACCGGCACACTAACATGGACTTGTGAGAAGTGGCAAAGGTATAAACAATTGAGACTATGATCACGGCATCCCTTTTCATAGTTCTTAAATTGTTTAGACACACCTGTGAGCTATCTAAGATAAGGTGTATGATTATGATAAAGTTTTATAAAAGCAATCTAGTATCAGAAATATGAACTTTGGTAAGAAAGTTAGTAAAGTATTGATTTCTAGAAGTCCAGCTGATTTCTGAGTACATGTCAAAGCTATTGGGAGCATAAGTGTTATGCTAATAATCATAATGTTAGTGGGAGCATGATAATTATGATAACGATTGCAAGTTAGCAAAGTTAATTATTGAAAACAAAAGGTTTCAACTGGGAAAGAGTTGTTTTGCTATAATTAAGGGAGAGGAAACTATATTTCATCTCAAATCTATCAGCTTAGATCATGAGATTTTAATCAAATTTAGTCAAGAATATATATGAATTTCATGTTAGAATGGCTCAACATAAGGAAATTCTATATACGTGTTCATTATTTGCGTTTTAAAATTCGATTATGATTACGACATCCCTTTTCATAATCTAAATTATGAGAACTTGGCAAATTGAAGTGGAAATATTATAGCAAAGACTAGTTTAGTCTTTATGTGAGACATCATGAATCGAGTCCCATATGCTTAGGATATAGGATCAATTACATGTGCTATATTCATCCTTTCTAAAATTTTCCAAATACCTAGGGCATTAAGAAGGGAAAAGGTCTAGAACTGGATATGACTAAAATGATTAAGCAATTGTCAAGGAGAATCTAAGGTTTACCAAAGATTGGTTGCTCAAGGACAGTTGGAAGTATAATGTTAACTTTGGAAGGGCCATATTGACATAATCTGTAAGGAGGCAACTCTTGTTCAGAAGTGATAGTCAAAATGGAATATGGAAATGTTTCAAAGTTAGAAATTATTCAATCTGTGTAAGATTAGGAAACTTAATGCAAGAAGGATGTTTCCAATGAGCTAATCTCCTTTGGAATGCTCTGTATGTAACAACCCGAAATTCATATCCGTAATTGAAAATCCCTTTTCACGACTCATTCCGCTCATCCAATCGTCGTTTCCGACTTCGTTTCCGTTTCCGACCTTTTATTAAGTCGTTAATGTGAGTTTTATTTTATGACTTAATAAGTGTCTTACTACTCTTAGAACTCATTCTAACGCCACATATTAATGATCGGAACATTTCTAGAATCAACCATATCGGGTTACGGCAAATTGGCCGGGTGCGACCAAAAGCCCCGTCTAACACCGGTATCGGGTAGAATTATACCGTGTCCCGAACTTGGACACTATTTAAAGTGATCATAGTCTCCTCAAACATGGGTATAAATTCACTTCTAAGGTGTTAGAAAGCCATCCAACACCACCAAAAGCCTTGGAATAAATCATAGGACCAACCAAAAATAGTTTAAGGACTTTAAAAACATCAAAACCCCACATTTGATAGTTTACGGCCATAGAACATACCCCATGGCCGTAAACTCCTAAAAGAGTGTCAATTGGTGCCCCAAACTCATTTCTAGGCACGTGGGAATTTTTAGAATCACATGTGATTAATTTTGGGACCTTAAAAACACTTATTCAAGAGGATTTGAGAGTTTACGGCCATAGGCCCCATGCTTAGGCCGTAAACTCCCTTAAAGGTTGTATTTGGTGATTTTAATTCAGTCCAAGCCTTAGGTAAAATTATTCCAAGCATTTCCAAGTGTTAATATCCATTTGTGACCCATTAAACACCATAAACCACCCCACCATGAGTTTACGGCTGTAAACTCATGGGGAATGGGTGTTTAGGCCGTAAACATCATTAAGGAGTTTACTCTTGGGGAGTAAACTCAAATGCCAAGTCCCTCGCTTCAATTCCCGTCCGTAGATGTCACCCGGGTCACTCCAAACACCTGTTTTGAGGTGTTTTTGTTCGTTGGAGTGTAACTTCATATCTAATAAGAGTTAGTAAATTTAATTAGATATATTTGTATGCCATTTCATTTTACATAGAAATCTCGCGTGTTATCAGGCCTCGATTCGACGTTTAGCATCCAAAATCGACACATTTCCACGTCCGGTAAGTTCATACCCCTACCCTTTTTCAATGGTTTTTCAATGTTTTCAGGGGGGGAATATAAGCAAAAGTACAAGAATATCTTGTACTCAATTACATGATTTAAGTTAATTGGTTTCATAATTGTACATTTTTAAGAATTGAAAACCTTTTTAACAAACCTTTTTAACTTGCAGAGTTGTTTGTTTTAACCCGATTTTCAATTCTTATTATACACTATTATATTGTGTACTTTGCATTTGATTGTTCACACTTAAACTGATAGAATACATAAACCATTGTAATGTCTGTAATAAAACACTAAGGTTCGAGTGTAAAAGACATACACCATCATAAAACATAAAACATCTGTATATCCTTAATAATACACCTAGGCTCGAGTGTGTGAAAGATAAACATCATCATGACACGCAAATCAATTGTAATGTCCTTAATAATACACCTAGGATCGAGTGTAAAGGACAATCACCATAAGATAAAACATATATATCATTTGTAACGTCCTTAATAATACACCTAGGATCGAGTGTAAAGGACAGTCATCTTTAGATAACACCTAGGCTCGAGTGTAATGTCCTTAATAAAACACCTAGGCTCGAGTGTAAAGGACAGGTACGTAGAACATAACCAGTCGTAATTACTACTTTCCTAGTCGAAAAGTAAAGAGTAATCTTAATGATTGAAGACACGTCCTTGTAACACTTCCATGGCACGAGATAGTGGTGGACTTGTTGGATTAATGTCTAAGTCCATAACTATAATTGGTAAGACTTGACCCGACCCGGCATGGTCCATTTGGGTTGCATACCATCATGCACTTGGATAGACTATAATGAGAGAAATAAGACACTTATGGTTATTAATATATTATAAGTTCTAGTATATTAATAATAAGAATAATAAGATTATTTAACTAGTATTGATCAAGAATTAATCTAGGATTAATTAAGTGATCAAAAGAAGACTAATTAAATATATGGGTTGATTGTGTAAATCATCCATACTTGTATAGTGGGCTAATGCTCCATGGATAATCAAGTTGGGCTAAAACCCATAGGATGGTCCATGGATGCTCCATGGTGTATTTGTACCCATGGATCATGGAAATGAAAGGCCATGTCAATTAGGGTTTACATGGTGTAACCCTAACTATATAAGCATCTTATTCTTGACCAAAATTGGTGACTAGTATTATTCTAGAGAGGGCTAGCCGATTTCATGAGTTGTAGAATTCTCTCAAGCTATTCTAAGTGTTTTGATGATTGTGATTCCATTTGAGGTGTCACACTTGGGGCACTAGGCACTCAAGCTTCATGAAGACTTTCTACATGAAAGAGGTATGTATTCTATCTTATTATATTCATTGTTTTATATGCTAGATTAGGATAATACCTTGGAAGTTCTTATTTGCATGTATAATAGAGAAAACATAGATCCAAGGTATTTAGGGTTGCATGTACACTTAGGAGTGTTAGAATGCTCAAAACCCAACAGTGGTATCAGAGCCTAGGCTTGCTTTCTCTTATACTTGTAATTAAAAGTTGAAAAAAGTCGAAAACTTGCTATCTGACGAATGGACTCGGCGAGTCCATGGGGGGGACTCGGCGAGTTCATGTGTATCTTCAACCTACTCGGCGAGTAGGTTCATGCAACTCGGCGAGTAGGGTCGACAGAGTGCAGATTTTCGACTTTAGTTGCTGGAAATGGATTGGAAACATTACCCTAAACTGTTTTGGTACTTGAAAACTTGTTTTAGCTGGTGTAATGTTTTTGCTAATTCATTTACAACAACTAGTTATCAAAATTACAAAGTTTAATGTGATTTTGATTCTTGAAAGTGTTCATATTCATGTTCTTGTTCTTATGAAGTTTAGATGATCATAGGAATTATTTGTAACCTATATGGTAGTTTAATTCTTGATCATAATGTGTTTTAATGGAGTCCATAACTTGTCCTCAAGTTATGGAAAACCAAAAGTCTCTTGGATTAAAAAAAAACCATTAAAAGAACACAAGAGTTAGAAAAATGAAAAGTCCTCATTTTATTACTCTATTAAACTCATAAGTTACAAGAAATGAAAAGTTTTGAATAGTTTCAAAACTTGCCCTCAAGTTTTGGAATTTGTAAAGTTTTCACTTATGAATACTTTAATTCCAAGTTAGCCCTTAGAATTTTAAAAGTTAAAATTCAACCCTTATACTTTATAATATTATAAGTTAATAATATATATATGTATAAGAGTAAAGTCAGTCTTACCGCTAGTACGCCTCATTCACGAAGCCGGTCTATAAGGTGGGTATAAGGTTGTTGCCTATAAAATGGCAACTTAATGGGTGTCCACTCTCACCCACCGCTTGCTTGACTGGTGGAGGGTCGTTAGCCGAACGGGTTTGACAGGACTAGAATTCTCCCTTCATTAAAAGTATTAATGATAATACTAAGTAACTAAACTCTTAATAATACCCAATATTAGTTACTTACGGAAAATGTGAATAAGGTGCTAATCCATGAAATTACACTTTACACTTTGTCTAAGTCGTTAGTGGAGCGTGTGTGGTTAACCGGCACACTAACTTGGACTTAACAAGGTAGGTAAAGGGTGACTTAATATTTATCATAGTATCGATGGAGAGTGTGTGGTTAACCGGCACATCGATTGAGGGGTAATTTATTAAGGGTACCAAGTGATTTGCATGGTTACTTCACACCTTGTTTTGTGATCCTCGGCATCCCAGTCACAAAACCTGAAGGGCACACTCGAGATTGAAACATGCCTTTGAAAAGTTCAATGAATCTCAAAGATCTAGGAGTTTCAAAACCAATTAAAACCTAATAATACATTTCGTTTATCTTGGTGGAAATTGGTGAATCGTCATTCACCTACCTTCAAATATTTTATAGCTTGGATTACAGCATACCTCTTCTAAGTTATAAAATAGTTTGTTGGGCCCTAGCCTTAATATTTCATATTGGGTGTCATATTAAGGACTTTAAATCAACTATCTTGAATATCTCCCAAAAGATGTCTGTAATAGACACCTATGATCTTCCCAAATCTCTTGAAACAAGCTTTCCTAATGAAGATGATGTCCCATGGATATCATACTTCTTTCACCTCTTCAAATTATTCTCCCTAACCCACAAGTTCTTGAAAAGTTTAAGGTCACTCAAAGCCCTATTGGCAAGGCAAGGTCTAGGTGTGATCACATCTTGGAGATGTAGTCACATATTGACAAGCCGGGAGAGTTGGGTGTCAAAGTCTTGAGAAAGTTGGTGGTTCAACTACTTTCTTAGTCACATAGTGAGTTCTTTTAGAACACCTATGAAAAAGACTATGACAAGACCCTTAATGATCTTATCTATATGTTAAGATCAACTTCCTTAAAACTTGATGGACATTGACAATAGTGACACAGGAAATCCCGGAAAGCATTCTCTTCCCAATGGAAAGGGATAGGCCATAGTCAACTCAGTTGACCAAATGGTAAAGAGAAAAAGCTAAGTCTGTGATAGTCTCGTGTACCATTATCAAAAGGTCCATATGTGTATATTGCCAAAGGAAGGGGCATTGGTTGCGAAGCTGCCAAATTTACCTAAGGGTGTTAAAGTCAATAAGTTTGACTCTACTTCAGGTAAAGTCCACTATCTAACTCTGTTAAGTTTCTATTCTGAGATTCTTGATACATGATGTGACTGGGTCACATGGTGATGTTTAAGAATCAAAGAAAAGTGAAGAAACTTAAAGAAAGAATATGTTGAATCTGATCGCGTAGATGGATTTCTATCGCATAGCTTGAAAATCGGATTCTTGAGCTACTTCTTAGGAGTTATGATATTTTTGCTTAGGAATAGATAACAACAAGTTTTCATATGGATTGTAAGGACAAGTTCTTCCGCAAAGTTTTTTAAAATAAAAGGAAAATTTTTGATTTTATTTATTTTAAAATATCCTTACAATGGTATTTGAGGAAAATTGTTGCTTATATGATTCCATTAATAGCAAGAGTGGAAATATGAAATTGATTCTTTCATTTGTGGTAATGTCTAAATTTACCAAATAAGGAAAGATTCTCATCACCCAAGTTTCAATTGGACCGGGACTTGGAATCGTGCAAGTTATATAGCGTGATGAATGAGAACTTTCAAGTTTTGGAAAAATTAAGACTAATTACTCGTTCACATGGATGTGTGAGTCAAGTAAAGGACTAAGGGATCGAGTACACATTCTTGTGCACTGATTAAGTCCACCACAAAAGATTGATAAAACTATTCGTCATAGTTTACTAAAGCTCAGTAAATATGATTATACTTACAAGTTTAAGTGTAACTCTGAGACATTGGAAAAGGTTCCAATGTATGGCAGAGCGAATAAGAAGAATCAAATAAGGCAGAAGGATAAAAGTTTCTCAAATCTGAAAAGATGGGAGAGTACTTTAGTATCAGTTTTGTGATCATCTTAATGATTAAGAAACCATAGCACAATTAGTTCTCTAAGGAAGTCTTAGTGCATTCGTATGACTAAGAAGAGGGATCTTGAATTGTTGAAATGGTTAAATCAAGAAGATGAGTCATACTTCGTTCCAATACAAGTCATAGAGTCATACTCCAAGATTGTAACTTGAGTGACATGTCTTAAAAAAGGTTTAAAACACTTGTCAAATGTAAGAGTAAAAGTTTTCTACTCTTGTACTTTTGAAATTGGTAAGTTGTGATGTTTTCGATAAAACAAAGACCAACTAAGGCCAATTGTGTGAAGTGTTTATCTTGATTAGAATCCACACTATCTCTTGGATGTTTGACAAGGGCGTCTTATATGTCAAGAGGACAGTGGGAGTCTTAAAGGTCTTGAAAGTCTCAAGAACTAATCAAGAATAAAACCTGAAGTTCTTCACTACCACACGACTTGAGGTTTACAACCTATCGTGTTGACATATTCTGTCCTCATTCCAGTTAAAGTTGGCTTTGCATATGAGTTTTTAGAGTTCTCAATTGGTTGCACAACAACTTGGAAGCAATGGCAGGCCCTTGAGCTGCCAGGTGGCAAGAAATTAAGATTGAGTTCAGTCCATATGAGTTTGGGTTTGTCATTATCCTTGTCTTGTGACTTTGATTTTGACCATTCACATGGATAAGAACACATACACCAGTAAATCTAAGTGTCAAAAGGTTTCTCTCCGATTCATGAAAATGATGGTGAGGAAACACTTTCACTAAGTAGATTTTAGCTAGATAGCAATTGTGATATTTGCATTCTCAAAGTCGTTAGTGGAGCGCGTGTGGTTAACCGGCACACTAACATGGACTTGTGAGAAGTGGCAAAAAGGTCTAACCATTATGATTACGGCATACCTCTTCATAATTGTTTAGACTCACAAGTGTGCTATCTAAGGGAAGGTGTATGATTTTTTGATAAAGTTTTATCAAAACAATCCAGTATCAGAAATCTGAACTTTGGTAAGAAAATCAATGAAGTATTGATTTCTAGAAGTCCAGCTGATTTCTAAGTACATGTCAAAGCTAGTGGGAGCATAAGTGTTATGCTAATAATCATCATGTTAGTGGGAGCATGATAATTATGATAAGTATTGCAAGCTAGCAATGTTAATTATAGAAAACAAAAAGATTTCAATTGGGAAAAGGTTGTTTTGCTATAATTAAGGGAGAGGAAATTATACTTCATCTCAAATCTATAGGCTTAGATCGTGAATCTATAGGCTTAGATCGTGAGGTTTTAATCATTTAGTCAAGCATATATATGAATTTCATGTTGGAATGGCTCAACATAAGGAAATTCTGTATATGGGTCCATTATTTGCATTCTAAAATTCGATTATGATTACGGCATCCCTTTTCATAATCTGAATTATGAGAACTTGGCAAATTGAAATGGAAATGTTATAGCAAAAGACTGGTTTAGTCTTTATGTGAGACATCATGAATCGATTCCCATATGCTTCGTATATAGGATCGATTACATGTGCTATATTCATCCTTTCTAAAATTTTCCAAATGCCTGGGGCATTAAGAAGGGAAAAGGTTTAGAACTGGATATGACTAAAAGGATTAAACAATTGTCGAGGACAATCTAAGGTTTACCAAAGATTGGTTGCTCAATGACAGTTGGAAGTATAGTGATAATTTTGGAAGGACCATGTTGACATAATCTGTAAGGAGGCAACTCTTGTTCAGAAGTGATAGTCAAAATGGAATCTGGAAATGTTTCAAAGTTAGAATTTTTCAATCTGTCTAAGATTAAGGAAACTTAATGCAAGAAGGATATTTCCAAGGAACTGATCTCCTTTGGAATGCTCTGTAATGTTTGTTGTCAAGTCTTTATGACTTTGTGGATAATCATTACAAGAGGATCAATGCATATAAGTTTAGAATCTGACTGATTTCAGTAAATGGCATGAATTTGGAATTCTTGCATTTGCAGTAAGAATTTGGGAGTGTGAAAAGAGAATCATTGAAGTTATGTTCAATGGATCTAGTTCACAAAGTAAAGATCACAGACAAACATAGTATGCATACTTGGTGTATGGCATGACTAGTGTTTAGAAAACATAGTGTACATGCTTGGAGCATGGGACAACTATTGTGTTAAATTCAAGAATAAAGTTGATAGCTGAAACAGTATACAATGAATAATGTGTAATCATATGGTGATAAATAAAAGGTGTTTTATTTATATTCATAAGTTCTGAGACCATATTGGATTCGATTATTATTGTGTTTCACTTTGCATGTTTTGACTTCCCGAATAAACTAGGTTATTCTTCTGGAATGACTAAGTTATTCAAACTATCCACAGTCGGTCATATGTTGGAAGTAGATATGAATTAAGACTGTCATGATGGGTTGTAGAGGTCTAAGGTGTTGGACAAGGCTACAACAATCATGAGTGCTCATAAGTTCTGAGTATTGGATTCAACCCGCGCTCATTGGAATCACTTCATGGATTTTATCACGAGTGATCATGAGACGATAATATCTTATATTCTTCAAACCTAGAGATATGAGTTGTTACTATGAGTTGATAGTACATTGATTGCACGAAACCGCATTTGGTAACTCGGTGCTATAAAACGTGCCTTTGTGTATGATTCAACAAGTAGTAGAACAAGCCATATGAGTCGAAGTTTATCCATTCCTTTTACCTTCGGGATAAAAGCGATATCTGTGGGCCCCTCGATGATTTGATGATGACAAATGGAAGTGCTCGGCCGGGCCAGGACTGATTTGATTTGTTCAATTAGTCAGTCGTCATAAATCGGAAATCGGGAAACAACAAATGGACAGAGAGAATGATTATAATCCATGTCTCAGTCCATATGATATCTAGAATGGAGGAATATATGATCCCTTATCTAATGGACAAGTCACTGACAAAGGTCAGAGTTCGACAGAAGCTTATGAGAGCTACGATTGTCGGTTGGTTCCTGAAGTCATACGCAATAATAGTTTTAGACTTATCCAAGTGGGAGACTGTTGGATTAATGTCTAAGTCCATAACTATAATTGGGAAGACTTGACCCGACCCGGCATGGTCCATTTGGGTTGCATACCATCATGCACTTGGATAGACTATAATGAGAGAAATAAGACACTTATGGTTATTAATATATTATAAGTTCTAGTATATTAATAATAAGAGTAATAAGATTATTTAACTAGTATTGATCAAGAATTAATCTAGGATTAATTAAGTGATCAAAAGAAGACTAATTAAATATATGGGTTGATTGTGTAAATCATCCATACTTGTATAATGGGCTAATGCTCCATGGATAATCAAGTTGGGCTAAAACCCATAGGATGGTCCATGGATGCTCCATGGTGTATTTGTACCCATGGATCATGGAAATGAAAGGCCATGTCAATTAGGGTTTACATGGTGTAACCCTAACTATATAAGCATCTTATTCTTGACCAAAATCGGTGACTAGTTTTATTCTAGAGAGGGCTAGCCGATTTCATGAATTGTAGAATTCTCTCAAGCTATTCTAAGTGTTTTGATGATTGTGATTCCATTTGAGGTGTCACACTTGGGGCACTAGGCACTCAAGCTTCATGAAGACTTTCTACATGAAAGAGGTATGTATTCTATCTTATTATATTCATTGTTTTATATGCTAGATTAGGATAATACCTTGGAAGTTCTTATTTGCATGTATAATAGAGAAAACATAGATCCAAGGTATTTATGGTTGCATGTACACTTAGGAGTGTTAGAATGCTCAAAACCCAACAGGACTAACCCTGTAACCAGAATCTTCGTTCGTAGGAGAGTGTGGCTTGAGTGTATAGATCTATACGGGACTGACAATCCCACACCTGGCTGCTAGCTACAGCCGAACCAAATGGTTCAAGGGTGACGAAAGTCATAAAAAGGATATTGGCCATGGTCCGAGTCATATCCAGTCTGAGTATGGTTAAGGACTCGCAATCTAGATTATTAACGTTTTAGACTCATTTGCTAGCTTTATGTTCGTAGTAAAGCTAATGTACATTCAAGAATGGTAGGCACACATACATACACAGTCAGGAAAACATGGGGTTTTCCTGGGAAGAACACTGAATATAATCAGAATTAGTAATGATATTCATACACACACATTCAGGAAAACATGGGGTTTTCCTGGGGAGAACATTGAACATAACTAGAATCGGTAAAGATACACACACAGTCAGGGAAACATGGAGTTTTCCTGGGAAGGACACCGAATATAATTAGATTGGGTAATAATTCCCACACACACACACACACAGTTAGGAGAACATGGGGTTCTTTCTGAGTAACAGTAGTACGTATCTAGAAAAGTGTAACAAGTTAAACAACTGAACTGCAATTCACAAGAACAATCATGTTTTCATTGTACATCGTTTACTTTACTTTCGGATTTGGAAACTAACTTTACATAATAAAATATGGGATTTTCTTGGATAACTACTTTTTCAGGAAACCAAAGGAACTCGTACATTTTCAAAAAACCTAACCGCTTATGAACTCACCAGCTTTATGCTGATTTCCAAACCGCTTGTATTCTCAGGTCCGTGTTAGACAGGTACTCGAAGATCCTTTTGTGCGAAGACGGAGTTCTCAGAAGACTCGTTAAGTGTTGTTTATATATACTATGTAACACTTGTATAACTTATGCTTTTGAAACAAATGTAAAACTTTCATATATGTAATGTAATGGTTGATTTACTTTACTTACTATGTACATTGGATTTGATACTCAATGTGGAGTCAACACCGGAAATGTTTCCGCCTTCGGTTTTCAGGGTGTGACACTGTAATGGTTGTTTTCAAGTCTTTCTGACTTTGTGCACAATCATTACAAGAGGATCAATGCATATAAGTTTAGAATCTAATAGATTTCAATAAATGGCATGAATTTGGAACTCTTGCATTTGCAGTAAGGATTTTGGACTGTGAAATGAGAATCATTAGAATTATGTTCAATCGATCTCTTTCACAAACTAAAGATCATAGACAAACATAGTATGCGTACTTGGTGTATGGCATGACTAGTGTTTAGAAAACATAGTGTACATGCTTAGAGCATGGGGTAACTATTGTTTTAAATTCAAGAATAAAGTTGATAGTTGAAACAGTATGAAATGAATAATGTGTAATCATATGGTGATAAATAAAAGGTGTTTTATTTATGTTCATAGGTTTTGATACCATATTAGATTCAGTTATTCTTGTGTTTCATTTTGCATGTTTTGACTTCCAGAATAAACTAGGTTATTCTTCCGGAATGACTAAGTTATTCAAACCATCCACAGTCTATCATATGTTGGAAGTAGATATGAATTAAGACTGTAATGGGTTGGCTTGTAGATGTTTAAGATGTTGGACAAAGGGATACAACACTCATGAGTGCTCATAAGTTCTGAGCATTGGATTCAACCCGCGCTCATTGGAATCACTTCATGGATTTTATCATGAGTGATCATGAGACGATAATATCTTATATTCTTCACACCTAGAGATATGAGTTGTTACTATGAGTTGGTTGTACATTGATTGCACGAAAACACATTGGTAACTCGATGTTATAAAACGTGCCTTTGTGTATGATTCAACAAGTAGTAGAACAAGCCATATGAGTTGAAGTTTATCCATTCCTTTTACCTTCGGGATAAAAGCGATATCTGTAGGCCCCTCGATGATTTGGTGATGACAAATGTAAGTGCTCGGTCGGGCCAAGACTGATTTGATTTGATCAATTAGTCAATCATCATGAATCGGAAATCAGGAAACAACAAATGGACAGAGAGAATGATTTATAATCCATGTCTCAGTCCATATGATATCTAGAATGGAGGAATATATGATCCCTTATCTAATGGACAAGTCATTGAAAAAAGGTCAGAGATCATCAGCAAGGTCAGAGTTCGACAGAAGCTTTTGAGAGCTACGATTCCCAATTGGTTCTTGAAGTCATACACAATAATAGTTATAGACTTATCCGAGTGGGAGACTGTTGGATTAATCTCTAAGTCCATAACTATAATTGGTAAGACTTGACCCGACCCGGCATGGTCCATTTAGGTTGCATGGCATCATGTATTTGGATAGACTATAACGAGAGAAATAACACATAAGGTTGTTTAGTATATTATAAGTTCTAATGTATTAATAAGATTATTTAATTAGTATTGATCAAGAATTAATCTAGGATTAATTAAGTGAGCAAAAGAAGTATAATTAAATATATGGGTTGATTGTCTAAATCATCTATACTTATATAGTGGGCTAATTCTCCATGGATTGTCAAGTTGGGCTAAAACCTGTAAGATGCTCCATGGTGTATTTGTACCCTTGGATCATGGAAATGAAAGGCCATGACAATTAGGGTTTACATGTGTAACCCTAAATATATAATGATCTTATTCTTGGAGAAAATCGGCCACTATGTGTGAGAAAAAAGGGCTAGACGATTTTCATGAAGTGTGTATTTCTCTCTAATCTATTCCATGTGTATTTGGTGTTGTGTGAACCATTTGAGGTGTCACACTTGGGGCACTAGGCACTCAAGCTTCATGAAGACATTATACATCAAAGAGGTATGTAATTCTAACTTGATATATTCATATGGATCTATGTTATTATGCTAGTTAGGATGAATACCTTGGAAAGTTCATATTTGCATGTATAATAGAGAAAACATAGATCCAAGGTATTTAAGGTTGCATGTACACTTAGGAGTGTTAGAATGCTCAAAACCCAACACAAAGCTTAGTGAGTTCCCCCATCATACCACATACCATACAATCATATATACTGTTAGGCAATTCTGGGGTTCCCGACCTACCCATGTCAAGCCATTCTAGGGTGCTGACCTACCAAGCCATTATGGAGTGCTGACCTACCTGTGTTAAGCCATTCTGGGGTGCCTGCCTACCCTCCGGTCTACCTCAACCGGCCACGGGGACTGTTTCACCTCCTACCACTATAACATATCAGAATCATTTTGTAATACATATCCAAGGTGTCCGACCTACCCTTCGGTCCTAACGACTGAATCGGGGGACTATTCCCCTCGTACTACCATTATTGCATATAACATATCATACTGGCACATAAGACACATCAGTAGTAGCAAACCTAGACAATTATCACGAAGACAATTGTCTAAAGACAACTCCTGCTGGTGGGCTAGCATGTTGGCCGTAGAACCACCTCTACTGGAAGGTAACTCACCTCAACGTCGTGTAGTGTCTGTACTATCCTCTGTATGGAAATCAACTCTTCTCGACTCAATCCC
The DNA here is from genome assembly GCF_051521515.1 of Lactuca serriola. Lineage (NCBI taxonomy): Eukaryota > Viridiplantae > Streptophyta > Magnoliopsida > Asterales > Asteraceae > Lactuca > Lactuca serriola. The sequence goes on along the minus strand of NC_136411.1, from coordinate 374,529,683 downwards.
TACACAACATCCTTTCTACATTATCATGTCATACTCATAACCCCTATAAGGGTCAAATCAAGTCCACGTCTAAGTCAACGTCAAAACCTTGGTCAAAGTCAACTTTAGTCAAGGTCAACATCTGGTTAGCTAGACTCGCTGAGTTGGTCCACCAACTCATCGAGTCCCTATGTCTACAAAATGCTACAACCCTGTCCCTACTCGTCGAGTCTAGTAAGAGCTCGATGAGTTCGCCTTCAATAAAACATCAGGACCTTCTTCAACTGACTCGTTGAGTTCATCCTTGAACTCGTCGAGTTCATCTTCATCCGTATGAAGGCGTTTAGTCTATGACTAGCCGAGTTCTCCTTGAACTCTTCGAGTCCTTTGATCATCAAGTCCATAACAAACACCAACAGGCTGAGTTTTCCTTCAACTCAACCCAAAACCATTTCTAGAAGATGTTTGGGGGAAACTCCGACCCAACTCGCCAAGTCACCTAAGCGATTCGCCAAGTCCCTCTTTGTACAAAACTATACGGTCGATTTTAATCGGTCTTAATGCATCCAAATCATATATCTTACCTCCAAGGGTCCACATTGTACGTAAAATTCCAATCTTGACACCCATACATGAGGTGTTTGGCCCAAATGGCTCTAGAAAGAAGTCTACAAGATGCATGGGGTGCTTATGGGAATGAATTTGGCACCTTTATGCCATAAGAACCCCCAATGGTTCCAGATCTGAAGTTATACCCTCAATGAACAACAAAATTCCGAGTATGGCACCTCTAAGGCATAGAAAAGGTAGAAATGAACCCTAACTAGAGATCTAAGTTATATATGTTCAAGGTTTCAGCTTAATAACTCAAATGAGCTGGAAATTGGGGACAACCTTTGGATGTACTAGCTTACACCCGAACTTCCAAGCTCCTTCTTCCTTTTCAAGCTTCACAATCACCACAAACACACAAAATGTCTCAAGAACACTCAAACAAGGTTAGGGTTTTGATTTAGGGTTTCTTTGAGTTGGGAGTGATGATGGGGGCTGGGTTGAGGCATGATAAGTTGTTTAAATAGGGTGCAAACCCTAAATATTAGGGTTTCATCCAAACAGCCCTACTCGTTGAGTTGGTCTCTCGACTCGTCGATTAGGTCACTAAACCTCCTCGTCAAAATCGAGTCTACTTGACGAGTTGGGCCTCCAACTCGCCGAGTCCCAGAGAAAAACATGAAATTAGTTGTATTTAAATACGTACCAGACACCGGGTGTTATAGTGGGCGGGGCCCGCATCTCACTAAGCGTGGGCGGGGCCCGTCATCCGAGTGTGGGTGAGGCATGTGTCTCATTGAGTGTGGGTGGGGCCCGTATCTCCTAGTTGCATGTTATGTGTATGGTATGTGGTAGTTTGGGGGAAATTCACTAAGCTTCGTGCTTACGGTTTTTAGTTTTGATTTCCGGCACTTCCGGTAGCAAAGGGAAGAGCTCGGGATGACTGCATTGGACACACCATGATGTTTAGCCTGGGATGTTTACTATGATATATTTGACATATGTTTTGATATGGATATACAAATTATGATGTTTTGAGATACTATGACTTATGTTTTGATAAGATGATTTTAATAACTATGGTCTATTTGTGATTTAAAAATGAAATTTTTGGGACTGTATATTCGAGTGCAATCATACCAGCACTAATGCATCGGATCCCATCAGAACTCAAGGCGGGCAGGTTAGCTACACCTGATCCCACATCGGCTGGGAAGGAGAACGAAACATTTCCATATAATGGGTGTGGATACCTTCCCTATCACAACGCGTTATAAATCCGTGAGGGCAGCAGGTCTCATAAGAACTATGCAGTTAAGCGTGCACGGGCGAGAGCAATTAAGGGATGGGTGACCCTCTGGGAAGTTTTCGTGCTGAGAGCCCAAAGCGGACAATATTGTGTTATGTTCCAGAGGGAAATGTTACAACTTTCGACATTAGTTTAGTACAAATATCATTAATGTCACACCCCCAAACCAGAACGGCAGAAACGTTCGGGGGCGGAGGACGTCATATTCAGTATAATAACAGTTCATAGAAAGGAAAGTACATACCACCATATATATTAAAGTTTCAAAAATGTTTACATAGTTGTATTCGTTACATGATCAAAAGATAAATACATAAACATCTTTCAAAAGAAGTAATTAATGTCAGTACGTTAATCCCCAAAAGTTGATTTCCAAACCTGCTTAGCGGTTCCCTGAGAATACAAGTTATTTCAAAGAAAAAGTGTCAACGATCAAGTTGGTGAGTTCATAAGTAGTGTTTTGAGAAAATGTACGCCATTCGAAAGTTCGTGTATGTTTTCCAGAAAACGCAGTGTTTCAAATGTAAAGAGTTATGATTTGTTGTGTTGAAAATGAATGTATTAGATCCAGAAAATCCCATATTTTCCCTAATAGTTGAGATATGATTTGCTGTGTTTTCCAAGAAAAACCCTTATTTTCTTATAAAAGTATGAAATGCATATGAATGTTCGTATTATACGTTATAAGTAGTTGCACCAGGAAAATCCCTTATTTTCCTATTAGTTGTTTGGTTTGTGTACAGGAAAAACCCTTATTTTCCCAACATAACTGGCAGTCTCTAAGACCGAAAATCGCAAGCAACCGACGTGCTTAAAAGTTGTGGCATAGTTTTATATAATAAAGCTATACGAAGATCGCACTTTTTAGATGAAGAATATATTTAATAGCTACTCGTTCATAAAAGCATAATACCATAATAATTGTATATCCGATGAGTTTTATAACCATACTAAACATAATATGCCTGTAGCGACGTTCTTCAGGCGGCGTAGCGTTATGACAAACTGTCACCCCAAAGGAAGGACTGTAGCTAACAGTCAGGGCGTGGGATCATGACTTCCCATATAGATCTATACACATTTGACACGTTCTCCGAACGGGAGACTCTGGTTATAGACAGGACTTGAAACGGTACCTTTTAGCAAAAAGGCAGTATTTGAAGATGTACATGTCTCACGGATTCTTAACTGAGTCTGTATTAAAGTAGTAGTTTTGTATTCAAAGTTTATCCTTTTGACAATGTTTGACAAAGCATAAATCATAAGTTCTTTGAATGCATAAAACGATTTAGTAAAGAATGTTACCCTTGATATGATGTATTTCTATGTAAACGTATAAATAAAACATTATTTCTATTTATAAAACATATTGTATCCCAAGAGGGTAAAGCTGTGTTGTGAGGTGTTTTGCATGATAATGACTTCATAAGATAGTTAAAACAACAGTATGAAAAGTATATCAAAGATCGATGTTTCACACGATTTTAGTCGTGTGTTTACTTGTGGGGGTATGAACTAACTTGAAAGTTTGAAGAAAGCGAGCAGAAAACCGGGCAGAGTTTCGTCTCGGGAAACGGATTTTTCTCGGGAATCTCGGGAGTGTAAAACTTTCTTCCCACCTTGGATATGAAAATCGGGCCTTTTGAATGACTCCGAGGGTTGAAACGCAGACCTTCGGTGCGAGAAAAGGAAGGAAATTAGCAAATTTGGCCGGCACCCTCGCATCCCTTTTATAGGGTCTGGAAGCCTCGCGTACGCGGGGCGTACGAGACGTCATGGCTTACCGAATCCTCGGAAGAAACATCGGAGCGACGTGGACAGTTCGGAGCCCTTGATTTGAGTACGCGGGGCGTACGAGGGTACGCAGGGCGTACCTCGGTCCTATCTGTTGACTCCTCTTCAGATATTACTAAGGTTTTATATTTAAATTTATATTTATTTTAAATAAACTTCTAAAATATAAGAACTCCGTTTTCGACGTTCTTTATATCCACGCGTAGGTGAGACTAAGATCTACAACTTTCGTTTAGATTCCGTTGGAAAATTATGAAATTATTTTTATTATTTATTTATTAAAATGATGTGATTAAGGAATTTCTTTTAAAATTCATAACTTATTTATCTGACTTCGGTTTTTGCCAGACTTTTTACCACTGAAATACCATTGTCGAGACCTTCGATTCTCGTTTAGGTCATTCCGGCCAAAAGTCGCTCAATCTCCGATTCGAGTTTTTATGTAACTTCGTATTGCCGGTTTTTGTCGGAAAACTTAGAATGGTCATAACTTCTTCGTTATAACTCGGATTTAAGTGTTCTTTATATGCTTGGAAACCTTAAGACGATATCTATTACATAGCGTACTCCAAACAGAGCCTTTGAATACTTCATTTTCCGATGATATTCTAATTACTTTTTCAAAGGGGTTACAAGACTCGAATTTCAAGGACCTGAAATGACGGGTTGTTACATCATCCCCCCGTTAGAGGGAATTTCGTCCCGAAAGTACAGTTCATGCTACGGATAGAAGTTTTATTTTCTCCTCATGTTCTTAATTGAACTCGGTTCCTCGCTTGGCATTCCAGCGAACCTTTCACTATCGGGATACGACTTTGTTTCCTTCGTTTGACTTCACTGTCATGACAACCCTTCTTGGTCGAACGAATGTTGAATGTTTTTGTGGACTGTGAGAGTAGTACATCTTGTACCCTACAAGTAGTGTCTCCAGATCTTCGAAGTAATTAACGATGCTCCTGACTCAAGATCATGTGTTGTATAGTTAACTTCCTGTGTCTTAAGGTGTCTTGAGGTATAGGCAGTGACCTTTCCTTTTGCATGAGAACACAACCAATTCATACTGATTATGATGCCAAAATCTTGGAGGTGGATTAGAGGTCATGAAGATCTAAAAGAAAGTATAATTACTCCCGAACTAAGGAAAAAGGATGGGTATTTTTGTTCTATCTGTCTCTCTTGAACCAATCGACAGAAAGGGGCATGTGTTGCGCTTCTATGTTTATTTGTATGGTATCACGATCACTCGTAGTCTTAGGCAGTCTCCATCCTGAAGTTCATATTAGAAATTCATACATGGTTCAACGATCATAATCTCGTGTATACGAGTTGTATATAATTAAGATTGAAAAGGTAGTCGAATAACTGAATCTTCTTTAAGCTCACATCCCATCGAGGAAAAAGAAGTTAAAGTGGAATCGTCAATTCTAAACCTGTAGAACCTTGATTATATATCATCCATACGTATACATTCATCAATGACAGATCAACCGTATGGATCTTTGGATTTGAACTTGACGTACTGTATGAGTGGCACTTCAGGGGTTCTTCGGAGACGGAAAGAATTCTGAGGTACTCCATTCATGAGTAATTGGTGTTCTGATATGACGGTTTCGCTGGAAAGGTGATTTCGAAGAAAGAGATGTACGTATGAAACTGTTTTTATGAGAATCAAATTGAATCAAGTCGTATGATAATGTTGGAATCACAAGGAAACTTAAAGACATTAGATTTGAACATAAGACGTTAACCGACAAAACACAACCGTGCAACCATCAATAGAGTTACAGTACTTTAGACTACTACAAGACTATTGCTGCGAATAAGGTATACTACAAAGGCGAGCATACGCAGCATGAGTATCCCTATACTGACGGGATCCCGCAAAAGACAAGGCTCTGGTTGCACTAGTTTTGGATGGTTTATAAGTCTGTTACAACGAAACGTCTAAATTACATTAATGTGGGTTCGGAGTAGGTCCTCCTGCAACTGTGGTCCTGAGAATCCTACCGTCTATGCCAAAATTCTTTGTGATAGGGCAATCCTTCTTGAGGTGCCCTTATCTCCTCGCCTTGGCGGCATGACTGGCTAGTGCTAGCCTTCGTGGCGGGAGTGAGGTGCTTAGCCAGTGTTAAGTGGACACGAGTGCCTTCCTCAATACCCTACCTTGGAAATTGCTTCCTAAGGCGTTCTGCAGGAGTTGTCACTTGTTCCTTTATGAATCTAGATCCTAATGTGCGTGTTTCAGCGGACCTTCATTACTCCGCCTATCCCTTCGACTGATCGGGATCGTGTGGTTTTGGGTTTAATTACTTATGTTCTTCTAAATGTTAGCATATTCACTCGATGCATTAGGGTAGCTCCGTTTTAAAGTTCATGGTTGAATTCAATACTAGTTTCTGGGCTTGGATTTGACTTGTTGCATGCGTGGTATTTCTAAATGATTTGTTGGGGGATACTACGGGAAGGTTGTAAGGATTCCTCATATGAGTACTTCGGGGTTTTGAAACTAGAAACCAATTGGGGTTTGTGTGGGGTTTGTCATTATAAATCGATCGAGTTTTGTTAGTCAATGGTTAAAGTGAAAGGGTCTTTTAAACACATGGAACTGGTATGGGTAGGGCCACACCAATCCACGTCGAAAGCCAATGTCGGTACTTCTCATTGTAAGACGTTCGTTAGTGGGATAGGGCATTCTACGTATGTGTTTTCAGTGCTTTTTAGTCTATCTCTATTATTACTACTATGAAAGTTTTGTTTAATGATTAGGATGTTTGTTCGAGTAGATTTTTAAACTTGTGACTCACGGAACTCCTCTGCGTTCCTACTATCAATGGAATGTATGCAAATAAGTTATCAAGGAGAAATGTACCCATAATAACCGTGGGGTCTGCAATAGCCTCCTCTTGGCCCATTACGAATACTTGGCCTTCTCCACCAGCATTCATGATGCTTGACTCCAGGCAGTCCCTTCGGAAGTGTCCCGTTACTCCGCACTCATAACAAGCGCGGTCTACTCCTACATTTGTGGCTAGAGCAGTTGGTTGGGCTAGTTCTCTACAGTAGCAGACGGTGTGTCCCTTTCTATTGCACCTAACGCAATACATTTCACGGCAGGATCCGTGATGATGAAAGTTGCATCGGTTGCACTTAAGCTGGTTGTTGTTGTACGACCTTTTGGGTGTAGGGGTATGGTTTGTTGATTGCTTTTTGGCGTTTCTTTGAGTTGATTTGCCTCCCCTCTTGCTCCAGGGTTTCCGTTTCATGTTCTTGTGTTCGCACCTTGCGGTATTCTTGTAGGTAGCTACTGGTAGGTGGCTTCGATTGTTTCTTTGGTTAGGATTTTTGATATCGTTTCCTTCCCTGCTTGAGTTGACAGAGTTATTGTACGCTATAATGGCTGTCACTGTGGCTATAATTGTAGCTTGCAGAGTGGCGGTGTCCAAACGTAGGAATGGGGTTGCGTTGGTAAGTTGATTATTTCCAGTCCTTGTTGCGCCACTAAAGTTTGCTTGAGACAGTGCAGCTGTTACTGCCGCAGCGATAACAGATTGCACTATGTTGGGGTCATATTGAGGAGGTGGTGGTGGGGTTGCGTTTCTACGTGCTGATCTACGAGGAGACATTGTTCTGATAAGGAAATAACATGAAAAACTATAAGTTTTAATGATTCGAAAGTCGCGCATTAGTGATTTGCTATATCAGAAGTTTGGCTTACCCCTGAATAGGGTTTTGAGTTCGACTCATGAGGAGAGTAGATAAACTCATGAATTTGAGGGGTATGCAAAGGGTTTAAATAAAGGAAATACATCATATATTATAAAACATGGTGCGTTAGATTTTGTAGTTAGGAAAATTTTGACCTATCTAAAGGTCTCCGATTACAAGGTTAAGAAAAGTAAGGACGTTATCCAAGGTCTTATGCTATGACAAAATTTTAGAAGTCAGACAGGTATTATTTGTTACGCGAGCTGGCTACATGGGCCTTAGATTCTGCCAACTGACGCTCCATCTCGAGCATACGTAATTCTTGTCTTGCCTGGCGTGCCCGAAGTTCTATCACTTCGGTTTGAGTTGCTGTTAGCTCTCTCTGTAACGCTTCATTTCGATTTACGAATCTCCCGTGAGCTAATCCTAACTGTCGGATGCGAACTGTGTTGACTCCAGTGTTCGCATCATTTTCCTCAGTTCAATGGAGGGTCGACCGTCCTTGCTCACCAATGCGAGAAATCCGACGAACCAATATAGGAAGGGTTATTTCTGCTGAGCTCCCTCGCTTAGGTTGTAGAAGCTTCGGTCTCCGTTGAATGGAAGGGGTTGATCCTGATCGCGGCTCCACCTATCCAGGTAAGTTGCCCAAAGGGGCGTCGAGCCATGAAATTCCGGTCGAGGATTGGGATTTTGAATTGGAGCCGTTAAGGGTAGGTTATTGTTCTCTGGATCTGAGTCTGATTCTTCTTGCATTCCTTCTTCAGGATCATTCTCTATCCCTTCTCCATTACCTTGGTTGGGGTAGTAGGGGTCACCGGGGTGATGGAATCTAGCCATTTGAGTCTATATGAGAATAGGATTAAGAATTGACTATAAGCTAAAGCACATGGAATTTACTCTTTAAGTTTAAGGGTTGAAGGCACTCGAATACTCCCTTAATATTCTTTAACGATATGCTTTTGGTAAGTTTTAAATTTGTTGTCCATTGCAGACACTCCTTGGCATACGTTAGTCGGCTCTTGGACAAATATAGTTGATCAGGCTATATTCTTCCCAGTTCCGATTACATGTCCCAAGGCATACTTGCACTGCACAACTTATTTATAATACTTCTATATTGTTTTAATTATGATACTGACCATGTTATTAATATGAAATGAATGCATGCCTACTTTACAAAAACTAAATAAATTTAATTTTAAAAGTATGACTCTTACTCAGAGTGTTTTTGCCTAGTTGTGTTTATAGTTGTAAACCAAAATGGTTTTGATATACTTAATTCACTATAAACAATGCTCTGATATCAATCTGTCACACCCCCAAACTAAAACGGCGGAAACGTTCGGGGGCGGAGGACGTCATATTCAGTATCATAACAGTTCATAGAAAGGAAAGTACACACCACCATATATATTAAAGTTTCAAAAATGTTTACATAGTTGTATTCGTTACATGATCAAAAGATAAATACATAAACATCTTTCAAAAGAAGTAATTAATGTCAGCACGTTAATCCCCAAAAGTTGATTTCCAAACCTGCTTAGCGGTTCCCTGAGAATACAAGTTATTTCAAAGAAAAAGTGTCAACAATTAAGTTGGTGAGTTCATAAGTAGTGTTTTGAGAAAATGTACGGCATTCGAAAGTTCGTGTATGTTTTCCAGAAAACGCAGTGTTTCAAATGTAAAGAGTTATGATTTGTTGTGTTGAAAATGAATGTATTAGATCCAGAAAATCTCATATTTTCACTAATAGTTGAGATATGATTTGCTGTGTTTTCCAAGAAAAACCCTTATTTTCTTATAAAAGTATGAAATGCATATGAATGTTCGTGTTATAAGTTGTAAGTAGTTGCACCAGGAAAATCCCTTATTTTCCTATTAGTTGTTTGGTTTGTGTACAGGAAAAACCCTTATTTTCCCAACATAACTGGCAGTCTCTAAGACCGAAAATCGCAAGCAACCAACGTGCTTACAAGTTGTTGCATAGTTTTATATAATAAAGCTATACGAAGATCGCACTTGTTAGATGAAGAATAGATTTAATAGCTACTCGTTCATAAAAGCATAATACCATAATAATTGTATATCCGATGAGTTTTATAACCATACTAAACGTAATATTCCTGTAGCGACGTTCTTCAGGTGTCGTAGCGTTATGACAAACTGTCACCCCAAAAGAAGGACTATAGCTAACAGTCAGGGCGCGGGATCATGACTTCCCGTATAGACCTATACACATTTGACACGTTCTCCGAACGGGAGACTCTGGTCATAGACAGGACTTGAAGCGGTACCTCTTAGCAAAAAGGCAGTATTTGAAGATGTACATGTCTCACGGATTCTCAACAAAGTCTGTATTAAAGTAGTAGTTTTGTATGCAAAGTTTATCCTTTTCACAATGTTTGACAAAGCATAAATCATAAGTTCTTTGAATGTATAAATCGATTTTGTAAAGAATGTTACCCTTGATATGATATATTTGTATGTAAACGTATAAATAAAACATTATTTCTATTTATAAAACATATTGTATCCCAAGAGGGTAAAGCTGTGTTGTGAGGTGTTTTGCATGATAATGACTTCATAAGATAGTTAAAACAACAGTATGAAAAGTATATCAAAGATCGTTGTTTCACACGATTTTAGTCGTGTGTTTACTTATATCCCCCCCCCCCTAAAAGTGTATAAAAAGCATTTAAAAAGTATTTAAAGTGTGGTTGTAGAGGTATGAACTCACTTGAAAGTTTAAAGAAAGCGAGCAGAAAACCGGGCAGAGTTTCGTCTCGGGAAACGGATTTTTCTCGGGATTCTCGGGAATCTTGGGAGTGTAAAACTTTCTTCCCACCTTGGATATGAAAACCGGGCCTTTGGAACGACTCCGAGGGTTGAAACGCAGAGCTTCGGCGCGAGAAAGGAAGGAAATTAGCAAATTTGGGCGGCACCCTCGCATCCCTTTTATAGGGTCTGGAAACCTCGCGTATGCGGGGCGTACGCTCGTAAGCAGGGCGTACGAGACGTCATGGCTTACCGCATCCTCGGAAGAAACATCGGAGCGACGTGGACAGTTCAGAGCCCTTGATTTGAGTACACGGAGCGTACGAGGGTACGCAGGGCGTACCTCGGTCCTATCTGCTGACTCCTCTTCGGATATTACTAAGGTTTTATATTTAAATTTATATTTATTTTAAATAAACTTCTAAAATTCATATCTCCTTCATAAGAACTCCATTTTCGACGTTCTTTATATCCACACGTAGGTGAGACTAAGATCTACAACTTTCGTTTAGATTATGTTGGCAAATTATGAAATTATTTTTGTTATTTGTTTATTAAAATGACGTGATTAAAGAATTTCTTTAAAAATTCATAACTTCTTTATGTGACGTCGGTTTTTGCCAGACTTTTTACCGCTGAAATACCATTGTCGAGACCTTCAATTCTCGTTTAGGTCATTCCGGCCAAAAGTCGCTCGATCTCCGATTCTAGTTTTTACGTAACTTCGTATTGCCGGTTTTTGTCGGAAAACTTAGAATGGTCATAACTTCTTCGTTATAACTCGGATTTTAGTGTTCTTTATATGCTTGGAAACCTTAAGACGATATCTATTACATAGCGTACTCCAAACAGAGTCTTTGAATACTTCATTTTTCGATGATATTCTAATTACTTTTTCAAAGGGGTTACAAGACTCGAATTTCAAAGACCTGAAATGACGGGTTGTTACAATTAAATATATTTAAGTAGTTTTATTAAAGGTCATTTAGTCGATTAAGTAATTACAAGGGTACTTTTTTGAAAATTTGTTTACTTTAAATAAAAGGCTCTAGGCCCATATTTCTCGCACCAAGTCACTTTCAAGAGCCTTTCTCATCTTTCCCTCGAGCATGCCGGTCCCTCGTGATTCGACATCTCTTTCTGTAGCTTCAGTATAGTAAGCTATTGTTTTAGTACAGTAAGTTGAGCCCTTAAGCGTTGGAAGAATCGGTGACGAAGTTCGGGCCACAGAATTTCTATGTTTTTGCTATGCGATCTCATAAGGTTGTTTAAAAGGGATATTGTACTATTAGTCAAGGAGATAGCTTTCCCATGGATCTTCAACCTCAATCAAGTGAGTGCATAGTTACTTTCATAAGCATGATTTAATATAAGTATTGAACACTTTGGATTTTATATGTATATATATATATATATATATATATATATATATATATATATATATATATATATATATATATATATCAAGGTTGTAAAAATCGTTCGGCGGTAGCTCAGTGGTCGACTGGCGAAAAGCGATTAATCAGACTCGGCGGGGACTAATCGGCGATTAATCGGGGAACCTAAATTATTAATAAAATTATTTAAAAAATTAAGTATTTGGAAATTTTAAATTTTAAATATTTAAAATTTTGAATTTTTAAAAATTTTAGTATAATATTTTAAAATTTGAAAGCTTAAAATTTTGAAATTTTAAAATTTTGGTGTAATATTTAATTTTTTTTTTTATTTTTGAAATATTTCCCACCTATGATCGTCGAGAACCTCCAAGGCCACCAAGGACCGCCAAGCCCGAGTTTGACCGATTTTTAAATATTTTCCGCCTATGTATGTATGGATGAATGTATATATGTATGGATGTATGTATGTATGTATGTATCTATGTATATGCTGAAAGTTTGTTTATTTGTATTCTATGTTGATAGTAAACTTATCGGTTGAATTATGTGCTATATATATATATATATATATATATATATATATATATATATATATATATATATATATATATATATATATATATATATATATATATATATATATATATATATAGGAGTAAGATCAAATGAGAACATCAAAAAGGTTGAGAACGCGAGAACAAAGTATATTCATTTGTAATTCCATTTATTCATTTGTGGAGAAATGATAAATTTTTACGCCTTTAATTTCAATTGAAGAGAAAAAGTATCTTCATGTTGATTGCGCATAAAAAATTATCATTTCTCCACAAATGAATACATGAAATGACAACTGAATATACCTGTTCTCGCGTTCTCAACCTTTTATGTGTTCTCATTTGATCATTTCCCTATATATATATATATATATATATATATATATATATATATATATATATTGGATGAAAAGTATTTCGATAAATCAAGAAAAGCTTTTGGAAATTAATTACATGTATCATAATCTTTTCTATTGATAAACTAAAACTTATAAGGGATGTTTAGTTCAAGTAAGTTGAATAAATTCTTAGTTATACCTTGTGTCGCAATGATATTGCGTTTACGGGTAATTCGTATTAAGAGTTAACTACTCATATTAGTCTGGCCTAGTTATAAACTAACACTTACAAGGGACGTTGAATTCGAAAGAAAGTTGAAAAAATACGTAGTAATAATATAAGGGATGTATGCAAAATTGGAACGGAGAGTAGCACTCTATTCTATCACACTATTGTGTGTCAAACTATGGATTACGTACGAGAGTTATTCTATCACAATATTATGTGTAAAAGTACACATGATTTTGAAACAATGGATATAAAGAACATCAAAAATGGAACTCGTGTGAGAAAGTTATGATTATCCAAGGAAAATAAGCAGACAACACATGAGTCATTAATATAAATTTAACATCAAGATGTGTTATACGTTAGCTATCCTACAATCCATGATTTTGAATTGATTCTCATAAGAGGTAATTGGTTATATAAATACATGTCTAATAAAATAATTTTTTCGCAGTTCGAAACCTCGAAACACTATATGGAGATCAGCTGTAAAAATTTACTTGTCTAATGTATCGCCACATCACCCGAAGATCTCACTGTTGTATCCAACAACCAAAACGATTTTAGCCATTGGATCAAACAACCCCCTAATACCCATTTATTATAAATGCCAACCTCTCCTCTCTCATTTTTCACACACACCTCTCTCTATCTCTAAAAGAAACCGCCCACCACCACTCTCCTCACTCTCTCTTTCGGGCGAGCTTCCGACCATTGTGAGCCATCAGCAACAACGGATATCTCCACCAAGAACCACCAGTAGTAGCACCAACCACCAACAACATCCACTAGAAACAACAACCACCTTCAGCAACAGCAAGCAGTGAGCATCCCATCTCTAGCGAAAATTCTAGTCATTAACCACCAATAGCCAGCGATCACTTTTCCAAGAACCTTTCTCCGACGATCCCTCTTTTCCTTCACAACTAATCTTCGGCGAGCATTTCCCAGGGAGTACTATTCTGGTGAGCACTTTTTCGGCAACATATTTTCTGATGACCGTTTCTATTCCATCGTTGGGCTTCTCCTATGTCATTTTATTATCCTACATAAACATCATGGTTAGTTTTGTGGCCCCTTTTTTTAGACTCAAGGGGGAGAATACATGTAAAATTCTTACAAACTTATACATACTTATGCTTTCAAACTTATGCTCTCAAACTTATACTTACGAACATAAGCATGCGAACACGTTCTTATAAACATATGCATGTGAATATATGCTTATGAAATTATGCATGTACAGGATTACGAACTTATGCTTGTGAACTTATGTGTAGAAGTTTATGCTTACAAACTTATGAAATTATGCATGTACAGGATTACGAATTTATGAACTTATGTTAACAAGTTTATGCTTACAAACTTATAACTCAATGATTACATGAGACACATTCATTACCTAAGTGTGGTGATCTCGAAAGACACATACAATACTCAGAAGTCCCCTGAATTATAACAGTTAATCTTTTTGATCGAGGGAATTATGTATAGGTCTATAGGGGTTGACAACATCACCTATGGTTGCTAGCTACAACCTTGACGGTTGATTCACCATAGGTGATAACTGTCTTTCGTTATTACAAAGTCAAATGAAGGACCCTTTGTAACATTGAACTGTGATTAATTAACTAAAAAACTATAAGTTGAAAGCTACTTACCATTAAGAAACTAGTTTGATTCAATACTTAAAATCTGTGAACTCCCCAACGATATCTTGACTCACTTCAAACCATATGTATTCTCAGGGAAATAAGAGCATGAGGGTTACACCTATTGACTAAGTCTTTGAGTAACAATCTTATATATATTAGCAATGTAGTTTTAGAGATTAGCCTACTATTAGAGGCACGCTTGTGTAATATTAGCCATTGTAACTCTAGAAAAGTATCAATGTAATTCCTTTTTAGTAATAATATTTCCCACTTTTATGTTATTTTTTGTACTTGTTTTATGTATTCAATCATTGTGACCCATGACAACGTCACACCGGCTGGCGATTCCGCCACCGGGACGGGGTGTAACAAGTAGAACTCGTTGGCCTCAGTGGTAGGGGATCTTGATCAACATCAGTAGGGGATCTAGAGTTTTAGGGTTGTCTTAAGTTGTGGAATCATCAAAATAAACGTCATCATTTTCACAACTAAAAGGATCAATAGTTCGAAATTCTTATTGTGTCATATTGTTGGACTGCATGGAAATTCTATAGAATGGAATATGTTGCAACAAGTGACATGTCGAGAAACATACAATTTGTGAATCATTGAGTCATAGCACTGATATACTTTTTTAGTATTACCATACCCTAAGAATACACATCGATCTAATTTTGGAGAAAACTTGTTACGTTCTGTGTGAGGTCGTAAAACAAAGTAGGTACACCCAAAGACTCGCAATGAAGAATAATCAGGAAGTGTGCCATACAACTTTTCATAAAGAGGCAACCTAGAATTATGGGCAGTAGGAATACGATTGATAACATACACAAGGGTTATAACAGCTTTTCCTCCAAAACAATACTAGGGACTTGAGAGGATTGTAACAAAGATTGTGCAGTTTCAACAATGTGGCGATGTTTTGTTTCTACAATACCATTTTATTAGCATCCTGAAAGTCAGGTATAACTATTTATGTAACAAACCGTTATTTCAAATCTATGTAATAGTGTAGGTCAATTAGTACTTCTATTTTAATTAATAAAGAGAAATTTTAGCATACAGTGTAACAAGGTTTCAAAAAATAAATTATTAAATAATCTCAATTGGGATGAACCAAGTAGTAGAGATTGTAATAAGGTTTCCAAAAATCTAAAGAACTCTAAAATCCGAGTTATAACGAAGAAGTTATGACCAATCGAAGATCCACGACAAAACCAACAAAACACTATTCAGTGTAAAAACTGAATTTTTAATAAAAGGATTTTTAGCCATAACAATCTAAATGAAAGTTGTAGTTTATGTTAAACCGAGACACACCGGACCTCACCCTCAGACGCCCCTCGGATGCACCCCTTCGCACATGTCTTCTTCCCATTAGACCGAGGTTTGGTCCAATCCGAGCCTCCCACCTTGCGAGCCTGTGGTCCGAAGTAGCCGAAACCCTCGCCACCTGTCCGACGCGTGTCAGCCTCGCATAGCCTCGGATCCGAGGCTTCGGCCTATATAAGGCATGCGAGGGCTTCCATTTAATTTACACTTTTCACCCCAAATTTCATTCTCTTTCACATTTTCCACTTCCACAAACTCATATGCAACCCCTAACGCCCCGGTATCAATTCTCGAACCCTAAGAAAGCCTCGAAGCCCCGAGATTCCCGAGAACTAACCTCTCTCCTGTCGAAACTCTGCCCTATTTGAGCGGGTTTCTCGATAAATAAACTCATTTTCGTGAAATGAAACTATGTCCGATTCACCATCTATCAAGTGAGTTCATACCCCCGTATTTTCATAATTTCTACCATTTTAAGGGGGGAATACAAGTATAACACAAGAACTTTGTGTTACAAATAAATGATTTCAAATCCCGATAAAATGATTTTAAAGCATCAAAAATACTCTAAATATTGAACTCTTTTATAAACTTATATTTTTCCCAAAAATTCATATTTGTATGTGTGTGTGTGTATATATATATATATATATATATATATATATATATATATATATATATAAGATTTAAAAGGCTTAGGACTAATAACTCATTCTAGGTCATTTTCCTTGTTTGGATGTGGACTTATAGTACCGGTTATTTGTCCGAAGGTCGTTTAAATTTTACTTACATATAAAATTGTATATATATATATATATATATATATATATATATATATATATATATATATATATATATATAAGTTATTTCATCAGCTTATTTAGACTTTGAAACATGTTGAGCAAAGGATTACATGCAAAAATAGTTAATTACCAATTCATAAAGTATATATAAATTATAATAGGTATAATTTATGATACATAGAACAATAATTCATGATTCAAGTATACTAGAATACATCGTCTTACAAGAAACAAGGGTTTTGATTCAGAACAAATCAAGGGTTTACACTTGTCAAATACATGTTTGGAATACTAATTCAAGAACATACAGTCAATCATTTATTTTAGAATGATTGGGTTTTCATAACTATTGTACATGTAACGTTTATATGCTTTTTATGAGACGTTCAATTCAGGTTGTTTAATTCCTTTTAGACAACCAAGGTAAATCCCTGACATTATAACCAAAATCTCCAGTCCGGGGATCGAAACAAGTTGTGTGTAGATCTATATCGGGATTAACAACCCTGCACTCAGGCTGCTAGCTACAGTCAGTCATACACGCCAATGAGTGGCAATTGTTGTCAACAGTTTAAACGCCCACAAAGCGTTTGTTTCAGGCGATCATGTCTTAGTATGGTTATAATAACTCATTAAAAAGATATTAATAACATGTTAGTGTATAAACAACTAAAAGTAAGTACATCTTCAAAGTACCAGTTTACAAAATACAAGGTACAATGGTATACTACAGTTTTCAATAACAGCTGGTCAAGCCAGCCACACTCTCAGTTACAAGTTTTACAAATACAGAACATTGGCTTACAAAACAGAACGGTTTTACGGGAATAAAACTACTTTTCATATACAACAGAAAATATGGGATTTTCTGGAACAGTTTTCATATTTAAGATACTAAGACACCCTTTCAAACATAAAGACTTATGTACTCACTCATCTTATTGTTGATACTCTCTATTCAAATTACTTGTATTCTAAGGGATATAATAACATGTACACCCCGAGCTTTTTGAGAAGATGGAGCCATTATGGGTTATATCTTCTTCATTTGTATAACTACTTTAGTTTAAATATACAATGATTGAACACATGTAAATACTTATACTTTTAAATACAATGGTTGTTTATACTTTGATTACTATGATGCATGTGTTGTGATACTACAAATGAAGTCCTCCACCCCCAGACGTTTCCGCCGTTTGGTTGGGGGGTGTGACAATTAATCCCTCATCTTTTCCAAGTTGTGAAAACTAGCCAATGGATGGAAATTGTAGCAAATGGCTACGTTGGGCGTACTAAAGAGTACGTTGCACATACTCATGAGCGTTCTCTTGACGCGGATACTACCCAGTACACTGGGTGTACTGGGCTTAGACATGAAACCCTAAATGAGGAATGAGCACTATAAAAGGATTTTTATGGCCTCCATCCCAGCCACCAATTCCAGAGAGTGAAACTCTAAAAGAGCTAAGCCTTCGTTCTAAACGTGTGTGTGTATTTGAGCTTGAAAGTGTCAATGTGTGCTTGTGAAGAAAAAGAAGAGAAGACCTTGAAGAGGAAAGATTAGAGTCAAAGCTTCTAGATCTAAGCTAAACTAAGTGGGGAGCTTCTCACAAAGGTGAAAAGCTTCGAACTTTACCACTCTTTTGTTATGAACATCATATAGGAGTATTTTTAGGGTTTATGTCCCAAAGGTGGAGACTTTTTCAGCAAAGAACTCCATGGACCTTGATCTACCCCATTTGAGTGTATTTTGTGTTAAAAATCCATAAGAATCCAATATTGGACGTTAAGATTAAGTCATGCATGAGATTAGGGCTTAATGGAGAATGAGGATATGTATTTGAAGTGATTGGTGATCTTTACAGCTATGCAAAAGGCTTAAAGGTTTCGACTTTATGGCTTAAGAGACAATAGGGTGTCTGGATCTGAGATATAAGCTTATGTCTTAATCTATTCATACCAAAAATCATGAAAGTATGAAACTGGGACTTACGTTGGGCATAATCCCAGTACGCACCGCGTAGGGGGTCGAGTTCCCTGATTCTAGATGACTACGGAGTACGCCCCACATAAGGAGCTGGTACGCGCAACGTACCTCCCTACAGTTGACCTTCATTGACTTTTAAGGTTTGGTCAACATGTGGACTTTTGGACCATTAGTGGGGTAAAATAGTCTTTTTGCCTTCTGAGAAAACATAGGAAGGGATTAGTCTAGCCTTGAGAGTCGTTATTGATTTGAGATAATTACTTTATGTGATTAGGCGGAGCCTAGTTCATTGTTTCGAGTTTGGGGATATCGAGAACATGAGTTACTAGACATCATATGAGGTGAGTCTTCTCACTATACCTTACCTAGAGTGGTAATTATGTGCGACCGGAAGGTCTTATGTGCTATGATGAGTATGTGATATATGTTTCTATGTTTCTATGTATATGTTATGTATGTTATGAGTAGCATGGTATGGACCTGAAGGTCAGTATGATATGGACTGGAAGGTCAACATGGTATAGATCGAACGGTCAACAGTGTGTAGACCAGAAGTTCAACAGTGTATGGACCAGAAGGTCAATATGGAATGGACCGGAAGGTCGACAAAGTAGGACCATAAGGTCTACTCAGATTGTGGGACCGGAAGGCCCCTAAGACACATTGACTGGAAGGTCTCGTAGAGCTATAGCCTCGAGTGGATAGTTGTATGTACATTGTATTTTGGTTAACTCACTAAGCATGCGTGCTTACCGTTTATGTGATATGTGTTTCAGGTTCTTCAGAGGACCGCGGGAAGGCACCGTCATGATTGTACACACACTATGTTTTGGGAAGAGCTACTATAGATCCTGGATTTTATGTGATGATTTTGAAAACTTTGTTAATTGAATAATTAGTGTTGAAGAATATGATATATGTTTTTATGAATTAAAAATGAAAAATTGTTTTGAATTGCCACGACGTTACAAGTTGGTATCAGAGCCTTGGTTTGAGGGATTCAGATACACCTTCGGGCATATCTGAACTCAAACTGATGATCTGAGGAATGTTTTCAAAAAAAAATGATTTTCTAAAATAAGTAAAAGATTTTCTAGAAAGCGGAAAGGAGCAGTGTCTAGAATCAGCCAGCGCCCGAACGGTGATTTCCCAAAATACCCTTACGTTATATGTTATGAGATATTATGTGATATGTTATGCATGCTAGAGAGTAGGCTAGGTCTTTATATCTAAGACTAGAGTGGCCTGATTTGTGATGCCTTAGCCTAAGAGTTACTGCTACTATGAGTTACTACGAGAGTGAGTACGTAGCAGAGAGGAGCTTACGATAGGTCTACTAGAAAGTGGCCTGCATGTGATAAGATGTAGAGTAATTATGATCTGGAATCCTAGGAGGAGGACTTGGGGTGAATACTAATGTGGTGTAGAAGGTAATATAGGGCCCATACTATTGGAAACTCTCGATCGGTAAACCTCCCAAGTAAGAATCCTTAGGTTGCTAAGGAACAAGTAGGAACAGTTGATCGAGTGTGAGTAATATCGGTCGAGTCTCTGATTATTTTGTCAGTCGAGTCTCTAATTATTTTATGTCATATTTCAGAGGCATCATGGTGGGAACACGCCACAACCCAGGAGGCAGTGGTACCAGTGGTACTAGTGATGAGGACATCCGTAGGATGATTCACGAGGAGGTGGCCGCAGCCATTCGAGTTGAGATACTGGAGATGTTTGGGTCTATCAAGACCATGCTGATTGAGACATTTGACGAGCGATATCCTGATCTGATTGTGGCGGCTGTTGTTGCAGCCACTACAGTTGTCGCTACTGTGAGGCTACAGAGGGTGACTCATTGCTGTACCGAGAGTTCAGCAACACAAAGCCACCAGAGTTTGACAGGACTCAGGATCTGATAGCCATGATGAGTTGGATCTTTGACATCGAGGGATGCTTATACACTTGTTCTTGTCTGGAACATTTGAGAGTACGGTTCGCGCTGAACCAGCTTCACTTGGGAGCGAAGGACTGGTGGAAGTTTGTGATGGAAAATTTTACTCCTATAGAGCTTACCACGGTGACCTGGTAGAGGTTCACCATTATGTTCAGAGAGGAGTATGTTCTCCCGGTGGAGAGGGAACGTTTGGCCCAGAAGTTCTTGTCCCTCAAGCAGGGGATGGAGTCTGTGACAGTGATCACACATAATTTTCATGAGAGGGCGTTGGTTTGCCCTGAGCACGTGTCTACCGAGCATGCACACATGAGTCGATATTTGAGCATACTAAGGAGAGACATTCGGGAGTTCATGGATAACTCGACGTACCGAACATTTGTCGAGATCTAGGCAAATGCTCGGAAGAGGGAGATTGAGCTAAAGACTCAGGCCAGGGAGGAGGTTGAGTCTCAAAGGAGGGACAGGCGGCCAGTGTAGTCTCAGCCGGCAGCCAAGCGGGCAAAGTCTGCCGATACGAGATCTGGTGGCCAGAAGGGCCGCACTTGTGAGAAGTGTGGTAAGGGACATGATGGACTTTTTCGAGCAGGTTCTTGCTACAAATGTGGCAAGGAGGACATATAGCCAAGGATTGCCTTAATGGATTCATGGTTTGCTTTCATTGCAACTAGACTGGCCACCGGAGGGTCGAGTGCCCGCAGCTACTTTAGGGATCAGCACAAGGATCTGCACCTGCTGCTACTAGAGCCACTGAGGCCGGGCCATCGAAGGTCGAGGAACCAAAGGCTCGCAGGAGAGCCTTTCAGTTGATAGCGGAGGAGGTCCGAGCAGCGCCCGATGTCGTGGTTGGAACTTTCCTTGTGAATTCTATACCTGCTTTGGTGTTATTTGCAATGGGTGCGAGTCAATCTTTAGTCTCATTAGCATTTAGTCAACACATCAGTATCCGACGAGAGGTGTTGAGTGGACCTCTACGAGTTTCTATAGATGACGAGCGAGCAG
This sequence comes from Lactuca serriola, assembly GCF_051521515.1. Lineage (NCBI taxonomy): Eukaryota > Viridiplantae > Streptophyta > Magnoliopsida > Asterales > Asteraceae > Lactuca > Lactuca serriola. Next base: position 374,508,318 of record NC_136411.1, on the reverse strand, counting down.
TTTTTGCTACTAATGTGATTCGACGATGTGTACTTGAGATTTTCGGTGTTGAGTTCCCGATAGATTTGGTACCAATTACGATGGACTGGTTGAGCCAATTCGAAGTTGTTATCGACTGCGAGCGTCAGTTGGTGACCATACGAGACCCTAGTGGGGGAGTACTTACGGTGTATGGATAGGGTACCCGATCTGGGTCAGCATTTTGCTTGGTTGCCAGAGCGAGACAGAGTCTACAGCAGGGCTGTAGAGGCTTTATAGCCTATGTGATGGATACATGATTTGCCGCAGAGTGGCCGAGTTCTGTCGGTGAGGTTCCGATAGTGCAAGAGTTTCCAGATGTTTTCCCTGAGGATTTGTCTGGTGTGCCTCCCAAGAGGCAAGTGGAGTTTCGCATCAATTTGGTTCAGGGGGTGGTGCCTATTGCCAAGGCACCCAATCGCCTTGCGCCATCAGAGATGCAAGAGTTATCCTTGCAGCTTCAGGAGCTGTTGGGAAAGGGATTCATCCGACCGAGTAGCTTGTCATAAAGAGCGCCGATCCTTTTTGTCAAGAAAAAGGATGGTTCACACCGGATGTGCATTGATTACCGGGAGTTAAAAATGTTAACGGTCAAGAACCGTTATCCACTACCAAGGATCGACGATCTGTTTGATCAGTTGTAGGGAGCTTATTGGTTCTCCAAGATACACTTGAGGTCGATATATCACCATATGAGGGTTCGGGATGAGGATATCTAGAAGACGGCGTTTAGGACTCGTTATGGGCATTACGAGTTCGTGGTGATGCCTTTTGGGCTCACCAATGCACCAGCAACATTCATGGATCTTATGAACCGAGTATGCAAGCCGATACCGGATCGATCGATGACTATGTTCATCGACGATATTCTAGTGTATTCGAGATCCAGAGAACAACATGAGGAGCATTTGAGGGAGATTCTTGGAGTATTGACATCGGAGAGCCTTTATGCCAAATTCTCCGAGTGTGATTTCTGGTTACGAGAGGTCCAGTTCTTGGGACATCTCGTTAATCAGAATGGGATATTGGTCGATCCGGCCAAGATTGAGGTTGTTATGAGTTGGGAGGTGCCGAGATCCCCTACCGAGATCAGGAGTTTTCTGGGGTTGGCTGGCTACAATCGGAGATTTATTAGAGACTTCTCCAAGATTGTCGTTCCCCTCACCAGATTGACCCGAAAGGGTGTTGCTTTTACTTGGGATCCAGAGCAGTAGACCACATTTAAGACGCTTCGACAGAGATTATGCGAAGCCCCGGTGTTAGCCCTTCCGAAGGGAATGGAGGATTTTGTGGTGTACTGTGACGCGTCTATATCGGGGTTGGGTGCGGTGCTTATGCAGAAAGGGCACGTGATAGCATACGCATCAAGGCAGATGAAGCCTCATGAGACGAGGTATCCCACCCATGATTTAGAGTTGGGGGAAGTAGTGTTCGCCCTCAACATATGGTGCCATTATTTGTATGGGGTTCGGTGTACCATATACACGGACCACATGAGTTTGAAGTATCTGATGGATCAGCCCAACCTGAATATGTGCCAGAGGAGATGGTTGGATGTGGTAAAGGATTACGACTGTGAGATCCTGTATCATCTGGGCAAGGCTAATGTTGTAGCCGATGCCCTGAGGCGTAGGGCGGAGAGTGCCCAAATTAGAGATATATGCATGAGGATGACGGTGATGACTCTGGTATTGGACACCATCAGAGAGGCCCAGGCCGAGGTTGTGAGAGTGGAGAACCACAAGAGAGAGCGGGTGATTGGACAGGTGTCCGAGTTTGTTACTGATAGCCGATGGCTTATGACCTTTCACGGTCGGATTTGGGTGCCGTTTACGGGCGGGACACGTAGCATACTGATGGAGGAGGTGCACAGAACGAGATTCTCGACCCATCCCGGGGCCACTAAGATGTATCTGGATCTAAAGAGAGATTACTGGTGGCCCTGTATGAAGAGGGATGTTGCGTGGGTAGTTGAGAAGTGCTTGACCGGTCGTAGGGTTAAGGGTGAGCACCAGCATCCGCATGGCAAGTTGCAGCCACTAGAGGTTCCCCAGTGGAAGTGGGAACAAATTTCTAAGGATTTTATCACCAAATTGCCTAGAACCGCGAGGGGTGTTGACGTAATTTCGGTAATAGTGGATCGGCTGATGAAGAGCGCTCACTTCCTTGCTATCAGTGAGAGCTCTTCTGCAGAGAGACTGACAGAGATGTATGTGAGAGAGGCGGTGTCTCGGCATCGAGTACCGATCTCGATTGTGTCAGACGGACAGGTACATTTCACTTCCACGTTCTAGAAGAAGTTTCATGAGGAGTTGGGTAGGAGATTGCACTTCAGTATTTCTTATCACCCACAGACGGATGGGCAGAGTGAGCGGACGATACAAACGCTTGAGGACATGCTTCAAGCATGTGTCATGGACTTCGGTGGAAGTTGGGATACATACCTACCCTTGGCTGAGTTTTCTTACAACAACAGCCACCATTCGAGTATTGGTATGCCTCCCTTTGAGCTTTTATACGGGAGGAGGTGTCGGACCCCCATCTGTTGGGGAGAGGTAGGGCAACGAGTGATGGGTACCATTAAGATAGTGCTTAAGATGACGGAGCAGATTTAACAGGTCAGACAGAGGTTACTGACAACCCAGAGCCGCCAGAAGAGTTATGCGGATAGATGGCAATTCGAGCTCAAGTTCCAGGTTGGAGACTTTGTACTCCTGAAACTATCTCCTTGGAAAGGAGTGATCCGATTCAGGAAGAGGGGCCAGCAGGGGCCCCGATACATTGGTTCTTTCAGGGCGACCACTAGAGTCGGAAAGGTAGTGTACCGTTTAGAGCTGTAAAGCCCGGATTCTCAGGTATTAGTTAAATAAGATTTATTGGGTTAAGATCTACTCAATGAGTTGTTTGAGCTACTCGTCAAGTAGCAGCGGGGTAGGATCGCATGTTAAGTGAGCTACTCAATGAGTCCATATTGGGACTCGGCGAATAGGAGCTGGCAGATGAAACCCTAAATCCCTGGGTTTGCACCCCTATTTAAAGGATCCTTAGCCTCCCTTTGGCCTCTTTACAGTTCTAGAGAGTCCGTGAGAACCCTAATACGTGTGTGTGTGTGTGTGCCCATTGTGTGTTGAAGCTAGAAAAGAGGATTTTTAGAGGGAGAAGGCTTGGAGGAGAAGGAGATTGGAGCAAGTGGAGTGTAGGAATCAACACCTATCTCAGTTATCATCTTTTGGAGGTAACCAAATCGCCTTTTTCCTTGTGGATCTCTTCTATTGGTTGAGTTTTAGGGTTTTGTGGGAATATTAAGTTGGAAAGAGAAGCTATGGGCTAGATCTGAGGTTGTAACTTTAGATCTGGACCCTCCTTGGATTCTAGAAGCATAAAGTTTCAGTTTTGGTCATGATTAAGGTCCCTCTTGAGCATGAACCTCCATTAAGAACTTAAAATAGGCATTTAGAGCCTATATAGCCGTGCATGCACGTAAAGTTTGCAACTTTACGTGATAAGCATGCCTTAGAGGCTTGGATTTGTGATTGGGAGCCGCTGCATGGCTCAAAGCAAGTCTGTATGTAAAAAGTGTTGGATTAATGTCTAAGTCCATAACTATAATTGGTAAGACTTGACCCGACCCGACATGGTCCATTTGGGTTGCATGGCATCATGCACTTGGATAGACTAAAATGAGAGAAATAAGACACTTATGGTTATTAATATATTATAAGTTCTAGTATATTAATAATAAGAATAATAAGATTATTTAATTAGTATTGATCAAGAATTAATCTAGGATTAATTAAGTGATCAAAAGAAGACTAATTAAATATATGGGTTGATTGTGTAAATCATCCATACTTGTATTGTGGGCTAATGCTCCATGGATTAGCTAGTTGGGCTAAAACCCATATGATTCTCCATGGATGCTCCATGGTGTTTTGAACCCATGGATCATGGAAATGAAAGGCCATGTCAATTAGGGTTTACATGGTGTAACCCTAACTATATAAGCATCATATTATTCACCAAAATCGGTCACTAGAGTGTGTAAAAAGAAAGGGCTAGCCGATTTTCATGAAGTGTAGAATTCTATCAAGTTATTCCAAGTGTATTAGGTGTTGTGTGAACCATTTGAGGTGTCACACTTGGGGCACTAGGCACTCAAGCTTCATGAAGACATTCTACATCAAAGAGGTATGTATTCTATCTTGTTATATCCATTGTTGTGTATGCTAGATTAGGATAATACCTCGGAAGTTCTTATTTGCATGTATAATAGAGAAAACATAGATCCAAGGTATTTAGGGTTGCATGTACACTTAGGAGTGTTAGAATGCTCAAAACTAGTGGGAGCATAAGTGTTAAGACTAATTACTTGTTCACATGGATGTGTGCACTGGTCAAGTCCACCACAAAAGATTGATAAGACTATTCGTCATAGTTTAGTAAAGCTCACTAAATATGATTATACTTACAAGCTTAAGTGTAACTCTAAGACATTAGAAAAGGTTCCAATGTATGGCAGGGCGAATAAGAAGAATCAAATTAGGCAGAAGGATAAAAGTTTCTCAAATATGAAAAGATGGGAGAGTACTTTAGTATCAGTTTTGTGATCATCTTAATGATTAAGAAACCATATCAAAATTAGTTCTCTAAGGAAAATCTTAGTGCATTCTTATGACTAAGAAGAGGAACTTGAATTGTTGAAGTGGTTAAATCAAGAAGATGAGTCATACTTCATTCCAATACAAGTCTTAGAGTCATACTTCAAGATTGTAATTTGAGTGACGTGTCTTAAAGAAGGTTTAAAACACTTGTCAAATGTAAGAGTAAAAGTTTTCTACTCTTATACATTTGAAATTGGTAAGTTATGATGTTTTGGATAAAACAAAGACCAACTTAGGCCAATTGTGTGAAGTGTTTGTCTTGATTAGAATCCACACTATCTCTTGGATATTTGACAAGGGAGTCTTATAGGTCAAGAGGACAGTGGGAGTCTTAAAGGTCTTGAAAATCTCAAGAACTAATCAAGAATAAAACCTGAAGTTCTTCCCTAGCACACGACTTGAGGTTTATAACCTATCGTGTTGACATATTATGTGCCCATTCCAGTTAAATTTGGCTTTGCATATGAGTTCTTAGAGTTCTCAATTTGTTGCACAACAACTTGGAAGCAATGGCAGGCCCTTGAGTTGCCAGGTGGCAAGAAATTAAGATTGAGTTCAATCCATATGGTTTTGGATTTGTCATTATCTGTGTCTTGTGATTATGGTTTTGACAAATTCATATGGGTAGGAACTCATACACCAAATAAATCTAAGTGTCATAAGGTTTCTCTCCGATTCATGAAAATGATGGTGAGGAAACACTTTCACTAAGTAGATTTTATCTAGATAGCAATTGTGATATTTGCATTCTCAAAGTCGTTAGTGGAGCGTGTGTGGTTTACCGGCACACTAACCTGGACTTGTGAGAAGTGGCAAAAAGGTCTAACCATTATGATTACGGCATACCACTTCATAATTGTTTAGATACACAAGTGTGCTATCTAAGGGAAGGTGTATGATTTTGGTAAAGTTTTATCAAAACAATCTAGCATCAGAAATCTGAACTTTGGTAAGAAAAGTCAATGAAGTATTGATTTCTAGAAGTCCAGCTGATTTCTGAGTACATGTCAAAGCTAGTGGGAGCATAAGTGTTATGCTAATAATCATCATGTTAGTGGGAGCATGATAATTATGATAGGTATTGCAAGCTAGCAATGTTAATTATAGAAAACAAAAGTTTCAATTGGGAAAGAGTTGTTTTGCTATAATTAAGGGAGAGGAAATTATACTTCATCTCAAATCTATAAGCTTAGATCGTGAGGTTTTAATCATTTAGTCAAGGATATATATATGAATTTCATGTTGGAATGGCTCAACATAAGGAAATTCTGTATATGGGTCCATTATTTGCGTTCTAAAATTCGATTATGATTACGGCATCCCTTTTCATAATCTGAATTATGAGAACTTGGCAAATAGAAATGGAAATGTTATAGCAAAAGACTGGTTTAGTCTTTATGTGAGACATCATGAATCGTGTCCCATATGCTTCGGATATAGGATCGATTACATGTGCTATATTCATCCTTTCTAAAATTTTCCAAATGCCTGGGGCATTAAGAAGGGAAAAGGTTTAGAACTGGATATGACTAAAAGGATTAAACAATTGTTGTGGATAATCTATGGTTTACCAAAGATTAGTTGCTCAAGGACAGTTGGAAGTATAGTGATAATTTTGGAAGGACCATATTGACATAATCTGTAAGGAGGCAACTCTTGTTCGAAAGTGATAGTCAAAATGGAATCTGAAAATGTTTCAAAGTTCGAAAATTTTCAATCTATGTAAGATTAAGGAAACTTAATGCAAGAAGGATGTTCCCAAGGAGCTGATCTCCTTTGGAATGCTCTGTAATGATTGTTGTTAAGTCTTTCTAACATTGTGCATAATCATTACAAGAAGATCAATGCATATAAGTTTAGAATCTAACAGGTTTCAGTAAATGGCATGAATTTGGAATTCTTGCATTTGCAGTAAGGATTTGGGAGTGTGAAAAAAGGATCATTGAAGTTATGTTCAATTGACCTAGTTCACAAAGTAAAGATCATAGACTAACATAGTATGCATACTTGGTGTATGGCATGACTAGTGTTTAAGAAAACATAGTGTACATGCTTGGAGCATGGGACAACTATTGTTTTAAATTCACGAATAAAGTTGATAGCTGAAACAGTATACAATGAATAATGTGTAATCATATGGTGATAAATAAAAGGTGTTTTATTTATGTTCATAGGTTTTGATACCATATTGGATTCAATTATTATTGTGTTTCACTTTGCATGTTTTCACATCCCGAATCAACTGGGTTATTCTTTCGGAATGACTAAGTTATTCAAACCATCCACAGTCGGTCATATGTTGGAAGTGGATATGAATTAAGAATGTCATGGGTTGGCTTGTAGAGGTCTAAGGTGTTGGACAAAGGGCTACAACACTCATGAGTGCTCATAAGTTCTGAGTATTGGATTCAACCCACGCTCATTGGAATCACTTCATGGATTTTATCACGAGTGATCATGAGTCGATAATATCTTATATTCTTCAAACCTAGAGATATGAGTTGTTACTATGAGTTGGTTGTACATTGATTGCACGAAAACGCATTTGGTAACTCGGTGCTATAAAACGTGCATTTGTGTATGATTCAACAAGTAGTAGAACAAGCCATATGAGTCGAAGTTTATCCATTCCTTTTACCTTCGGGATAAAAGCGATATTTGTGGGCCCCTTGATGATTTGATGATGACAAATGGAAGTGCTCGGTCGGGCCATGACTGATTTGATCTGTTCAATTAGTCAGTCGTCATAAATCGGAAATCGGGAAACAACAAATGGACAGAGAGAATGATTATAATCCATGTCTCGGTCCATATGATATCTAGAATGGAGGAATATATGATCCCTTATCTAATGGACAAGTCATTGACAAAGGTCAGAGTTCATCGACAAGGTCAAAGTTTGACAGAAGCTTTTGAGAGCTACGTTTGCCAGTTGGTTCCTGAAGTCATACGCAATAATAGTTTTAGACTTATCCAAGTGGGAGACTGTTGGATTAATGTCTAAGTCCATAACTATAATTGGTAAGACTTGACCCGACTCGGCATGGTCCATTTGGGTTGCATGGCATCATGCAGTTGGATAGACTAAAATGAGAGAAATAAGACACTTATGGTTATTAGTATATTATAAATTCTAGTATATTAATAATAAGAATAATAAGATTATTTAATTAGTATTGATCAAGAATTAATCTAGGATTAATTAAGTGATCAAAAGAAGACTAATTAAATATATGTGTTGATTGTGTAAATCATCCATACTTATATAGTGGGGTAATGCTCCATGGATTAGCTAGTTGGGCTAAAACCCATATGATTCTCCATGGATGCTCCATGGTGTTTTGAACCCATGGATCATGGAAATGAAAGGCCATGTCAATTAGGGTTTACATGGTGTAACCCTAACTATATAAGCATCATATTATTCACCAAAATCGGTCACTAGAGTGTGTATAAAGAAAGAGCTAGCCGATTTTCATGAAGTGTAGAATTCTATCAAGTTATTCCAAGTGTATTAGGTGTTGTGTGAACCATTTGAGGTGTCACACTTGGGGCACTAGGCACTCAAGCTTCATGAAGACATTCTACATCAAAGAGGTATGTATTCTATCTTGTTATATCCATTGTTGTGTATGCTAGATTAGGATAATACCTTGGAAGTTCTTATTTGCATGTATAATAGAGAAAACATAGATCCAAGGTATTTAGGGTTGCATGTACACTTAGGAGTGTTAGAATGCTCAAAACCCAACAAAAAGGACTGAATGGACTCGGCGAGTCACATGAAGATGGCCGTGAACTCGACGAGTTAGATAAACAACTCGGCGAGTCCGATGAAGATGACCATCAGACTCGACGAGTTGAAGAACAACTTGGCAAGTCGGATGAGTTTTCCCTAGGATATGTGTGTGTGTGTATCCGTCGAGTTACAAGGAGGGAACTCGATGGGTGGCCTTAAAGTTTGAACGAGAATAGAAGGAACTCGACGAGTCACCCAATGACTCGGCGAGTTGGAATGTGCTTCAAGGAACTCGGTGAGTAGCCGAGGGTACTTGGCGAGTTGGGGTCAACATGAACTTTTGACCTTGACTGAGGACTTTGACCTTGACCAGGGGTTGGTTAGTGGGTTATGGAGTACCGTAAAAGGTTAAGGACCTATGAGTATATTGTATTTTGATCATAGGTGGTGGAGCCTGTGTCAAGTGATCCGAGAGTTGTAGTTTATCTTCCGAGTCGACATCTGAAAGGTGAGTTATCCTCACTATATCGATAAGGTCTACGGCACCAAGGCCGGCCTTTTAGTTTTTATTGTTATGGTATGCTACATGTGGTTATGATCTGTTAGATCGGAATTAGGGTAGATAGTAGGTTATGCTCTAGTTATGGGAGAGTTCTATGATTTATGATCAGTGAGATAGATATGTTTTGATGATTGTATATGCCAGTATATGCTAGTTATGTGCAAATGGTTATTTGCTTGTTGGTTGGGTTGAGGTGGTCCTACTTTGTGCTGAAGGCCAACATACCCTATGAGCGATCCGGGGAGACTGCAGGCCCATGTTGCGGACCAGTCATGCCAAATGCTCGGGATAGATTCAGATAGACTGTAGGCCCAGTAGGGCGTTCCAGTCAGGTCGATGGCCCAGTATGCATGTGGATTGATTGATTGTTACTGATATGGCATTGTTAGTGTGGTATTGGTATTTTGGGGGTAGCTCACTAAGCCCTTGGGCTTACAGTTTTTAGTTTATTGTTTTACGTAGTTCAGGAGTTCATGTCAAGGCGAAGGCGTGACCGTACCGCTCCTCATGTTAGGTTTTGAGCATTCTAAAACTCCTAAGTGTACATGCAACCCTAAATACCTTGGATCTATGTTTTCTCTATTATACATGCAAATAAGAACTTCCAAGGTATTATCCTAATCTAGCATACACAACAATGGATATAACAAGATATAATACATACCTTTTTGGTGTAAAATGTCATCATGAAGCTTGACTGCCTAGTGCCCCAAGTGTGACACCTCAAATGGTTCACACAACACCAAATACACTTGGAATAACTTTAGAGAATTCTACACTTCATGAAAATCGGCTAGCCCTTTCTTACTCTCACTAGTGGCCAATTTTGTCAAGAATAAGATCTTTATATAGTGTTACAATTAGGGTAAACCCTAATTGTCATGACTTTCCATTTCCTTGGATCCATGGGTTCACATACACCATGGAGCATCCATGGACCATCCTATAGGTTTTAGCCCAACTTGATTATCCATGGAGCATTAGCCTACTATACAAGTATGGATGATTTACACAATCAACCCATATATTTAATTAGTCTTCTTTTGATCACTTAATTAATCCTAGATTAATTCTTCATCAATACTAATTAAATAATCTTATTATTCTTATTATTAATATACTAGAACTTATAATATATTAATAACCATAAGTGTCTTATTTCTCTCATTATAGTCTATCCAAGTGCATGATGCCATGCAACCCAAATGGACCATGCCGGGTCGGGTCAAGTCTTACCAATTATAGTTATGGACTTAGACATTAATCCAACAGTCTCCTACTTGGATAAGTCTAAAACTAATATTGCGTATGACTTCAGGAACCGACTGGCAATCGTAGCTCTCAAAAGCTTCTGTCGAACTCTGACCTTGTAGATGAACTCTGACTTTTGTCAGTGACTTGTCCATTAGATAGGGGATCATATATTCCTCCATTCTAGATATCATATGGACGGAGACATGGATTATAATCATTCTCTCTGTCCATTTTTTGTTTCCCAATTTCCGATTTATGACGACTGACTAATTGAACAAATCAAATTAGTCCTGCCCGGCCAAGCACTTCCATTCATCATCATCAAATCATCGAGGGGCCCACAGATATCGCTTTTATCCCGAAGGTAAAAGGAATGGATAAACTTTGACTCATATGGCCTGTTCTACTACTTGTTGAATCATACACAAAGGCACGTTTTATAACATCAAGTTACCAATGCGTTTTCGTGCAATCAATGTACTATCAACTCATAGTAACAACTCATATCTCTAGGTTTGAAGAATATAACATATTATCGTCTCATGATCACTCATGATAAAATCCATGAAGTGATTCCAATGAGCACGGGTTGAATCCAATACTGAAAACTTATGAGCACCCATGAGTGTTGTAGCCATTTGTCCAACGCCTTAGACCTCTACAAGCCAACCCATGACAGTCTTAATTCATATCTACTTCCAACATATGACCGACTGTGGGTGGTTTGAATAACATAGTCATTCCGAAAGAATAACCCAGTTTATTCGGGAAGTCAAAACATGCAAAGTGGAACACAATAATAATTCAATCCAATATGGTATTAAAACCTATGAACATAAATAAAACACCTTTTATTTATCACCATATGATTACACATTATTCATTGTATACTGTTTCAGCTATCAACTTTATTCTTGAATTTAAAACAATAGTTGTCCCATGCTCCAAGCATGTACACTATGTTTTCTAAACACTAGTCATGCCATACACCAAGTATGCATACTATGTTTGTCTATGATTTTTACTTTGTGAACTAGATCAACTGAACATAAATTCAATGATTCTTTTTTCACACTCCGAAACCCTTACTGCAAATGCAAGAATTCCAAATTCATGCCATTTACTGAAATCTATTAGATTTTAAACATATATGCATTGATCCTCTTGTAATGATTATGCACGAAGTCAGAAAGACTTGACAACAACCATTACAGAGCATTCCAAAGGAGATCAGCTCCTTAGAAACATCCTTCTTGCATTAAGTTTCCTAATCTTACACAGATTGAATAATTTCGAACTTTGAAACATTTCCAGATTCCATTTTGACTATCACTTCTGAACAAGAGTTGCCTCCTTACAGATTATGTCAATATGGTCCTTCCAGAATTATCACTATACTTCTAACTGTCCTTGAGCACCCAATCTTTGGTAAACCTTAGATTGTCCTCGACAACTGTTTAACCCTTTTTAGTCACATCCAATTCTAGAGCTTTCCCCTTCTTAATGCCCCAGGCATTTGGAAAAACTTAGAACGGATGAAAATAGCACATGTAATCGATCCTATATCCGAAGCATATGGGACACGACTCATGATGTCTCACATAATGACTAAACCAGTCTTTTGCTATAATATGTCCATTTCAATTTGCCAAGTTCTCATAATTTAGATTATGAAAAGGGATGCCATAATCATAATCGAATTTTAGAACGCAAATAATGGACCCATATACAGAATTTCCTTATGTTGAGCCATTCCAACATGAAATTCATATATATATATATATATATATATATATATATATATATATATATATATATATATATATATATATATATATATATATATATGTCCTTGAATAAATGATTAAACCTCACGATCTAAGCTTATAGATTTGAGATGAAGTATAATTTCCTCTCCCTTAATTATAGCAAAACAACTCTTTCCCAATTGAAACTTTTGTTTTCTATAATTAACATTGCTAGCTTGCAATACTTATCATAATTATCTTACTCCCATTAACATGATGATTATTAGCATAACACTTATGCTCCCACTAGCTTTGACATGTACTCAGAAATCAGCTGACATTCTTACCAAAGTTCAGATTTCTGATACTAGATTGTTTTGATAAGACTTTATCAAAATCATACACCTTCCCTTAGATAGCACACTTGTGTGTCTAAACAATTATAAAGAGGGATGCCGTAATCATAATGGTTAGACCTTTTTGCCGCTTCTCACAAGTCCAGGTTAGTGTGCCGGTAAACCACACACGCTCCACTAACGACTTTGAGAATGCAAATATCACAATTGCTATCTAGCTAAAATCTACTTAGTGAAAGTGTTTCCTCACCATCAATTTCATGAATCGGAGAAAAACCTTATGACACTTAGATTTTTATGGTGTATGTGTTCTTATCCATGTGAATTGTCAAAACCATAGTCACAAGACAAGGATAATGACAAATCCAAACTCATATGGATTGAACTCAATCTTAACTTCTTGCCACCTGGCAGCTCAAGGGCCTGCCATTGCTTCCAAGTTGTTGTGCAACACACTGAGAACTCTAAGAATTCATATGCAAAGCCAACTTTAACTGGAATGGGCACAGAATATGTCAACATGATATGTTATAAACCTCAAGTCGTGTGCTAGTGAAGAACTTTAGGTTCTATTCTTGATTAGTTCTTGAGACTTTCAAGACCTTTAAGACTCCTACTGTCCTCTTGACCTATAAGAATCCCTTGTCAAACATCCAAGAGATAGTGTGGATTCTAACCAAGACAAAACACTTCACACAATTGGCCTAAGTTGGTCTTTGTTTTATCCAAAACATCACAACTTACCAATTTCAAATGTACAAGAGTAGAAAACTTTTACTCTTACATTTGACAAGTGTTTTAAACCTTCTTTGAAACATGTCACTCAAGTTACAATCTTTGAGTATGACTCTAAGACTTGTATTGGAACGAAGTATGACTCATCTTCTTGATTTAACCACTTCAACAATTCAAGTTCCTCTTCTTAGTCATAAGAATGCACTAAGATTTTCCTTAGATAACTAATTTTGATATGCTTTCTTAATCATTAAGATGATCACAAAACTGATACTAAAGTACTCTCCAATCTTTTCAAATTTGAGAAACTTTTATCCTTCTGCCTAATTTGATTCTTCTTATTCGCTCTACCATACATTGGAACCTTTTCCAATGTCTTAGAGTTACACTTAAGCTTGTAAGTATAATCATATTTACTGAGCATTAGTAAAACAGGACGAATAGTCTTATCAATCTTTTGTGGTGGACTTAATCAGTGCACAAGACTATGTACTCGATCCCTTAGTCCATTACTTGACTTACACATCCATGTGAATAAGTAATTAGTCTTAATTTTCCAATACTTGAAAGTTCTGATTCATCATGTTATACAACTTGCATGATTCCAAGTTTCGGTCCAATTAAAACTTGGGTGATGAGAATCTTTCCTTATTTGGCAAATTTAGACATTACCACAAATGAAAGAATCAATTTCACACTTCCACTCTTGCTATTAATAGAATCTTATAAGCAACAAGATTTCCACAGATGCCATTGTAAGGATATTTTAAAAATAAATAAAATCAAAATTTTCCTTTTATTTTAAAAACTTTGCGGAAGAAATTGTCCTTACAATCCATATGAAAACTTGTTGTTATCTATTCCTAAGCAATATCTCATAACTCCTAAGAAGTAGCTCAAGAATCCGATCTTCAAACTACGCGATAGAAATCCATCTACGCGATCAGATTCAACATATTCTTTCTTTAAGTTCCTTTAGTTTTCTTTGATTCTTAAAAATCACCATGTGACCCAGTCACATCATGTATCAGGAATCTCAGAATAGAAACTTAACAGAGTTAGATAGTGGACTTTACCTCAAGTAGAGTCAAACTTATTGACTTTAACATCCTTAGGTAAATTTGGCAGCTTCACAACCAATGCCCCTTCCTTTGGCAATATAAACATATAGACCCTTTGATGATGGTACACGGGACTATCACAGACTTAGCTTTTCTCTTTACCATTTGGTCAACCGAGTTGACTATGGCCGATCCTTTTCCATTGGGAAGAGAATGCTTTTCTGGATTTCCTGTGTCACTATTGTCAATGTCCATCAAGTTTTAAGGAAGTTGATCTTAACAAATAGATAAGATCATTAAGGGTCTTGTCATAGTATGTTTCATAGGTGTCCCAAAGGAACTCACTATGTGACATAGAAAGTGATTGAACCACCAACTTTCTCAAGACTTTGACACCCAACTTTCCCAGCTTGTCAATATGTGACTACATCTCCAAGATGTGATCACACCTAGCCCTTGCCTTGCCAATAGGGCTTGAGTGACCTTGAACTTGTGGGTTAGGGAGAATAATTGGAAGAGGTGAATGAAGTATGATTTCCATGGGACATCATCTTCATTTAGGAAAGTTTGTTTCAAGAGATTTGGGAAGATCATAAATGTCTAAACCACACATCTTTTTGGGAGATATTCAAGATAGTTGATCTAAAGTCCTTAATATAACACCCAATATGAAATATTAAGGCTAGGACCCAACAAACTATTTTATAACTTAGAAGAAGGATGCCGTAATCCAAGTTATAAAATATTTGAAGGTAGGTGAATGACAATTCACCAATTTCCACCAAGATAAACGAAATGTATTATTAGGTTTTAATTGGTTTTGAAACTCCTAGATCTTTTGAGATTCATTGAACTGTTCAATGGCATGTTTCAATCTCGAGTGTGCCCTTCAAGTTTTGTGACTAGGATGCCGAGGATCACAAAACAAGGTGTGAAGTAACCACGCAAATTACATGGTACCCTTTAGTGTTTACCCCTCAATCAATGTGTCGGTTAACCACACACGCTCCATCGATACTATGATAAACATTAAGTTACCCTTTGCCTACCTTCTTAAATACGAGTTAGTGTGCCGGTTAACCACACAAGCTCCACTAACCAACTTAAACAAAGTTCAAAGTGTAATTTCATGGATTAGCACCTTATTCACATTTTACTAAGTAACTAAGATTGGGTATTATTAAGAGTTTAGTTACTTAGTATTTATCATTAATACTTTTAATGAAGGGAGAGTTATAGTCCTGTCAAACCCGTTCAGCTAACGACCCTCCACCAGTCAAGCAAGCGGTGGGTGAGAGTGGACACCCATTAAGTTGCCATTTTATAGGCAACAACCTTATACCCACCTTATAGACCGCCTTCGTGAATGAGGCGTACTAGCGGTAAGACTGACTTTACTCTTATACATATATATATATATATATATATATATATATATATATATTATTAACTTATAATATTATATATATATATATATATATATATATATATATATATATATATATATATTATTAACTTATAATATTATAAAGTATAAGGGTTGAATTTTAACTTTTAAAATTCTAAGGGCTAACTTGGAATTAAAGTATTCATAAGAGAAAACTTTACAAATTCCAAAACTTGAGGGCAAGTTTTGAAACTATTCAAAACTAATTAATTCCATAACTTATGTGTTTAAAGTAGTTTTAATCCAAAAACTCTTCAAGTTCCATAACTTGAGGACAAGTTATGGAAGACTTTAAACTAATAAAAGAATTAACTTTTCTTTATTTTATAACTTATGGAATTAATTAAGGTTACACTCTTTTTTTATTTATTTATTTAATGAAGAGACTCTTGGTCCTCCATAACTTGAGGACAAGTTATGGAGTCATAAAACCATTTAATTAGAACTAGACTCTTCATTTTTGTAACCTTTGCCAACTTTTATGAGTTTTATGAAACTTAAATGTGACTTTTCATATAACTTGAGGACAAGTTACAAAAACACATTTTAGAATCAACTCTTAGATTAATTAGGATTCAAAACAACTATTTCACTCAACTTTTCTATTAATCTAAGCAACTCATAAGAACAAGATAATTCAAATCAAACTTTTTCATGTAATTAGTCTAAACCTTAAACTAATACAAAACATGAATCTATTGACAATTATCTTTGAAATTGGATTAGCATGAACATTACCACATCAAAAACAAGTTTATAAGTCCAAAAACATCTTAGGGTAATGTTCCTAGTCCAATTCCAGCCAAAAAAGTCGAATTTATGCTGTCTGGGGGTCCAACTCGTCGAGTGCACGAACCAACTCGGCGAGTTGGATGCTTTTTGCCTTGGACTCGGCGAGTCTATTCATGGACTCGGTGAGTCTGTTGGGCAGACAACTTCAAAACTCGATTTTCCAGCTTCTTTTGCAAGTATAACAAGAAAACAAGCCTAGTCTCTGATACCACTGTTGGGTTTTGAGCATTCTAACACTCATAAGTGTACATGCAACTCTAAATACCTTGGATCTATGTTTTCTCTATTATACATGCAAATAAGAACTTCCAAGGTATTATCCTAATCTAGCATACACAACAATGGATATAACAAGATAGAATACATACCTCATTGGTGTCGAATGTCTTCATGAAGCGTGAGTGCCTAGTGCCTCAAGTGTGACACCTCAAATGGTTCACACAACACCAAATACACTTGGAATAACTTGAGAGAATTCTACACTTCATGAAAATCGGCTAGCCCTTTCTTACTCTCACTAGTGGCCGATTTTGTCATGAATAAGATCTTTATATAGTGTTACAATTAGGGTAAACCCTAATTGTCATGACTTTCGATTTCCTTGGATCCATGGGTTCACATACACCATGGAGCATCCATGGACCATCCTATAGGTTTTAGCCCAACTTGATTATCCATGGAGCATTAGCCCACTATACAAGTATGGATGATTTACACAATCAACCCATATATTTAATTAGTCTTCTTTTGATCACTTAATTAATTACTAGATTAATTCTTGATCAATACTAATTAAATAATCTTGTTAATCTTATTATTAATATACTAGAACTTATAATATATTAATAACCATAAGTGTCTTATTTCTCTCATTATAGTCTACCCAAGTGCATGATGCCATGCAACCCAAATGGACCATGCCGGGTCGGGTCAAGTCTTACCAATTATAGTTATGGACTTAGACATTAATCCAACACCTCATTCTTATGATATGATTTTGGAACACTCTAATGGATATTGATTTGAAAACATTTTTGTAAACAATACTATTTGATTTTTATTTATGATTGAAAAGTTTGAATTTGGCGTAAAATTTATGGGTGTTACAAGAGCTACATCCGGAGTTGAGCCAGATCCATGCTACTTTCCACATATCCCAGTTGAGGAAGTGTATAGCCGATGAGACGACATCAGTGCCGCTAGAGGATATTCAGGTGGATGCGAGCCTGAATTACATCGAGAGGCTGATCGCGATACTGGATAGGAAGATCAAGATTCTAAGGAACAAGGAGGTGCCTCTGGTCCAGGTCCAGTGGCAACATCGGAGAGGGTCCGAGCAGACATGCGAGCCATAATTCGGAGATGCAGGAGCTGCATCCGGAGTTATTTATGGTATGAGACTTCGAGGGAAAAGTCTGATTCTAGTGGGGGAGAATTGTAACATCCTGAAAGTCTGGTATAACTATTTAATCCCTCTTCTTTTCCAAGTTGTCAAAACTAGCCAATGGAAGGATATTGTAGCAAATGGGTACGTTGGGCGTACTGAAGAGTACGTTGCACGTACTCATGAGCGTGCTCATGACGCAGATACTACCCAGTACGTTGGGCGTACCATAGTGTATGTTGGGCATACTGGGCTCAGACATGAAACCCTAAATGAGACATGAGCACTATAAAAGGAATGTTATGGCCTCCATCTCAGCCACCATTTCCAGAGAGTGAAATCCTAAAAGAGATAAACCTTCGTTCTAAACTTGTGTGTGTGTGTGTGTATTTGAGCTTGAAAGTGCCATTGTGTGCTCGTGAAGAAGACGAGAAGACCTTGAAGAGGAATTATTGGAGTCCAAGCTTCTAGATCTGACCTAAACTGAGTGGGGAGCTTCTCACAAAGGTAAAAAGCTTCAAACTTTACCACTCTTTTGTTATGAACATCATATAGGAGCATTTTTAGGGTTTAAGTCCCAAAGGTGGAGACTTTTTGAGCAAAGGAACTCCATGGACCTTGATCTACCCCATTTGAGTGTATTTTGTGTTATAAATCCATAAAAATCCAATATTGGACGTTAATATTAAGTCATGCATGAGATTAGGGTTAATGGGGAAAGAGGATATGTGTTTGAAGTTATTGGTGACCTTTACAGCCATACAAAGGCTTAAAGGTTTCGACTTTATGGCTTAAGAGACAATAGAGTGCATGGATCTGAGATATGAGCTTATGTATTAATCTATTCAGACCAAAAATCATGAAAGTATGAAACTAGGACTTACGCTGGGCGTAATCCCAGTACGCGCCGCGTAGGGGGTCAACTTCCCCGATTTTGGATGACCACGGAGTACGCCCCGTGTAAAGAGATGGTACGCGCAAACTACCTCCCTACAATTGACTTTCATTGACTTTTAAGGTTTGGTCAACATGTGGACTTTTGGACCATTAGAGGGGCATCGAGCACGTGAGTTACTAGACATCATAGTAGGTGAGTCTTCTCACTATACCTTACATAGAGTGGTAATTATGTGTGACCGGAAGGTCTTATGTGTTATGAATAGTATGTGATATATGTTTCTATGTTTCTATGTATATGTTATGTATGTTATGAGTAGCATGGTATGGACTGGAAGGTCAGTATGATATGGACCATAAGGTCAACATGGTATGGGCCGGACGGTCAACAGTACGTACACCAGAAGGTTAACAGTGTATGGACCGGAAGGTCAGCAGTGTATGGACCGGAAGGTCAATATGGAATGGGCCAGAATGTCTACTCAGATTGTGGGACCGGAAGGCCCCTGAGACACATTGACCGGAAGGTCTCGTAGAGCTATAGCCTCGAGTGGATAGTTGTATGTACATGGTATTTTGGGAAACTCACTAAGCATGAGTGCTTACCGTTTATGTGATATGTGTTTCAGGTACTTCAGAGGACCGTGGGAAGGCACCGACATGATTGTACACACACACTATGTTTTGGGAAGAGCTACTGTGGATCCTGGATTTTATGTGATGATTTTGAAAACTTTGTTAAATGAATAATTGGTGTTCAACAATATGATATATGTTTTTATGAATTAATAATGAAAAATTGTTTTGAATTGCCACGACATAACCAAAATCATTAAAATTTTTGATTTGCAGAATGTAACAACTTTACATACAACTTGCCTCGAACAATCATAGACGATAAACTGAATACGACTTTGATACCATGTATACTAATGAACAAAATATTACTATGGTTTCATTTTTATATAATAAAAGAGTACACTAACTATATATATATATATATATATATATATATATATATATATATATATATATATATATATATATATATATATATATATATATATATATATATATAGGGTTAGGTTCATGTGAGACCACTATATTTTGTGAGACGGGGAGACACAATCCTAACCACTCATTTTGTAGATAAAAAAATATTTTTAAAATGCAAAATAATTGAAGATTTTTAATTTTTTTTAAATATTATTTTCGTCACTTTTTTATATAAAAAAATACCGTTTTTTTTTAAATATCTGTGAAATATTCTAGTATAATATTGATATTAGAATATTTTAATAAAATATTAGAATATTTTACATATCAAACAAATCTACTAGAATACTAGAATATTCTAACATTCTAAAAATCACATTGGGTTATTTATAGTGTAATATTCTATTAGAATATTTCACATATTTTTCAAAACAAAAACAGTATGTTGGGTCAAAAATATGGTTTATAATTTACTTTTATAGAAAAATGTATTTTTGTGTCTTGGGCCTTAAACTGTTTGGTGTTTACCGCCGTATACGTGTTTACGGTTGTGTTTATGGCCGTAAACCCATTCACGGCCCATGTTCACCAAGCCCATGTTTCTTATGTATAAATATAGGTGTAAGGGGTGAGGAGTTGATTGCTTAACGTTAGATGAACGTGAGAAAAGAGAAACTAGAGAGAAGATAAAGCATTTTGTGTGTGTGAATCTATTGTAAGGAACTTAATTCTAATCATATCATTCAAGATTCATATTATTCTTCTTCTCCTTCTCTTCTATTTGATCTGACATCATCCGTTTGATTGGGATTCCGTACCATCAAACAGATCTGATTGATACACAAGCTTATTAAGGACTTACAATTGGTATTAGAGCTTGGATTGTATCAGTCAATTTTGTTAGATCTGGAGCATATTTGATCTTATTTTTGAAAGATGTTTGCATTTTTCAAAAAAACGGGTTTTTGATCGAGTTTTAGAGCAAAAAAAGGCAAAAATCATTGTTTTTGGTCGAAACCTGCGAGGGGGTGGCGGAGTTTGCGGCTGGCGGCTAGGGTTTCGGAATTCACGGCCCGAGGTTCACGGTCCGGAGTTTGCGGTCCGAGATTACGGTTTGGAGTTTACGGCCTCGGTTTGTGGTCCTCGATGGTTTACGGCTCGCACGTGTTCGGTCTCGTGGTCAGCAGCATCCTCGCGCCTCGCATCGCATCGCCTCGCCTCGCCTCGCAGCTACTTCCTCACCTCGCTTCACATATATAAAAAATAGGAAACAAGTTTGGAGGCTGCCAAGAATCGAACTCAGGACCTCTGATTCATCGACCAGCGCCTTAACCAACTCCTCTAGCATCACCTTTGTTCCTTTCCTTCGCATTCTTTATTCAAAAACACTCTTTTTCGATTCCAACTTTCGAAATTTGACACTTTCAACCCAAAACTCAATTTCTTTTATTTTTAAATTATTTTTCATCCAAAATATAATAAAATAAATAATAATAATAATAATAATAATAATAATAATAATAATAATAATAATAATAATAAAATATAAAAAATATAAAAAATAATACTTTTTTAATTTTTCACTTTTGTCTTAAAAATTTTGACTTTGACTTCAAGTTTGACCCTTGACTTTAAACTTTGACTTTTTCGTTTAATTTTTAAATTTTCAAATTTAGCTCTTCGTCTTGACTTTTAAGTTTGACTTTTTAAATTTGACTTTTAAGGTTGACTTTTCAGGTTTATAGTCAAAGGGCATTTTTTTAATTTTTAGTTTGACGTTTAAGTTTTATTTTAGCTTCGAGTTGTGCTTTTAATGGCTTTTGAGGTCAACAAGGGAATTGAAGACATGAAAGAGAATCGTCAGGATATGTTAAGACAAATATCAACATCTTCAACTACATTCCCAGAGAAACCATGGAGGCTCAGCTGCAGCAATTTTGTCACACCCCCGAACCAGACGGCGGAAACGTCCGGGTGCTGTCGTGACTTAATTGAATACCATAACATTGAATATATATGAAACATAACAACATTCGTCACCATTCATTAATACAGTACAACCAGTAGCGTTTACATGTCATACATTGTTTAAATATTACATTCCCAAAAATTAAATTGTTCGGTTCGTACATAAATAAACTGCAAGTCGTCACTGAATATGATTTCCTTTGATTCACTGGTTCCCTGAGAATACAAGTATTTTGAAAAACGTCAACATATGAAATGTTGGTGAGTTCACAAGTAGTGTTTGAAATCCAATGTTTGTATTGTTTGAATGACAAGGGTTTCATCCGATAGACAATTCTTCAGATTAGAGACATGAAACACGGGGTGTACACCATTTAGCTCCGCGGGTAGTTGTAGTCTGTAGGCTACCGGACCTATTCGGGCGACGATCTCGAAAGGTCCAATGTACCGTGGGTTTTGCTTTCCCCGTTTTCCGAAACGTATAACCCCTTTCCAGGGTGAGACTTTTAACAGTACTCGATCGCCGACCTGGAATTCTAAGGGCTTTCGCCGTTTATCGGCGTAGCTCTTTTGTCGGTCACGCGACGCTTGCAATCGAGCTCTGATCTGAACGATCTTTTCTGTGGTTTCGCGAATGATTTCCGGTCCTGTTAGTGCCCTGTCCGACGTATGCGTTCTTGCTAGCTGGGTATCACCTACTTCAGCCCAACATAATGGGGATCTACATTTACGCCCGTACAGTGCTTCGAAAGGAGCCACCTTGATGCTTGAATGGTAACTATTGATATATGAGAACTCAATCAACGGCAGGTGGGTATCCCAAGACTTTCCAAAGTCTATTACACATGCACGAAGCATGTCTTCAAGCGTCTGAATGGTTCGTTCGCTTTGACCGTCCGTTTGTGGGTGATACGCGGTGCTCATATCGAGATGAGTTCCCATTGCCTTGTGGAGTGATTGCCAAAAGCGCGATGTGAACCTACTGTCCCTATCCGAGATGATAGATTTTGGCACTCCATGGAGTCTTACGATTTCTCGTAGGTACAAACGCGTCAGTCTCTCCATCTTGTAGGATTCTTTGATTGGCAGGAAATGGGCAGATTTCGTCAGTCGGTCGATTATTACCCATATGGTGTCCAGTCCGTCCGACGTCTTGGGCAGCTTGGTCAGTGACGAAGTCCATAGAAATCCCCTCCCATTTCCACTCAGGGATTGCCGGTTGCTGTAACAATCCGGAAGGTTTCTGGTACTCCACTTTCACTTTGGCGCATGTAAGGCACTTACCAACATAAGTCGCGATTTCCGCCTTCATGTTAGGCCACCAATAGTGTTGTTTAATGTCCAAATACATCTTGTCCGAACCAGGATGAATGGAGTATCGTGTCTTGTGGGCTTCCTTCATAACGGTCTCTCTAAATCCTCCGATTTTTGGGACCCAAATACGGTTCATGAAGTAGTATACCCCATTCTCCTTGACTTCTAGGTTCTTCTCCATCCCGCGTAATGCCTCGCTAGTTCTATTTTCCGCTTTCATAGCCTCTGACTGGGATAATGCAATTTGAGTGGCCAGATGAGACTGAATGGTTATCGAGTGCGTTTTCGTACGCCGATTAGAGTACTCCTTCCGACTTAATGCATCAGCTACCACGTTGGCCTTGCCTGGATGGTACTTGATCTCGCATTCGTAGTCGTTTAGCAATTCCACCCATCTTCGTTGTCTCATGTTCATCTCCTTCTGATTCAAGATGTGCTGGAGGCTCTTGTGGTCCGTGAAGATGGTGCACTTTGTACCGTACAGGTAGTGCCTCCAAATTTTTAGGGCGAAGACCACGGCTCCCAGTTCTAGGTCATGGGTCGTGTAATTTACTTCATGCGTCTTTAGTTGGCGGGACGCATATGCTATCACTCTTCCACGTTGCATGAGCACGCAACCTAAGCCTTGATTCGACGCGTCACAGTAGACTACAAAATCTTCCGTTCCTTCGGGTAGAGATAGCACAGGAGCGCTACAGAGAGCTTGCTTCAAGGTTCGAAACGCAATCTCTTGTCGGTCTGTCCACTTGAATGGCACGCCCTTTTGCGTGAGCAAGGTAAGCGGCTTGGCGATCTTAGAGAAGTTTTGGATGAACCTCCTATAGTATCCTGCTAGGCCTAAGAACTGACGAATTTCTGTGGGCGTAGTCGGAGTTGCCCATCCTTCCACAGCTTTGACCTTAGAGGGATCCACATGAATTTCGTCTTGGCTAACAACATGGCCTAGGAAATTCACACTCCGGAGCCAGAACTCGCACTTGGAGAGTTTGGCGTACAGCTTTTCCGTTCGCAGAGTCTCTAGGATTTGTCGGAGATGTTGGCCATGCTCCTCTTTGTTTCGAGAATAGACGAGGATGTCATCGATAAACACAATGACGCAGTTGTCCAGGAACGGTCGACAGATTCGATTCATTAGGTCCATGAATGCGGCGGGTGCATTTGTTAGACCGAAAGGCATTACGACGAATTCATAATGTCCGTAGCGGGTTCGGAAAGCGGTTTTAGGAATATCTTCTTCTCGGACTTTGAGTTGGTGGTATCCGGACCGTAAATATATTTTAGAAAAATGGCTAGCTCCTTGGAGCTGGTCAAATAGATCGTCGATCCGTGGGAGTGGGTAGCGGTTTTTAACAGTGAGTTTATTTAACTCTCTGTAATCGATGCACATTCTGAAAGATCCGTCCTTCTTTTTGACAAAGAGCACCGGAGCTCCCCATGGCGAGTAGCTAGGTCGGATAAATCCCTTGTCCAGAAGCTCACTGAGTTGGCTGGACAATTCCTGCATTTCAGCAGGAGCCAATCGATATGGTGATTTAGCAAGAGGAGTTGCTCCTGGAACGAGGTCGATTCGGAACTCAACCTGTCTCTCTGGGGGTACTCCTGGAAGATCTTCGGCAAACACGTCCGGAAATTCACACGCTACTGGGATGTCTTGGATGTTAGTTTCTTCTTTGGCCTTGTCCACTATGTGAGCCAAGAACGCCAAATTGCTCTTTCGCAAGTGTTTTTGTGCTTTGATGCACGAGATGAGACGAAGATTCGTACTGGGTTTGTCTCCGTAAATTACTAGGGTTTCGTGATTCGGAAGACGAAGGCGAACGGCCTTCTCGTGGCACATAATCTCAGCATGGTGGGGGCTTAACCCATCCATGCCGATAATCACATCGAAACTCCTAATTGATACTGGCATCAGATCTATTCGTAAGACGTGTTGGTTGAGGGTTAGGGTACATCCGATGTAGATCTCCCTAGTGGATTCGGTTTTCCCATTGGCCATTTCCACCGTATAGGTTTCATTTAGCTTATGGGGTTGTTGTTTTAGTAAATGTTTAAACTTCTCACTTACGAAACTTCGCTCCGCTCCGGTATCAAATAAGATGCATGCATAAGTGTGGTTTAGGAGGAACGTACCGGTCACAACTGTGGGGTCCTGAACTGCATCACTCTGACCCATAGTCAGCATTCTTCTTGCTCCTCTGTTTCCTGAGTTGTTGTTGTTAGGGCAATCTCGACGGAAGTGTCCCGTCCTTCCGTACCCGAAACAGGTGTGGCTAGGCCCTGTATTGTTGCTACCGGCATTGGTGTTGTTGTTATTGCAGGGGTTGTTGTTGTTCTGGTTGTTTCCCTGACTCTGGTTCTGAGAAGGATAAGTCCTGCAAAACCTTGCAGTGTGTCCCCTTCGGTTGCAACTGGTGCAATGGAACTCCCTACATTCTCCTTGGTGATGGAAACCGCACTTGTTGCATTTGGGAAGATTACCGGAATAGGGTCTTGAAGCATTTGAAGCAGCTGAGGCTGGAGCATGTGATGTGGCTGGAACCGGCGCGGTGACAGCGTTAACTGCCACTGTCTGCTGCTTTTTAGAGGTCTCGGGGCCCTGACGCCCCCTTCTCTTGTTGTTCCATCCTTTCTTACCATCACCCTCCTTCTTCTTCTCAGTCTCCACTAGTTTTTCGCCCTTCTTGTTGTTATGATCATATAGCGTCTCTGCCAATCTCTTCACACTGTCAAACGTTTCAGGGTTCGCAGCTATCACATTCCCCTGAATGGGAGGTGTCAATCCCCAGATGAATCGTTCGATCTTCTTTCCTTCAGATGTGATCATACCTGGGCATAACAGAGATAGTTCGCTAAATCTCGATATGTAGGCATCGATGTTCGCATTCTGCACAGTGAGGTTCCATAGTTCCTGCTCCATCTTTTGTATTTCGCCTCGGGGGCAGTACTCAGCCATTAACATTTCTTTCATTTCTGCCCAGGGGATAGAGTTGGTGACCGGGAGCGTCATAGCTTCCACGTGTCCGTTCCACCAAGTGAGTGCTTGGTCCACAAAAGTATAGGCCGCGAACTTCACCTTCATCTGCTCGGGGCACTCGCATATCTCGAATACCGACTCTACCTTCTCAATCCATCACTTCAGAGCGATCACTCCTCCAGTACCGTTGAAAGTTCGGGGTTTAGCGTTCGCAAAGTCCTTGTAGGTGCACGTTTTAGTGGGTCCTTGGTTCGTCCCGTTGTTCGAACTTCCGGATCCTTGCCCGTTACCTCCTCCGTTGTTCCCTCGGTGAAGTTGTGCCATAGCTGCTGTGACCGCAGCAGACACAGCTGCCTGAAAAGCAGTGGAGTCAACCTCGAGTGGAGTTGGTCCTGGGTTTCCGCGAGTAGGTCGGAGAGGCATCTTCTTGTCACGAAACGGAAAGATGTTGGGTGTACGTGGTTTCCGTGAGGTTGTGGTCCTACTGACTAGGTGTATGGCACGAACTTAAGTACTTCTATCATTTAGCATACAATCATAGATTCGCAACACATAGCAAAACACGTAAAAGTTCACTAATATTATCCTATGCCTCTTCCACTATTGCAAACTAAACAGACATTCTCTTTTTGGTGATAAGGGGTATAGTTTTAGGTTCCCTAGCTATCCCGATCTCATCAAGACGTGTGTTAGTTTTACTTTGGAGAGAATGTAGTTGATCAGGCTACATTCACTCCTTCGTATCACTAAGAACAATCCCGAATTAACCGAGATACCAGCATTATTGTGTTTGATTCGGCGTTAGATCCTTATTCCTAATGCAAGCAAGTGTGTTTTATTTACTTGTTTTGTTCAGAGTTATGTTAGTCCCTCTTTTGGGAAGAGCTACTGTGGATCCTGGATTTTATGTGATGATTTTGAAAACTTTGTTAAATGAATAATTGGTGTTCAACAATATGATATATGTTTTTATGAATTAATAATGAAAAATTGTTTTGAATTGCCACGACATAACCAAAATCATTAAAATTTTTGATTAGCAGAATGTAACAACTTTACATACAACTTGCCTCGAACAATCATACATGACAAACTGAATACGACTTTGATACCATGTATACTAATGAACAAAATATTACTATGGTTTCATTTTCATATAATAAAAGAGTACACTATATATATATATATATATATATATATATATATATATATATATATATATATATATATATATATATATATATATATATATATATATATATAGGGTTAGGTTCATGTGAGACCGCTATATTTTGTGAGACGGGGAGACACAATCCTAACCACTCATTTTGTAGATAAAAAAATACTTTTAAAATGGAAAATAATTGAAGATTTTTAATTTTTTTTAAATATTATTTTCGTCACTTTTTTATATAAAAAAATACCTTTTTTTTTAAATATCTGTGAAATATTCTAGTATAATATTGATATTAGAATATTTTACATATCAGACAAATCTACTACAATACTAGAATATTCTAACATTCTAAAAATCATATTGGGTTATTTATAGTGTAATATTCTATTAGAATATTTCACGTATTTTTCAAAACAAAAACAGTATGTTGGGTCAAAAATATGGTTTATAATTTACTTTTATAGAAAAATGTATTTTTGTGTCTTGGGCCTTAAACTGTTTGGTGTTTACCGCCGTATACGTGTTTACGGTTGTGTTTATGGCCGTAAACCCATTCACGGCCCATGTTCACCAAGCCCATGTTTCTTATGTATAAATATAGGTGTAAGGGGTGAGGAGTTGATTGCTTAACGTTAGATGAACGTGAGAAAAGAGAAACTAGAGAGAAGAATAAAGCATTTTGTGTGTGTGAATCTATTGTAAGGAACTTAATTCTAATCATATCATTCAAGATTCATATTATTCTTCTTCTCCTTCTCTTCTATTTGATCTGACATCATCCGTTTGATTGGGATTCCGTACCATCAAACAGATCTGATTGATACACAAGCTTATTAAGGACTTACAATTGGTATTAGAGCTTGGATTGTATCAGTCAATTTTGTTAGATCTGGAGCATATTTGATCTTATTTTTGAAAGATGTTTGCATTTTTCAAAAAAACGGGTTTTTGATCGAGTTTTGGAGCAAAAAAAGGCAAAAATCATTGTTTTTGGTCGAAACCTGCGAGGGGGTGGCGGAGTTTGCGGCTGGCGGCTAGGGTTTCAGAATTCACGGCCCGAGGTTCACGGTCCGGAGTTTGCGGTCCGAGATTACGGTTTGGAGTTTACGGCCTCGGTTTGTGGTCCTCGATGGTTTACGGCTTGCACGTGTTCGGTCTCGTGGTCAGCAGCATCCTCGCGCCTCGCATCGCATCGCCTCGCAGCTACTTCCTCACCTCGCTTCACATATATAAAAAATAGGAAACAAGTTTGGAGGCTGCCAAGAATCGAACTCAGGACCTCTGATTCATCGACCAGCGCCTTAACCAACTCCTCTAGCATCACCTTTGTTCCTTTCCTTCGCATTCTTTATTCAAAAACACTCTTTTTCGATTCCAACTTTCGAAATTTGACACTTTCAACCCAAAACTCAATTTCTTTTATTTTTAAATTATTTTTCATCCAAAATATAATAAAATAAATAATAATAATAATAATAATAATAATAATAATAATAATAAAATATAAAAAATATAAAAAATAATACTTTTTTAATTTTTCACTTTTGTCTTAAAAATTTTGACTTTGACTTCAAGTTTGACCCTTGACTTTAAACTTTGACTTTTTCGTTTAATTTTTAAATTTTCAAATTTAGCTCTTCGTCTTGACTTTTAAGTTTGACTTTTTAAATTTGACTTTTAAGGTTGACTTTTCAGGTTTATAGTCAAAGGGCATTTTTTTAATTTTTAGTTTGACGTTTAAGTTTTATTTTAGCTTCGAGTTGTGCTTTTAATGGCTTTTGAGGTCAACAAGGGAATTGAAGACATGAAAGAGAATCGTCAAGATATGTTAAGACAAATATCAACATCTTCAACTACATTCCCAGAGAAACCATGGAGGCTCAGCTGCAGCAATTTTGTCACACCCCCGAACCAGACGGCGGAAACGTCCGGGGGCTGTCGTGACTTAATTGAATACCATAACATTGAATATATATGAAACATAACAACATTCGTCACCATTCATTAATACAGTACAACCAGTAGCGTTTACATGTCATACATTGTTTAAATATTACATTCCCAAAAATTAAATTGTTCGGTTCGTACATAAATAAACTGCAAGTCGTCACTGAATATGATTTCCTTTGATTCACTGGTTCCCTGAGAATACAAGTATTTTGAAAAACGTCAACATATGAAATGTTGGTGAGTTCATAAGTAGTGTTTGAAATCCAATGTTTGTATTGTTTGAAAACCACCAGAAAATCCGATATTTTCTGAAAAGAAAAATAGCTTTTGAAAACGTTTGTGAAGATCCATAGGTATGCTTGTTTGTTTCTATACTTGAAAAAAAAAATTGTTCATTGAAGTTGTATGCATTTCAAATCTGTATGTATTGAAAACCCTAGGAAAACCCGATGTTCTCCTAATTCCTTGAATTACATGAAGTTACATTGAAACCATTGCATAGCGTATAGTGTCAGTCCCAGGCGACGTTGGATTGTTTTTGAGCATGATTAATTACTACAAACCCGCATTACACAAACGCCCAGTTTATAGCTATACTAACGATCCCGAAGGCGTCGTCCGTACTAATCACGTTATCCAATCGCCCTGACTAGGTGTAGTCCCACATCCGAAGAGAAAGAGGTCACGAAGACCCCGGTGACTCCATTAACCGGTTGGGGATAAAAATGTACGAGGGGTCCCCGACCCGCCTCGCATAAAATGTAGACTTTACTAGCTATACCAAAGGACCCTTGGGGACCAGTAGTATACAAGCCATTGAAAGTCCATTTACGTTGTGTCGGATCGGTAAAACCCAACACTCCGTAAAAAAAATGTCTTCGGGCCTTAAGATCAGGTCATTGGGCTAGCTAGGCTCAACGAACAAGATTTTACACTTTTGGGGCCCAAAGATGGTGCGTAGACGTCTGTGCACACTCGCATGTATAATGTATTACCAAACGTTACTTGTATGAATCGTAGTGTCATAGTGTCGTAGTGTTAGTAGTTGTAGATTTCTATTGGTTCGAGACCGAGCCAATTCGTTTAACGACTTTTGGTATTGTAATGTATTGTATTTCGTCGATAGCCGCGGTGCCATTATTTGATCAAATTGTGTATATTGAATTAGCCTTGAAATTGTTCTGTTTTCAGCCCCTCATTGTTTGTAAAATTTACATTTTCAACCCTTTTATTAAATACTTCCCGGTTTGGTCCTTAAATTAATTTTCTTGACATTTTAACACCAAAAATTATTGAAATTAATATTTTTCAGCATATTTTTCATAGAAAACAGTTTAAGTCCCTGAAAATGCAGTTTTCTCGGTTTTAACCCTTCTTTTTCGCAACTTTGACAATTTTGGCCCAATTTGGAAAATTTTTGCAACTTTGGTCCTTTTTAAATTTAAAAAGCATTTTAAACCTTTGAAAAGGACCTGGATCACTTATGGTCCACTGTTTTACAGAAAATCACAGTTTTGGCCCTCCAAAACAGAAAAATTCGCATAATGGGCCTCATTGGGCCGAAAATGTCATTTTTAGCCCATTAAGCTTGAAATTTATGTTTTTAATCCTCTAAATGAGTAAATTTCCAGAAATTGTTTTATTGAAACTGTTTTGGCACACCTCATCCATCAGAATTCGTGGTATGTCAATTTGGGCCCTTAATTTTGTATTTTTCGCATTTTAGGCCCAAAATTTGTGTTTTTAACCCAAAGAAAATTGTTACTAAACCACTTAACCATTTTTCTTGAAACACCTTGTATGTAGAAATATATTTGAAGCTAAAATCATTTAACACAAGATATATCTCGGTTTTGAGGGGTTTTATGGCTAGATCCAACATTATAACACACAAATGCATACATATAAGCATGGAAATCATACAAGGCATACAAAACACATATAGATCTACACTTTCACTTGTATTCCTCCCCCCCCTCCCCCCCCCACAAAACTCATAAAAACAGAAAATAGGGGGTATGAAGCTCACCTTGGGTGTGGGGGCTCGGTTTTGCAAAGAAAATGGAAGGAAAATGAAGTGATTTTTGGCCTTAGCTCCCTTTGATGAAGATCTCGAGTTTGAGATGGTTCTAGGATGCAAGATCACGATTTTTGCATAGATTAGGAAAGGATTTTGATAAAACAAAGAATTTAATTCATAGATCCAAGCATTTCTTACCTTAGATGAAGAATTTTGTGGTAATTTCCTCTTGAATGCTTCCTAAAACTCGAGATTTTTAAGTGGAGAGGAAGGAGAGTTCTTGAGATGATCTAGAGAGAATTTGAGAGATTTTTTGTGGGTGTGTGTGGGTGTATGGCCGAGAGTGAGAGAGATAGGAAGAAAGAAGTGATCTTGATATGATGCTTGCTTGGAAACATGAGTTATGTGCATGGAAACCCAACAAATAAAAGTGAGGTGGCAACCCAAGGTCAACTCTCCCTTTTTCCTTGGGCTTGGGCCGAGAATGGGGAGAGAAGAAGGGATTTTTGGGCTTTTTGCCCCTAAGCCCAATATTAGAGGTAGTTTGGGTGTTTATTGGCCTTATAAAATAAAATTGTGATTTTTATGCTTTAATAAGCTAGATTAGGTTAATCATGGATCAAAGCTTTCAATTCATTTCATTCTAGGCCCAACATGGCCCAAAATGTTGAAATAAATTAGTGTGGGTCCAATTAGAGCCCAATTAGGGTTCTAAGCCCATGATAGTCTATTTGGAAGCTTATTGGTCCATTTGGATCCAATAAGGAAGTTCTAGTCCAAGGTGTACCTAAAGAAGAACTTTTAGGGTTTCCAATTGTTTGATGACTATTTGTAGTACTTATATGATGTATTTGATTGAAGTTTTTGAAGTCATAATCATAGGTGTTACACATGTTCTTAAGCTTTTGATTCACATTAGCTTGAATGTATAGATTACATGACACAAAATTTCCAGTTGTGACATCATCCCCCCGTTAGAGGGAATTTCGTCCCGAAATTCTGTTTGAAAGCTAGATTTGAGAATGCTAGAATAGGTGAGGGTACTTTTGCTTCATTTGATCTTCGCGTTCCCACGTGAATTCTGGCCCACGCTTTGCGTTCCACCGTACCTTCACGATCGGGATGCGACTTTGCTTAGTACGCTTCACCTCCCTGTCCATGATTTCGATTGGTTCTTCGACGAACAGGAGATTCTCATTAATTTCGATTCCGTCAAGAGGAATGACAAGGGTTTCATCCGGTAGACACTTCTTCAGATTAGAGACATGAAACACGTGGTGTACACCATTTAGCTCGGCGGGTAGTTGTAGTCTGTAGGCTATCGGACCTATTCGGGCGACGATCTCGAAAGGTCCAATGTACCGTGGGTTTAGCTTTCCCCGTTTTCCGAAACGTATAACCCCTTTCCAGGGTGAGACTTTTAACAGTACTCGATCGCCGACCTGGAATTCTAAGGGCTTTCGCCGTTTATCGGCGTAGCTCTTTTGTCGGTCACGCGACGCTTGCAATCGAGCTCTGATCTGAACGATCTTTTCTGTGGTTTCACGAATGATTTCCGGTCCTGTTAGTGTCCTGTCCGACGTATGCGTTCTTGCTAGCTGGGTATCACCTACTTCAGCCCAACATAATGGGGATCTACATTTACGCCCGTACAGTGCTTCGAAAGGAGCCACCTTGATGCTTGAATGGTAACTATTGTTATATGAGAACTCAATCAACGGCAGGTGGGTATCCCAAGACTTTCCAAAGTCTATTACACATGCACGAAGCATGTCTTCAAGCGTCTGAATGGTTCGTTCGCTTTGACCGTCCGTTTGTGGGTGATACGCGGTGCTCATATCGAGATGAGTTCCCATTGCCTTGTGGAGTGATTGCCAAAAGCGCGATGTGAACCTACTGTCCCTATCCGAGATGATAGATTTTGGCACTCCATGGAGTCTTACGATTTCTCGTAGGTACAAACGCGTCAGTCTCTCCATCTTGTAGGATTCTTTGATTGGCAGGAAATGGGCAGATTTCGTCAGTCGGTCGATTATTACCCATATGGTGTTCAGTCCGTCCGACGTCTTGGGCAGCTTGGTCACGAAGTCCATAGAAATCCCCTCCCATTTCCACTCAGGGATTGCCGGTTGCTGTAACAATCCGGAAGGTTTCTGGTACTCCACTTTCACTTTGGCGCACGTAAGGCACTTACCAACATAAGTCGCGATTTCCGCCTTCATGTTAGGCCACCAATAGTGTTGTTTAATGTCCAAATACATCTTGTCCGAACCGGGATGAATGGAGTATCGTGTCTTGTGGGCTTCCTTCATAACGGTCTCTCTAAATCCTCCGATTTTTGGGACCCAAATACGGATCATGAAGTAGTATACCGCATTCTCCTTGACTTCTAGGTTCTTCTCCATCCCGCGTAATGCCTCACTAGTTCTATTTTCCGCTTTCATAGCCTCTGACTGGGAAAATGCAATTTGAGTGGCCAGATGAGACTGAATGGTTATCGAGTGCGTTTTCGTACGGCGATTAGAGTACTCCTTTCGACTTAATGCATCAGCTACCACGTTGGCCTTGCCTGGATGGTACTTGATCTCGCATTCGTAGTCATTTAGCAATTCCACCCATCTTCGTTGTCTCATGTTCAGCTCCTTCTGATTCAAGATGTGCTGGAGGCTCTTGTGGTCCGTGAAGATGGTGCACTTTGTACCGTACAGGTAGTGCCTCCAAATTTTTAGGGCGAAGACCACGGCTCCCAGTTCTAGGTCATGGGTCGTGTAATTTACTTCGTGCGTCTTTAGTTGGCGGGATGCATATGCTATCACTCTTCCACGTTGCATCAGCACGCAACCTAAGCCTTGATTCGACACGTCACAGTAGACTACAAAATCTTCCGTTCCTTCGGGTAGAGATAGCACAGGAGCGCTACAGAGAGCTTGCTTCAAGGTTCGAAACGCAATCTCTTGTCGGTCTGTCCACTTGAATGGCACGCCCTTTTGCGTGAGCAAGGTAAGCGGCTTGGCGATCTTAGAGAAGTTTTGGATGAACCTCCTATAGTAACCTGCTAGGCCTAAGAACTGACGAATTTCTGTGGGCGTAGTCGGAGTTGCCCATCCTTCCACAGCTTTGACCTTAGAGGGACCCACATGAATTTCGTCTTGGCTAACAACGTGGCCTAGAAAATTCACACTCCGGAGCCAGAACTCGCACTTGGAGAGTTTGGCGTACACCTTTTCCGTTCGCAGAGTCTCTAAGATTTGTCGGAGATGTTAGACATGCTCCTCTTTGTTTCGAGAATAGACGAGGATGTCATCGATAAACACAATGACGAAGTTGTCCAGGAACGGTCGACAGATTCGATTCATTAGGTCCATGAATGCGGCGGGTGCATTTGTTAGACCGAAAGGCATTACGACGAATTCATAATGTCCGTAGCGGGTTCGGAAAGCGGTTTTAGGAATATCTTCTTCTCGGACTTTGAGTTGGTGGTATCCGGACCGTAAATCTATTTTAGAAAAATGGCTAGCTCCTTGGAGCTGGTCAAATAGATCGTCGATCCGTGGGAGTGGGTAGCGGTTTTTAACAGTGAGTTTATTTAACTCTCTGTAATCGATGCACATTCTGAAAGATCCGTCCTTATTTTTGACAAAGAGCACCGGAGCTCCCCATGGCGAGTAGCTAGGTCGGATAAATCCCTTGTCCAGAAGCTCACTGAGTTGGCTGGACAATTCCTGCATTTCAGCAGGAGCCAATCGATATGGTGATTTAGCAAGAGGAGTTGCTCCTGGAACGAGGTCGATTCGGAACTCAACCTGTCTCTCTGGGGGTACTCCTGGAAGATCTTCGGGAAACACGTCCGGAAATTCACACGCTACTGGGATGTCTTGGATGTTAGTTTCTTCTTTGGCCTTGTCCACTATGTGAGCCAAGAACGCCAAATTGCTCTTTCGCAAGTGTTTTTGTGCTTTGATGCACGAGATGAGACGAAGATTCGTACTGGGTTTGTCTCCGTAAATTACTAGGGTTTCGTGATTCGGAAGACGAAGGCGAACGGCCTTCTCGTGGCACATAATCTCAGCATGGTGGGGGCTTAACCAATCGATGCCGATAATCACATCGAAACTCCTAATTGATACTGGCATCAGATCTATTCGTAAGACGTGTTGGTTGAGGGTTAGGGTACATCCGATGTAGATCTCCCTAGTGGATTCGGTTTTCCCATTGGCCATTTCCACCGTATAGGTTTCATTTAGCTTCTGGGGTTGTTGTTTTAGTAAATGTTTAAACTTCTCACTTACGAAACTTCGCTCCACTCCGGTATCAAATAAGATGCATGCATAAGTGTGGTTTAGGAGGAACGTACCGGTCACAACTGTGGGGTCCTGAACTGCATCACTCTGACCCATAGTCGGCATTCTTCTTGCTCCTCTATTTCCTGAGTTGTTGTTGTTAGGGCAATCTCGACGGAAGTGTCCCGTCCTTCCGCACCCGAAACAGGTGTGGCTAGGCCCTGTATTGTTGCTACCGGCATTGGTGTTGTTGTTATTGCGGGGGTTGTTGTTGTTCTGGTTGTTTCCCTGACTCTGGTTCTGAGAAGGATAAGTCCTGCAAAACCTTGCAGTGTGTCCCCTTCGGTTGCAACTGGTGCAATGGAACTCCCTACATTCTCCTTGGTGATGGAAACCGCACTTGTTGCATTTGGGAAGATTACCGGAATAGGGTCTTGAAGCATTTGAAGCAGCTGAGGCTGGAGCATGTGATGTGGCTGGAACCGGTGCGGTGACAGCGTTAACTGCCACTGTCTGCTGCTTTTTAGAGGTCTCGGGGCCCTGACGCCCCTTTCTC
Organism: Lactuca serriola; assembly: GCF_051521515.1. Lineage (NCBI taxonomy): Eukaryota > Viridiplantae > Streptophyta > Magnoliopsida > Asterales > Asteraceae > Lactuca > Lactuca serriola. The sequence goes on along the minus strand of NC_136411.1, from coordinate 374,472,429 downwards.
TTGTTGTTCCATCCTTTCTTACCATCACCCTCCTTCTTCTTCTCAGTCTCCACTGGTTTTTCGCCCTTCTTGTTGTTATGATCATATAGCCTCTTTGCCAATCTCTTCGCACTGTCAAACGTTTCAGGGTTCGCAGCTATCACATTCCCCTGAATGGGAGGTGTCAATCCCCAGATGAATCGTTCGATCTTCTTTCCTTCTGATGTGATCATACCCGGGCACAACAGAGATAGTTCGCTAAATCTCGATATGTAGGCATCGATGTTCGCATTCTGCACAGTGAGGTTCCATAGTTCCTGCTCCATCTTTTGTATTTCGCCTCGGGGGCAGTACTCAGCCATTAACATTTCTTTCTGCCCAGGGGATAGAGTTGGCGACAGGGAGCATCATAGTTTCCACGTGTCCGTTCCACCAAGTGAGTGCTTGGTCCACAAAAGTATAGGCCGCGAACTTCACCTTCATCTGCTCGGGGCACTCTCATATCTCGAATACCGACTCTACCTTCTCAATCCATCGCTTCAGAGCGATCACTCCTCCAGTACCGTTGAAAGTTCGGGGTTTAGCGTTCGCAAAGTCCTTGTAGGTGCACGTTTTAGTGGGTCCTTGGTTCGTCCCGTTGTTCGAACTTCCGGATCCTTGCCCGTTACCTCCTCCGTTGTTCCCTCGGTGAAGTTGTGCCATAGCTGTTGTGACCGCAGCAGACACAGCTGCCTGAAAAGCAGTGGAGTCAACCTCGAGTGGAGTTGGTCCTGGGTTTCCGCGAGTAGGTCGGAGAGGCATCTTCTTGTCACGAAACGGAAAGATGTTGGGTGTACGTGGTTTCCGTGAGGTTGTGGTCCTACTGACTAGGTGTATGGCACGAACTTAAGTACTTCTATCATTTAGCATACAATCATAGATTCGCAACACATATCAAAACACGTAAAAGTTCACTAATATTATCCTATGCCTCTTCCACTATTGCAGACTAAACAGACGTTCTCTTTTTGGTGATAAGGGGTATAGTTTTAGGTTCCCTAGCTATCCCGATCTCATCAAGACGTGTGTTAGTTTTACTTTGGAGAGAATGTAGTTGATCAGGCTACATTCACTCCTTGGTATCACTAAGAACAGTCCCGAATTAACCGAGATACCAACATTATTGTGTTTGATTCGGCGTTAGATCCTTATTCCTAATGCAAGCAAGTGTGTTTTATTTACTTGTTTTGTTCAGAGTTATGTTAGTCCCTCTTTTGGGAAGAGCTACTGTGGATCCTGGATTTTATGTGATGATTTTGAAAACGTTGTTAAATGAATAATTGGTGTTCAACAATATGATATATGTTTTTATGAATTAATAATGAAAAATTGTTTTGAATTGCCACGACATAACCAAAATCATTAAAATTTTTGATTTGCAGAATGTAACAACTTTACATACAACTTGCCTCGAATAATCATAGACGACAAACTGAATACGACTTTGATACCATGTATACTAATGAACAAAATATTACTATGGTTTCATTTTTATATAATAAAAGAGTACACTAACTATATATATATATATATATATATATATATATATATATATATATATATATATATATATATATATATATATATATATATATATATATATATATATATATATATATATATATATATATATATATATAGGGTTAGGTTCATGTGAGACCGCTATATTTTGTGAGACGGGGAGACACAATCCTAACCACTCATTTTGTAGATAAAAAAATATTTTTAAAATGCAAAATAATTGAAGATTTTTAATTTTTTTAAATATTATTTTCGTCACTTTTTTATATAAAAAAATACCGTTTTTTTTAAATATCTGTGAAATATTCTAGTATAATATTGATATTAGAATATTTTAATAAAATATTAGAATATTTTACATATCAGACAAATCTACTAGAATACTAGAATATTCTAACATTCTAAAAATCACATTGGGTTATTTATAGTGTAATATTCTATTAGAATATTTCACGTATTTTTCAAAACAAAAACAGTATGTTGGGTCAAAAATATGGTTTATAATTTACTTTTATAGAAAAATGTATTTTTGTGTCTTGGGCCTTAAACTGTTTGGTGTTTACCGCCGTATACGTGTTTACGGTTGTGTTTATGGCCGTAAACCCATTCACGGCCCATGTTCACCAAGCCCATGTTTCTTATGTATAAATATGGGTGTAAGGGGTGAGGAGTTGATTGCTTAACGTTAGATGAACGTGAGAAAAGAGAAACTAGAGAGAAGAATAAAGCATTTTGTGTGTGTGAATCTATTGTAAGGAACTTAATTCTAATCATATCATTCAAGATTCATATTATTCTTCTTCTACTTCTCTTCTATTTTATCTGACATCATCCGTTTGATTGGGATTTCGTACCATCAAACAGATCTGATTGATACACAAGCTGATTAAGGACTTACAATTGGTATTAGAGCTTGGATTGTATCAGTCAATTTTGTTAGATCTGGAGCATATTTGATCTTATTTTTGAAAGATATTTGCATTTTTCAAAAAAACGGGTTTTTGATCGAGTTTTTGAGCAAAAAAAGGCAAAAATCATTGTTTTTGGTCGAAACCTGCGAGGGGGTGGCGGAGTTTGTGGCTGGCGGCTAGGGTTTCGGAATTCACGGCCCGCGGTTCACGGTCCGGAGTTTGCGGTCCGAGATTACGGTTTGGAGTTTACGGCCTCGGTTTGTGGTCCTCGATGGTTTACGGCTTGCACGTGTTCGGTCTCGTGGTCAGCAGCATCCTCACACCTCGCATCGCATCGCCTCGCCTCGCAGCTACTTCCTCACCTCGCTTCACATATATAAAAAATAGGAAACAAGTTTGGAGGCTGCCAAGAATCGAACTCAGGACCTCTGATTCATCGACCAGCGCCTTAACCAACTCCTCTAGCATCACCTTTGTTCCTTTCCTTCGCATTCTTTATTCAAAAACAATCTTTTTCGATTCCAACTTTCGAAATTTGACACTTTCAACCCAAAACTCAATTTCTTTTATTTTTAAATTATTTTTCATCCAAAATATAATAAAATAAATAATAATAATAATAATAATAATAATAATAAAACATAAAAAATATAAAAAATAATACTTTTTTAATTTTTCACTTTTGTCTTAAAAATTTTGACTTTGACTTCAAGTTTGACCCTTGACTTTAAACTTTGACTTTTTCGTTTAATTTTTAAATTTTCAAATTTAGCTCTTCGTCTTGACTTTTAAGTTTGACTTTTTAAATTTGACTTTTAAGGTTGACTTTTCAGGTTTATAGTCAAAGGGCATTTTTTTAATTTTTAATTTGACGTTTAAGTTTTATTTTAGCTTCGAGTTGTGCTTTTAATGGCTTTTGAGGTCAACAAGGGAATTGAAGACATGAAAGAGAATCGTCAGGATATTTTAAGACAAATATCAACATCTTCAACTACATTCCCAGAGAAACCATGGAGGCTTAGCTGCAGCAATTTTGTCACACCCCCGAACCAGACGGCGGAAACGTCCGGGGGCTGTCGTGACTCAATTGAATACCATAACATTGAATATATATGAAACATAACAACATTCGTCACCATTCATTAATACAGTACAACCAGTAGCGTTTACATGTCATACATTGTTTAAATATTACATTCCCAAAAATTAAATTGTTCGGTTCGTACATAAATAAACTGCAAGTCGTCACTGAATATGATTTCCTTTGATTCACTGGTTCCCTGAGAATACAAGTATTTTGAAAAACGTCAACATATGAAATGTTGGTGAGTTCATAAGTAGTGTTTGAAATCCAATGTTTGTATTGTTTGAAAACCACCAGAAAATCCGATATTTTCTGAAAAGAAAAATAGCTTTTGAAAACGTTTGTGAAGATCCATAGGTATGCTTGTTTGTTTCTATACTTGAAAAAAAAAATTGTTCATTGAAGTTGTATGCATTTCAAATATGTATGTATTGAAAACCCTAGGAAAACCCGATGTTCTCCTAATTCCTTGAATTACATGAAGTTACATTGAAACCATTGCATAGCGTATAGTGTCAGTCCCAGGCGACGTTGGATTGTTTTTGAGCATGATTAATTACTACAAACCCGCATTACACAAACGCCCAGTTTATAGCTATACTAACGATCCCGAAGGCGTCGTCCGTACTAATCACGTTATCCAATCGCCCTGACTAGGTGTAGTCCCACATCCGAAGAGAAAGAGGTCACGAAGACCCCGATGACTCCATTAATCGGTTGGGGATAAAAATGTACAAGGGGTCCCCGACCCGCCTCGCATAAAATGTAGACTTTACTAGCTATACCAAAGGACCCTTGGGGACCAGTAGTATACAAGCCATTGAAAGTCCATTTACGTTGTGTCGGATCGGTAAAACCCAACACTCCGTAAAAAAAATGTCTTCGGGCCTTAAGATCAGGTCATTGGGCTAGCTAGGCTCAACGAACAAGATTTTACACTTTTGGGGCCCAAAGATGGTGCGTAGACGTCTGTGCACACTCGCATGTATAATGTATTACCAAACGTTACTTGTATGAATCGTAGTGTCGTAGTGTCGTAGTGTTAGTAGTTGTAGATTTCTATTGGTTCGAGACCGAGCCAATTCGTTTAACAACGACTTTTGGTATTGTAATGTATTGTATTTCGTCGATAGCCGCGGTGCCATTATTTGATCAAATTGTGTATATTGAATTAGCCTTGAAATTGTTCTGTTTTCAGCCCCTCATTGTTTGTAAAATTTACATTTTCAACCCTTTTATTAAATACTTCCTGGTTTGGTCCTTAAATTAATTGTCTTGACATTTTAACACCAAAAATTATTGAAATTAATATTTTTCAGCATATTTTTCATAGAAAACAGTTTAAGTCCCTGAAAATGCAGTTTTCTCGGTTTTAACCCATCTTTTTCGCAACTTTGACAATTTTGGCCCAATTTGGAAAATTTTTGCAACTTTGGTCCTTTTAAAATTTAAAAAGCATTTTAAACCTTTGAAAAGGACCTGGATCACTTATGGTCCACTGTTTTACAGAAAATCACCGTTTTGGCCCTCCAAAACAGAAAAATTCGCATAATGGGCCTCATTGGGCCGAAAATGTCATTTTTAGCCCATTAAGCTTGAAATTTATGTTTGTAATCCTCTAAATGAGTAAATTTCCAGAAATTGTTTTATTGAAACTGTTTTGGCACACCTCATCCATCAGAATTCGTGGTATGTCAATTTGGGCCCTTAATTTTGTATTTTTCGCATTTTAGGCCCAAAATTTGTGTTTTTAACCCAAAGAAAATTGTTACTAAACCACTTAACCATTTTTCTTGAAACACCTTGTATGTAGAAATATATTTGAAGCTAAAATGATTTAACACAAGATATATCTCGGTTTTGAGGGGTTTTATGGCTAGATCCAACATTATAACACACAAATGCATACATATAAGCATGGAAATCATACAAGGCATACAAAACACATATAGATCTCCACTTTCACTTGTATTCCCCCCCCCCCACAAAACTCATAAAAACAGAAAATAGGGGGTATGAAGCTCACCTTGGGTGTGGGGGCTCGGTTTTGCAAAGAAAATGGAAGGAAAATGAAGTGATTTTTGGCCTTAGCTCCCTTTGATGAAGATCTCGAGTTTGAGATGGTTCTAGGATGCAAGATCACGATTTTTGCATAGATTAGGAAAGGATTTTGATAAAACAAAGAATTTAATTCATAGATCCAAGCATTTCTTACCTTAGATGAAGAATTTTGTGGTAATTTCCTCTTGAATGCTTCCTAAAACTCGAGATTTTTAAGTGGAGAGGAAGGAGAGTTCTTGAGATGATCTAGAGAGAATTTGAGAGATTTTTTGTGGGTGTGTGTGGGTGTATGGCCGAGAGTGAGAGAGATAGGAAGAAAGAAGTGATCTTGATATGATGCTTGCTTGGAAACATCAGTTATGTGCATGGAAACCCAACAAATAAAAGTGAGGTGGCAACCCAAGGTCAACTCTCCCTTTTTCCTTGGGCTTGGGCCGAGAATGGGGAGAGAAGAAGGGATTTTTGGGCTTTTTGCCCCTAAGCCCAATATTAGAGGTAGTTTGGGTGTTTATTGGCCTTATAAAATAAAATTGTGATTTTTATGCTTTAATAAGCTAGATTAGGTTAATCACGGATCAAAGCTTTCAATTCATTTCATTCTAGGCCCAACATCGCCCAAAATGTTGAAATAAATTAGTGTGGGTCCAATTAGAGCCCAATTAGGGTTCTAAGCCCATGATAGTCTATTTGGAAGCTTATTGGTCCATTTGGATCCAATAAGGAAGTTCTAGTCCAAGGTGTACCTAAACAATAACTTTTAGGGTTTCCAATTGTTTGATGACTATTTGTAGTACTTGTATGATGTATTTGATTGAAGTTTTTGAAGTCATAATCATAGGTGTTACACATGTTCTTAAGCTTTTGATTCACATTAGCTTGAATGTATAGATTACATGACACAAAATTTCCAGTTGTGACAAATTTACCACACTCACTACTGAGATGAATATAGTTAGGATCTTCTTGAACAGATCTGAGATAAACAAGCTACTGAATTCACTTCCGAAATTGTGGGATATGAATGTAGCTGTCATCAAGAAGACAAAAGATCTCAATCGTCTTAGTATTGCTAATGTAATTAAAGAGCTTGATGCTTTGAAATGTGGAAAAACAATGAGTTCCACAAACATTCCGGCCAATGAAGTTTCATGTACTCCATCTTGTTAAGATACGATTAAAATTCTTCGTGAACATAATGATTTGCTAAAAAAGGAAGTCGAGGACCTAAAATACGAAGGATACCAACTCATGAAAAGATAGAATACCCTGAAGGCTGAATTAGAAGCAAAAACCAAAGACTTTAGGAAGCTTCAGGAAGAGTATAGCAACAAGTGTGAAAATTATGACTATATTAAGAGACAATTTGCTGCTGTAACTGAAGAACTTGACACTTTGAAAATTAAGTGTGGAAAAACAGATGTTAGTTTTAAAAGTTTTACTACGTCAAGTCAGGCAGTCGAGTCCTTATTTGAAACCCAATTAAAATTCAAAGATAATCAAAACAAGGGTCTAGGGTATGATAGTGTTCCTCCACCTTTCAACATAACTACACATCCATCCGTATGACACAGGAAGAAATTGACAGGGAGGCACATCTTCAATATCGAAAACCAACTGGATTTGTGTCAGGAGGTATTCAGGTTGAAGATTCTAATGTTTCTACTTCATGTGCAGGTAAAGTAACAGAAGATGAGAACAAGGAGAACACTACTGAACAAACCAATGACTCATTGAACTCAGAATCTATTGCTTCGAATTTTCTTACTCCTAACAAACCTATCGTTGATAAATACAGGCCTCCAATTCTAGCGCAACAGAGTGCTTGTTGCAAGTGTGCATGTAGGAACAACAAGAGACAAGGCAAGGATATGCCACCAGGGGCAGGAAGAAACAACTTCACGGTGAAGAAAAATACCTGTTTTCACTGTGGAACACATGGAAAAATTGCCAGAAATTGTCCTAATCGTGCATACGTTCCCTACTACACACAAGGATGGCAAAGCGCGCCAAGTGGGAGATACTTCAAAAGAAACCCTTCCAGGTCACGTTCAGACAATGGTGACTGGAACGCTCAGAAAGCCAAGAATCAAACCCACACGGCCAAGAATCTGAATCCCAAGGGCAAGAAGGAAATGTCGGCCAAGAAGCCAAATCCAAGAAATGCTTCCGTGAAGCCAAAATCAAATTCATCTCAACGGCCGACATCAAGATCAAAAGCAAGTACTAAGCCACCCATTAGATCGAAAAAGAAATGGGTTAAACCCAACCACAAATGGGTTCTGAAGGCTAAATCTCCCAAATCAAGTAATGGCTCTAATATTTCTACATCTTTTGTTTGTGATAATCAGGATATGTCATGGGAGAGAGTACCCTGCATTGATGACAAAGGTCGACCCAGTCTCAAATGGACTGGGTTCTAAAGACCAACTAATCCCGCTCTGTGTCGGAGCAGCTGTGGGGGTACATCATCAGAATCTGATTTGTTGGTAGTGGCTGTTTCGGGCACATGATAGGGGACATCTCTCAACTGTACAACATTCAAACTTTTGGTTGAAAGTATGTGTCCTTTGCGGGAAAGGAAGAAAGGAAGGGATCACATGGGGATTGTGCTTAACGACATGAAGAATTTTTGGATCTGTTCTGAGATTATGCGTGTTGTTCTTAGACCTTATGGATGCAGATTCAATCAGTGAGTTACGGTTTGCGTTTTCTTCTCTATACTCCTGAATTTATCTTACTGTGATTCATTTTAAAGACAATTTTTCATTTTCTTAATAGTTTTTCATTAGTAGGTATTATTCGGGAAATGATATCAAGAAAGTGATAACGGGCAATCTGAATATGTGTAACATACCTAAATTGAATTTTCTACACTATGTACTCGATGCGCTGGTAGGCACGAAAGATTTTTAAGTGAACTTAACTAAGGAGAGTTGAACTTAAGGAATTCAAGGACTTGACAAACATTGAACTGGTTAGATCCGTTTAGCCTGACAACACGACACTCGGATAGGTTGAGCAGGGAGATATACATGCGAATCTACCGGTCACATTAAATTAATCTGTATCTAGAACTGTGGATTAACTTTTCCTTGATGTGCAGATTCTGTCCTTAATTCCGGTTTTGATGGGGTAACTGGGGAATTCTGATAAACTAGGTCTGTAGAAGGTTATTTTCTTTCTGTCTGTCTGTTAGTCATATGTTGCTTCCTCTGCATGATCGAAAAATCCGACCTGGACTGTAACATATGCAATTCTATCTCTCTGCATCTTCTATCTATGCAATTCTTTTTGTCTGTTAGCCATATATTGTCTCCTTTGCGTGACTAAAAATCCGACCTGGTACACAGTATATGCATCATTCTCTTCTCAATCCCTCTAATGTGACAACCCGAAAGTTCTATTATGTACAACATTTCAATTCAATAGAAGTCAGGACAGTTTCTGCTAACTTTCAAGCTTTTTGGATTAAGTTTGAGTCTTTTTAAGTTAGTACTTTTGGAGATTTCAGGAGAGAGGATGTCCTAGGGTTTATTGTACAGTAATAGAGTTCCAAAAACTTCAAGATTTTGGAGTTTACGGCCCAAATGGTATTTGGACCGTAAACCCTAGTGACTATATATATGGCACTTAGCCATTTTTCTCACTTTTTCACCATTTCAAACTTAGAACTCAAATCCTCTCAAGTAGCATCCGACTTTTCCTCCTAGATCTTCAACTTGTAAGTGTTTCTAACCTTATCAAGTTGATATATTACTTAATCTAGTGATCTAACACACTTTCATCCGTGAAATCATTATAAAAGGTTACATCTTCAAGTTTCACCAAGAACACCAAGAACACACACTAGTGTTCTCGAACTTTTAGCACCTTTTCAAGCCTCTAACTTGTAAGTACTTCTATCCTAGAGTATCATAAGGCTTGTTACACTTCCATATATCAAGAAATCACTCAAGAAACACCAAGAACAATGTTTTTATGGTTCGAGATGTTCTTGAACCGTAAACCCTAGAAAGGGTGCCAAAGTGTGCCCTAGTCTCTCTTACGCCTTGGAAACTTGCATAGATCCATTCCTTGATGAGTTAAGGGCTTGAAAAATTCGTAATACCATAAACCATATGGGTTTACGGTAGTAAACCCAAAGGAAAATGGTCTAAGGACTATAAACTCCATTTAGGAATGAAATGGTGCCCTAATCCCTTCCATAGGCTTATGCTTCAAGTGGAAATGCTTATAAGGACTTGTAGAGATTCAAAACAACACATGGTCAAAGGAGCATGAGTTTACGACCGCAAAGTCAATGAGTGATGTTCACAAAACCGTAAACTCATATAAGGGGGTTTCCTTGAACCCTAAACTCAATAGCAATGTCCTACAACACTTAGATGCAATCTTTGGGACTTATAACACTTATATAAGGTGTTTAGCATGCCCTAGGATATCTTAACATTGTTGATTAGTTGTTTAAAGACTAATTGAATACATATATGTGTCATTATATGTTAACTAGGATCCTTGTGTGTGCTCAAGTCTTCACTTGACACCTAGCAATCCTGTTTCATCAGTTCATCCATACCACTCACTACAGGTGAGTTCATACCCCTTAAATTGACCTTTTAAGGTTTTTAAATGCTTTTATGGGGGGGGGGGGATACAATTTGAACAATTATAGTTATTATATCAATCACATGTGATTAATAACTACCAAACAAGTGGTTTTCGTACTTTTCAAACTGTGTTATCAAACTGTTTTGCTTCAAACTATTTTATAAACTCTTTTGTTGTCAAATACTTTTACTTAAACTCTTTTTATAATTTTATATTGTCAAATGCATGCCTATGGATGTATATTTATATAAGTAATGTTTAAAGGACGTATGAAGGCAAGCTCGCTTTATCTCTTTTTCCTTGTTTGGATATGGCTTTAGGGCATCGGTTATCCGTCCGAAGGTCTTCTAAATATTAGTTATATATTATGTATACATATATAGACATAAAAGTGTTATCATTCAATTCAATACCCTTGGGTAGCAAGGGTATACATTCATGCGTACAAGTCATATTACTAGTAAACTACGATAGGCGTAGTTTGGGTAGTTACTAATACTATTACTTAAACAATGAATCATTCAAAGAGTCAGTTCATACATGAGTCTATACTTGCTAGATAGAGAAAGAACACACAATACATCTAGTACCTTAGTACATTACTATACATGCTAGATAGAGAGAGAACACACAATACAGCTAGTACACGCAAAAAATTTCAATACATATAGGGTAGACAGAGGGAGAACATACAATACAGCTAGCACATTCATTACATATACATTCATGCAGTTATGTGAGCCACTAAACGGGGCATGGCACTATCTGTCATGGTCGTTTTTGTATCCAGAATCTCCTTAATTGGGGAGCGTATGAGTTTGTGTAAAGATCTATACTGGATTGACTATCCTACACCTTGTTGCTCGCTACAGTGGGACTTGTAAGTCTATAGGTGCCAAATGTCATTTCTTATGGCGTCTTACATCGTCGTTTTACTAGAGTCGGTAGCAAGATACAAGCCGATCACATGTTACTTTAAATTACAATTGGTTTAAGGTACTTAGTACAACAGTAGTTACTTATTACAATACTACAGTACTATATAATTTCCCCATTACATTCACTTCGTGAACATTCACACGATGCACGGAAATGTAAAAACTATATTTTTGGTTAGTGATAGCCGGACTTGGGAAAACACACACTCTTACAAGAGACACACACAAATACCAGATGCCTTGGTAGAAGGATACTTTTAGTAGAAAGCATAGGGTATTCTAGGAGAGTTCAAAACATCTTACAAAACATCATACATAACATATAACAAATACTTTCATACAAATACAGACACTAATATATTTATGATCTCACCTGCTTTAAAGCGGATTCTTGCTTTCAAAATAACTTGCATTCTCAGGTCACCAGTAGAAAGGTACAGGTGCCAGGTTTTGAGAAGATGGAGTTCGTTCAAGACTTGTCTTTTATTTTGATATGTATTTTTGGTGTCTATATAACTTGACAGAACACACTTGTATGAAATTATATTATTAATGCAATGGATGATGTTGTTGCTTGTTTACTACTATTCATTGTTGTGATACTATACATGACATCCTCCGCCCCAGAACGTTTCTGCCGTTCATGGTTCTGGTGTGACAGATTGGTATCAGAGCATTGTTTATAGTGAAGTAAGTATATCAACCCATAAAAGATATACTAACAATAAATACAATCGGATCAAAGCACTCTGACCAAGAGTTTATACTTTAAATAATAAAATATTTAATTAAGTATACGTGCCTGCATTCATACTAAAATCAGTGTCACTAAGGCAGTACAAAAGTATTACGATTGTTGGGCAGCACAAGTATACTTAGAGACATATAGTCAAAACCGGGAAGATATAGCTTGATCAACTATATTATCCGAGGGTTGACTAGCATGTGCCTAAGTCTAGTTGTGAGGTTGCAACAAGTCTAAAAACTTACCTATAATACCACAAGGATAACAATAACACCTAAACCTAAAATACTATAGGAGTATTTTGTATTACTACAAGCTATTTATGTACTAGATTCTTATACCTCTTTTCTCACGTAGATATAACGACTGGATTCCATCTTCCCGGAGACCCGTACTACCCCAACCACGACAATGCAGGATGGCTGGAAGAAGAACCAGAAGATGATTACCCAATCCCTTTGGATGATCATGAAGCTGAAGGCTTTTCTGATGGTTCCGACTCCGAGCCCGAAGTCAACAACCTACCTCCATATGATCAAAACCCAAACCCTCGCCCATCATTTCAAGGACCCACACCCCTATGGGCCACAAACTTGAATAGATGGAGTCAGGAACAAGGTCAACCTATTCCCTACAACGAAGACAGAAGCTTCTACAACCTTACTGAGGGAGGTTCCGCTGACAGAGTCCTACCCATCATAGTTCGTAGGATTGCTCGGAACACAGAGCAGGGTCGAGCGGGTATCGGCCGAGTCGTGGAGATTGACGCCAACTCTGGTGTTAACACAGTCCACATTCACCAGCTAGAGTTTGCTCATGAAAGGACTTTGGTCCACAATGCAGCTCTTCAGAGGGAACTCGCTGAGACCCAAGCTGAAGTCAGGGAACTTCGAGCTCAGCAAGCCAGATCTGTTAGGCGCGTGAGAGACATAAAACGTCTTCTGTCGGGGTCAACAACTCACTCTAGTAGTTCTCGTCGCCGATAGATTCTCATCAACTTCTCGTTTTGGATATAACCTAGTTATGTAAAACTCTGGTCTAATTCCATATCATTGTAAATGATAGGCCTATTAGGTCTTGGTTAGGCTGTAGTCCTGTCAAAATTTTTTCATTTTGGTTGATGTAAGGCCTCCTTTTGTTGGCCATTTTTCCTAAACTTGTTACATCTGTAATTCCAGTAATATTGACAGTTACCTAATCTCACGGGAATTATTATCCAAATGTGATCATCTATTAGTTCTAGATCTACATTACATCGTACTGTTGGGATATGAAGAGTTAGTCCATGAGTCATTCTCATCAATTCTTCTATTAAATTCCTATCAATGTTTTCACCTTCGTAAACTTATAGATCAAAGATGCCTCCACGTAAATCACCAAGACGCAATCCTCCCACACCAACACCACCTACTCCTCAGTTCGACACGATAGCCCAAAATGTTGTTGTAGCTGCAGCTGTGGCTACAACCATGGCTCAATATCATTCATCCGTTCCACTGGAGGAGGAACCCCTGTCCTATCTACTCAAGGTGAAATCCCTATGCGCTTGAAAGAGTGCTCCTACAAGGACTTCACCAACTGCAAACCATTGTCCTTCAAAGGGACTGGCGGAGTCATTGCCCTCTCGCAATGCTTCGAGAAAACTGAATCGATTTTCGAAATCTGCTCCTGCCCGGAGGAGAGCAAGGTCAAGTTTATTGCTTGCACCTTTGAAAAAAAAGCCCTAACATGTTGGAATAGCCATGTTAAGTCACTATCTATCATAGTGGAAAATGTTATAGGCTGGGAAACTTTGAAAGACCACATGATTGAGGAGTACTGCCCGAGGGGTGAGATCCAGAAGTTGAAGGAAGAACTGTGAAGCCTGACTATGAAGGGCTCCAACGTAGTCGCCTACACCGCCAGATTCTGTGAATTGGTGGCCCTCTGTCCCAACACGGTTCATACAGAGGGAAAGAAAATCGAGAGGTATATATGGGGTGTTGGAATAGTGTCTAAGCCTATAACTATAATTGGTATGTACTTGACCCGGTTGTGCATGGTCCTTTTGGGTTGCCTTCACCAGAGCAACTTGACAAGGTAATTTAAGGAGAAAAAGAGAATATTATGGCTTATTAATATATTATAAGAATAATATATTATAGGAGAAATCATATTTATTTAATTAGTATTGGTCATAAATTAATTAGGAATTAATTTGGTGACCAAAAGAGATTAATTGAATAAAGGGTTATAAACTGTCAAATGTATGGTAGTTGAGTTTTGGGTTAAGGAAAGCTAATGGTCTTAAGGTGAAAGAAATTATGATGGGTATCCATCATATTTTTGTCCAAGGCCTTATTCTAGAAGGTTCCTTGGGCTGCTTGGTGGCTAAGCTATCCATTAGGGTTTAGACTGAAACCCTAGTGGCTTATAAGTATAAATAAGACCCCTAGGGCATTGAAATCGGCTACCACTTGATTCTAAGAGAACCCTAGGCCAATTTATAGCATCTCTCACCTCTCTCATATAGTTACCTTCTTGCTTGTGGTGCTTGTAAGCCATTAGAGGAGTTACATTTGTGACTCTAAGCTCAAGAGAAGAAGAGAAGAAGATCTAAGCCAATATTTGAAGAGGTAAACATCTAGATCTGATTCTATATGTTGTTTTTGTTATTTGTATGCTATATTAGGGTTTGTAAGTCTTGGAATAAAAGCATGTTCAATAGAGAAACCCTCAGTAAGAACGAAAGCAAAAGTATGAACAACTCAACAATGAATCAAACGAGTCGAATGATTATAAATAAAACCCTCAGAAGAGCTCGATCAAGAACATCAACTGTAGAGGGTTGGAGGTTTACAAGAACGATAAAATAAATCTGCAATACTATCGTAATCGTTACTTCTGAATTGTTAACCTAATATGCATGCAAGCATATCTTTATATAGTAAACCTAGCAAACTCACGGTTGGACAGGCCCAAAACCGGAGTACAAAACTAATGGACTAACAGCCGAGCCCAATGACGCAATCTTCAAACGAGTCTTCAACTCAACAATCTCCCCCTTTGCGTCAATTGGAGCGATATCTTCACTTTTTACTAGGGCCAGCAGTAGCACCAGGTACCTTCTTCTTCACGGTCTCAAACAGACGAGATATCAGAGCAAGTATCGTTTGCCTGAATCTGATGTACCATTGGATCATGTCGTTGAAGTACTTGACATCGTCTGTTGCATTCTCCATACACCTTCGGATGATCGACAAAACATGCTCAAGGCAAGTATTGGTGTAAAGATGTTTATCCGCCAAAGCAAAGAGACATTTCTGTCCTTCTGCTCTAGTGAACATGACCGAATTACGTCTTGGGTCGATCTTGCCCATCTTCATTTGATTGAGATCACTGGCCGATCCCACAGGAGCTATCTTCGGTTTCTTCTTGAAGACTGTGGCTATCTCCTGATCCATAAGGGCTACCTCCATGATGTAACATACAATCATCCTTTTGAGATGGTCTATAATAGGACCATATTCTGCTTCGTTCGTCAAAAGGATGTTGTGCAAAACAATCCAATCATGAGGGTTTAAGTTCGGTAGATCTGCCAAAGATATAAGATGTTCGGTTCTAGCAGATCCTCTTATCACCCTGAACCGAACGTTGATGAATCTCCCTTCGGTATAAGGCTTTAAGACCCGAACGTTCACGATCTTCTGAGCGCTCCATGTCTGATATTGTGGTTGAGCGGCCTTCAGATAGAACTCGATAAGCTCCCTATCGACCTCAGGGTTCGGATGAGGGACTTCATAAATATTGGAGAAAGCGTGGAAGATAAACGCCTTTCGAGTCAACAGCATATCGAACTGCGAATCGACAGAGTTATTGCAGTCAAACGATATCACCGGTTCGAGCCATAGGATGCTAGGAGTATCTATGGCCTCCTTGATCATTCTCTCCCGAGTCCAAGCAGGGAAAAGAGTCTTCCTGCTCTCGAGGAGATCGTGGGCTTCTTTCTGCTTGCGTTCGGCTTCTTCAGCCTCTCGCGCCACACGAACGTTGTCGTCTTCCACATTGCGACTGTTTTTGTGTTTAAGCAAGTCAGCAATGGTTTCCTTGTCATCTTCATCTTCTTCCTCAGCTATATTCTTTCCTTTATCCTTCACACCCGAACCCGAAGCTTGACCAGTCGGAAGTGGTTCGGTTGTGTGAGCAGCTGTTGAGGAAGGAGGTGGTTTCGATCCGGACTTCTTCCCTTCTCCCCCTTGTTTAGGATTGGACACGAAACTAGGTAAGCCTTCGATTTTGCTAAGAAGGTCCATGGCATGAGTAAGTTTTTCAGCAAGGGTTCGCCTCACCGAGTGATTGAGAATGGGATCGTGTGCTTCCAGGATGTTAGATAGGGCAGCGTGTACATCCGAAACACATGTTTTTATAACCTCCCGTTCGGATCGAAGAGCTTCAAGCTGTTGCTGATAGTTTGAAATCTGAGTGCTCTTGACCTTGAGGGCGGTGGTTTTGCTCGCTAAAACGTCCATTAACGAATTTTCAGCGGCGAGATCCTCTTGAAGCTTAGCGAGGCGCTCGTCAATGGAGGCACGAATGGCCGAGTTGTCATCGCTGATGGATTGGCGTAATGTAGCGAATGACTGTAACTCCGTTGAGACGAACTTGGCCAATTGCTGAACGATTGGTTCCAAAGTTGTCTTTGTAGCGTCAGCACTCTCCTGTAAGGACTTCAACAGGGAAGAGGCATCTGAGAATAGTTTATCGACTTTTGCGGTCGCAGCCTCACAGGCTTTTGTGGAGGCGTCTATAGCAGCTATGGCTGAAGCAACAGAATCATGCTGAGGCCTGGAGAAGGTGTCAACAATCTTCTGAAGAGCGGCTTCAGAGAGAGAGGACTGAGTGTTGGAGGATGACGCAAGAAGCAAATCAACCTTCTCGTTTAGCTCCTTTAGATGCTTCTTTGTCACTGGAGCATCGTCCTCATCGTCACTTAGAACCTGAAACAGACTAAAGTAGACCGAATCGAAGGTCATGTTGTCACCGCCAAGAAATGGGTTATCTCCATCAGAGGCATGATCTGGAGATGGTGGGGGTGGTGAAGCTGGGGGTGTTGTGGTTTGGGTAGGTTCAGGTTGAGTGTTTGTGGGTGGGGTTTCGGGTGGTGGTTGAGTATGGGTAGGTTCGGTTGTATGCTGGGTTTCGGTTTGATGTGGTTCGGTTACGGGTGGTGTTTCGGTTGCACTGGTATGAACCCCCGTATCAGATACGTTGGTTGTAACCTTTGCAGTTGTGGTAGTGGTATCTGTGAAAATGGGTGGTGGTATAGGGAAAGAGGTTTTAGGTAGGGTGGTTGCGGGGTTTATGATGGGAATGGAAGTAGGGATTGTGGGAGGAGGGGAAGGAACTGCTGAGACATGAATTTCCATGTCTGGGGTAGGTGATCGGGGTGGGGTGTTGCCTCTGGGAGGGGTTTCGCCTCTTTGAGAGCCGTCCGAACCCGAACTCTTGTTTTCTGAGTCACTCGAAGAGGAAGCGATTATAAGATTTCGCTTCGGTTGAGTCTTCCTTCTCTTCGGTTGCGGGGATTGTGCCGGTTTGGTTTGGTTCCTCTTCCTGGGAGAAGGACCTTTAGGAGCCTTGGTCACTTGCTTCCCTTTTTCCGCCTTTTTGCCCCTGTTGATAGGTTTGTCAGCGTCATGGATTGACTTGAGCATTTCCTGTGTTATAACCCTAGGACCAGACGCCTTGAATTCCTTTATCGTCCGGATGATCCTGCTATCGGATGGAACATCGCCGTACATTGTCTCCGGAATAGAGCCAATGAACGAGAATTTGGATGCCTCAGAGACGATGATCTTCGTGGTATGAAAAGTACCGATCGAAGACATCGATGCACCTGCAGCAGTGGGAATGTCGAATTTGTCCATCTCCCATTTTGTTATTATCGTCCAGAACCGGGCATACGACACCTCAGAGTGTCGTGAAGAGGAAGAAAGGCTCTGGATGAGCTGATGCCAGATGACCAACCCAAAGTCTAGATTGACTCCGTTGTAAACTGCATACATAATCGACAGGAACAGTCGACTTGAACCATCGGATCCTGAGCTCCGTTCAGATAAGCCCTTGAAAAGGACTGTAAACATGCTGTTCCATTGTGGCGGCAAGCAGGATTTCTTAAACTTTGCGATGGAGGGGAGTGCCTCCGTGTACCCCATGTTGTAAAACATGTTGTAGAGATGCCCAATCGGAATCGACTCCGGATGAACTCGTGAAGGATCAGCAGCCAACCCTAGCAGTGTACCAAATCGTTGGCGAGAAATGGAGGTCTTATGATCAGCAACCTCGAAGAATACCCGCTCGACTGCTTTGTCATAATGAGCAGTCGCATACACCTGTGAAAGAACCTCCATGGGCACAGATTCAACCCTAGTAAGTGCAGGAGCAAGTTGAGAGTACTTCAAGCACTCGATGATTGGCGTCATATAAGAATCATACAACGAAGGAGTGAGATCGATCACCAAGCATTGTTGTGGACGTATGGGAAGGATGTGTGAGGTAGCATGGACTGAGGATGATTCTGCCATTGTTGAAGGTAGAAGAAGAAGATGAACAGTGAAGCTTTTGGGAGTTTTTGCTCTCTTGGAAATCCGGATGCAGTAAAGAGGTAAATGAGAGTATAGACTGCCTTTTATAGTGGATGAAAGGAGAGAGAAAAATCGTTTCAAATCTTCTATGCGTGACAGTTAAGGCATGCGATGATCACGTAGGACAGAGAGTGTCAGATTCCTAGGATCACCCTGCCCAACAGGCGCCGTTTCAGAACAAATCGGTTCAAATCCTCACGCGCCTTTAAGTGCCAGAGAGGTGTCGCTTGAAATTCGCACACGCGTCCATGATGTCAGTAAAAGTGTGGACGTTCCAAATTCACCCGCGTTCCCTTTTTACCGTCGTTTGAAATTCAATCCTTTTAACTCCCGCCTAAGTCAGCAACTTTTTGTCTTATCTTTTAAATGGCATCTTTTGAATTAAATACCCACGTGGAGGATTTTTGACCACAACTTGAAAATTAACCACCAAAGCAATAATACAGCCTGTAATTATTAGTAACGGAATATTGGAAAATCAAAGATTTTCGTGCAAAGAGTGTAAAAAGAAAAGAAATAAAGCAACTCTTTTTAGGAATGACTGTGATGTCAATAATGACACGAAACAAATGATCCCGGGCACGAATCTCTTCCTTCGAGATCAAGAGAGACCTCAAAGTGTTAATGTGGTTTCCCGTTGAATGACGATCAAACATTTATTAATAAATGTTGAAACGTTTCTTTTAATAAGGCTACTTAAGGGTGGCTTTCGCTTTGATTGAACATGTCACACCCCCAAACCAAGGATGGCGGAAACGTCCGGGGGTGGAGGACTTCATGTAGAGTATCACAACAACGAGTATAATAGTGCTCAAAGTAAATACAACCATCATAAAAATAATTGAAAAAGTTACACCAAAGTATATGTTTACATGATTCAAATCAATTACATTATGATACAAAATGAACTGTTCGACGATTTATCGTCCCATCCTCAAAACGTGGTTGGTTTCCTGTTTCACTGAATTCCTGAGAATACAAGTAGTTTTGAAAAGTGTCAACACAAAGGTTGGTGAGTTCATAAGTTTTTTTTTTGTATATAATTAAGAAAAAGCTCGTCATGTAATTGTATAGTTGTCCAGAAAAATCCGATATTTTCCTTAAAATGAATAATGTAGTCTTGTATCCAAAGACTGAAATGTATGAGTAATCTTCCTTATTTGCAGAAAATAATGTGTGTTTATTTTAATACAAACGTGTACGATATTAGTGAAACTCTCGTAAATTCTTAAGTTTGTTAATACTTTCTGTGAGCTATTATAACCATACTATGACCTAGGTGGCCTGAAAACGACGTTCTTCGGGCGTCGTAGAACTGAAATGACACTTGTCACCACAGACCTGCCAGTCTAGCTGTTGCGAGCAGCTCTGGTGTGGGTTGTCAAGCCCAATATAGATCTACATACAACTATCACGCTCTCCTTCCAGGAGACTCTGGTTACAATACAGGACTTATGATTTATGTGAAGAGGATGTCTATTATAACCATACTATGACCTAGGTGGCCTGAAAACGACGTTCTTCGGGCGTCGTAGAATTGAAATGACACTTGTCACCATAGACCTGCCGGTCTAGCTGTTGCGAGCAGCTCTGGTGTGGGTTGTCAAGCCCAATATAGATCTATATACAACTATCACGCTCTCCTTCCAGGAGACTCTGGTTACAATACAGGACTTATGATTTACGTGAAGAGGATGTCTCACAAAGTTATTAACGAATTTACACTTAATCATAATGAAAGTTTCCTTTTTGTAATGTATGCATTTTGAAATCCATCGTAAACTATACCTATTATAGCTTATCAAAACGAAGGTAGTAACAGTGAAGTACGTATTTTTTACTTAACATAGTTTATTTAACGTTTGTGTGTGATGGGTATACTTCAATAATAACGCTTTGTGTAATCTATGCTTTATCTAGTAAAAATCCATTTGTTAACAGGTTTATGTCTAGATACTAACACAAGAATGTCATATATTGCAAATATACATGAACACGTAATAATATACACCTTGCTCAACATGTTACAAGGTGTTATGAAAATTATATGATGTTAACTAAATTAGACCTTCCTGCACTGTTTTAGAAAAGCCATAGAAAAATCATACGAAGTCGAAAACTAAATCCGTAAATTCTGAGAGTTCCCAAAATGTGTCTAGTTTACTCATAATTTTTATCATGATTTTTAATGACCTCCAACTTGGGTGAAAAAGTCCATAATCACAGACTGGTCCGGATTGGTGCTTGAAATGATAGGCAGTTTTGTAAAAATTGCCATAAATCGTATGGAGATGTGCAAGTAGTCATTTTAAAGCTAAGAACTGGAACTACTTACACCTAAAACAGTTTTGAAAACTAAAATGTTTAAGATGTCCAAAACAGTCCGTGAATGGAGTCCAATTTTTCTGGTGAAAGCTGTTAGAAGAATTTAGTTATGTTCTTGGTGTTTTAACTTGTATCCTCCCTCCCCCCCCCCCCCCCTTAAAAACTTGAGAAAACATGAAAATGTAGGGGTATGAACTCACCTTAAGTGTTTTCAGTAGATGATTGTTGAAGAATGGAGGTGCTTAACTCAAGGACACTTGGAAATGTCTTGAAGATTTTCGAGAATCTAGCATGATAGTTATGGAGTTTGTATGAGCTATCGGTGATTTGAGTATAATGAAGTGTAAGAATCACAAGGAGGGTGGATTACACTTACCAAGAGTGGAAGAACACTTGATGATCAGCCTTGAGATCATGAGTTAGAGAGAGAAGTTGGAGAGAAAAAGTCGGAGTTCAATCTTGGTGAAATTGAGAGTGTTTGAAGAGAATGAGGAGAGAGGTTGTATGATCAGCCCTTAGATTGTGGGGGGTGACTTGTGTAAGAGAGTAAAAGGTACAAGGTATGGTGGGGAGGAGTGTGGGTTGTCATGGAGTGGGTGTGGGGGTTGCTTGCGTCATAAACTAAGGTAAGGTCAACACTCTTCTTTTGTACTTTACCAACTCCTTTTTAGATAAGGTTTTATCCTTAAAATGTGATTAAATCATTAATTTAGGGGTCTTATAATTTAAAATAAAGTTTTGGGTGAAAATCCTATGTTAAAATAATTAAAAGCGGGCTTAGTACGCAAAATTACGCGAAACCGGGTGAAAAACGAACTTTCCAGCGAGACCCCTCGGATCTCGGCCGAGGTTCGGTTCCTAGGCCGAAGTTCGGTCAGAAGGGGGCATGGTTCGGAAGCTAGAGGCTGAATCCGGAGGCGGGAAGCGAAGTGGAGGCTCGGTCCGAGAAGCAGTCAGAAACGAAGGTCAGGAGTTCGGTCCGAAGAGAAGCCAGAACTGAAGGAACTGTTGTGAACAGTAATGAACAGTACTTTCGGTTCGGACCTTCCTTCTATGCGGGGTTCGGCTCGGATGAACAGTGCCTTCGGTTCGGTTCATGGGTCAGCAGCTTCGATTCGGTTCATGAACAGTACTCTCGGTTTGGTTGATGAATAGTACTTTCGGTTCCTTAAGAGGGGTTTTGGTTCCTATGGTCCGTTTTTCGCGTAGACTTCCGTTTTTGGGCCGTTTTCGCCAAATTCGAGGGTCGGGATGCCCCGAGTGATTATAGAATATTGGGAGAGATTTCGAGAGAGATTTGAGAGAGATTCCACATACTCAGAGAGATTTGGGAGAGATTTGACATACTTGGGGAGATTTCACATACAAAGAGATATTTGGAAGAGATTTCGCATTCTTAGAGAGTTTTGGGAGAGATTTGACATTCTTGGAGAGATTTCTCATTCAGAGAGAGATTTGGGAGAGATTTCACATACTTAGAGAGATTTGGGAAAGATTTGACATTCTTGGAAAGATTTCTCATACAAAGAGAGATTTGGGAGAGATTTCACATACTTAGAGAGATTTTTGGAGAGATTTTTGATACGAAGAGATGGAGTGAAAATGATTGAAAGAGGTTTCATTGGCGACCTTTTTGAGTGTTCGGCTTCGCAATGCAGGGTCCGTAAACCCCGTTAAGCCTTGTTTAAGGATCTTGCATACTCCCGATGAGTATGCAACATTGTTTTATCGGTTTGGCTCGCCACGTACCACTGTTTTAGGTTAAGGAGATCTAGATGTACGCACTTTTCGATTTACGATCTCTTATTAGAATAGAGAGTTATTTAGAAATTACATAACGTAAACTCTAATACTCATGGCAAATTGAGTTGACCGGTTTGACTTGTTGACTTTAGTTGACTTTGACTTGACTGAAAATTGACGGTTGTCACATCATCCCCCCGTTAGAGGGAATTTCGTCCCGAAATTTAAAATCAGGTAAGGAGTTTGTTAATGACTAAGGTCGACTCTACATTATTTTGATTCTGACTAAGAGATGAGTTATTATACATGAAAACTTAGCTTATACACATTATGATATAACCAATACTGGGCGGATAGTAAAATGTGTGATTCTACTTCAGTTTCACATCCCAACGAGGAAAAGAAACTAAGTTAGAATTCTCACATGCTATTATCTACCAGGTATTCGTTATATATAACTGGGGAATGTATAAGTGAGGAAATCATAACAAATAACTTAGTAATCCTTCTTACTACGAGTGTAGATAAGCAAGTCACTTACAACTACAATGATGAACTGATCCTAATAAGAATGGCACATCCTATGAATACTGCGAACGGGTTGGTCCTATCCGAGGGGTATCACTACGGACTTGCAGCGTCCGCATCGAATTTGGAGGGTTGTCCTCGGACATCCTTATCCAATACTCGCGACTGGTGATATTCAGATCTCAGGTCTGATTCCTAAAGGGTACCTCGTTCCTTGTGGTTGGTCGGCCTATTCGTTTAAGTGAGGCAGATAGTAAAGGTTTCTACTGGAGATATTGTCAGGGCCTCTGAAGTTAATGGAACTATGAGCAATTTGCATTTCTATTTGAAGAATAAGAACAGAGCTTTCCAGGGTGAAAAGCTTGGTTCTTCAATTTTATTGTTGAGTAGTTCGACAGGTTTGACCTAAGAGTTCTTGTAGCTCGGTAGGAAGCATGTGGGTTTGGTTTATATGATTAGGCCTTCTTAGATGGTAGGACATTTACTCGCCCTCCTGGGCAACCTTGGCTCGAAGTTCATGGCAGAACTCATACCATATCTTTCCCAAGCTTCTGTGCTTGGACCTTGTCTGCTACATGCGTGACATTCCCAAGGGTCTCCTGTAAGCACTTGTGATAAGGTTTCGGAAGCATAACACTCCTCTGATGCGTGTTTTGGGGTTCCATAGTAAAAGATAATCCGTAGGTTCGAGCTGGATGTTTATGAGAGACGAAGGTTTCGATGTTTGGAGGGGTTAGGTGAAAGGTCCTTTTGTAGATGTTAAATTGGGAAGATGAGGGTTATATCAATGAAAATTGGATGACGATAGCAATATCTTTTTAGATAAAACTAGCTAAGTTGTATTCGCGAGAAGAGATCACTAGAGTGATAGAGTATCTTGTGTTACTTATTAGGGTGATAAATTTTGTTTGATGTTATCATTATCGTAGATGATTTATACCACAGTGTCTAGTACTGGCGGTGGGTGTAATGATATTTGACATCATGACCCCTGACAGGTCTCCCTATGATCGAATGGTATATGAACGTCGTATGTGACTTGATGTTGGGGAATCGTCGAGTGGGTGGCCCCACTCGGTTCTTACTACTAGACACGAATTAGGAGTCGGGATGAAATTATTTGTTTCAAGACTTCAGTATTTTGATTATAATTAACCCCGATGTATGTACAAAGTCATCACATCTTACAGGTAATGATCCTAAGATCATATATGAATGTATTTGGTTCGATTTAAACGAGAGAGTATTTTAACTACTTTCAGAAAGACAGTGACTTTAGCAAGCATAACAATTTCATTACAAACATATAGTACTTCAATGTTTTTGTCGTTGGAAACATCACAAAAGTCCTAATATGGTTTCCTACTGATCCTGCCGGTTCGTTGGTTATGCTCCTCCACTTTCCCCTTCATTCCTCTCAGTTGGACAGTTTCTTTTGAAGTGTCCCGCTTCGCCACATAGGAAGCACACTGGAATTACCTTGGTACTGGGTGTTGAAGTGATGTACTGAGTCGGGGTCCTACAGAAACGGGCGGTGTGTCCTTTCCCGTTGCAGTTATCACATTGTAAAATTCGGCAAGCTCCTGTGTGATGGTAGCCACATTGGTTACACTTTGGGAGTGAACCCTTATATGGTCTTGTCGGCGTTTGGGTGGCAGACCCTGTGGCTAGTGTTGAGGCATGTGTCGTGACTGCTGTTGTGATGGTGGGGGTGGCCATAGGTTGTTGTCTCTTAGTGGATTTTTGAGATTGGTGGCGCTCTTTCATGTTCCAAAACTTTCTCTTCTTGTTCGTAGGTTTGAGACCGGAGGTATTTTTGCTGGCAGACACCCGTTGGTGTTCCTGAATATTACCACTATCTGTATTGCCAGCATCGCTTCCATTTCTGCTGGCGTTGTTAGCATCGAACTGTGCCATGACGGCTGCCACGACTGCCGTGACTGCAGCCTGAAAAGTAGCAGTGTCAATCTGCAGAGTTGGCGCCTTGCTAGTTGGTTGGTTCCCTCTTGGTGAAGAAATAGTTCTGTTTCATGATGAAAAACATCTTTGTTAGTGGAATTGATTATCTTAAGTGCATCCTTACAATTTATATTAACGCATATAAATTTTTGCACATTACTGTACTACTCCTAGTGTTTCCGCTAACATTCTTGAAATAGGGTTACAGCAGTGGGTAGGGGTAGGTTTCATACGGGCGTCAAGCTTTACCCATCTTAGAATCATGTGTGTTCAAACACGCTTGGCTGGGGAGTTTTGATGGGATCCGGTGCATTAGTGTTGGTATGATCGCACCCGTAAGTCTATGATGAAGGAACTTCTCAACAAAATGATTAAGGGTGAGGTGATAATGAGTTTTTAGAATGGCTATACGTCGCGAGTTTCTAACTAAGTTTTATCTTATATCGATTTGTAACGTAATTTGGTCGTTAAGGGCGTTCTGAAAACAATTCATAACGGGAGTCTTTATATGGTAACCCATGAATTTTTAGTAGTTCAGCATCCAAGTGGAGCCTTATAGTTGGCCCAGGCTAGGTCCTTATTACGACCAATTGGAGCATGTTCTCGAAGATTTGACCTGCATCCCTATGATGCAGTCCTAATACAGAGTAGAAGTAAGTTCAGGTAGTGATCTTTTGATGTTGGTTGTTTGAAACCGGGTTCCATTGGTTGGTGAATAACATGATCCAACCTTGGAGAGAAGATCAGGGACGATTCCGGAGCTACATTACTCTAGTCTTACAACTTGAATAGAGTGGGTTTTAGGCAGGCTCCTATGGCAGCATGATGGGAGTGTTTGAACAAAAAGGTGACATAGAACTCGGCTGATTGATACGTCATTGATGTTTAAGATGTAACAAATTAGGGGAAATTGACCTTGTAGAGGGTCTTATATCATATCGAAGCAGGGGTGTCTTGGCCGCCTAAAGGCCTCACTAAAGGTACCTACAGTACAAGATAGTTTCCTAGGGAATGCCACATAGGGCATAGATAGGAAAAACGATTCCTTTTTAACATGAATTGAAGTAAGGCATGTACTACTGGCGGCGGTCATTTTTTTTCCTTGTGATCTCTCAGTTCAGCTAGCTGCCGCTCCATATCAAGCACGTGCCTTTCATACACCCTCTGGCGTACTCGGAGTTTTATGACATCGGTTCGTGTTTCAGCCAGTGCTTGCAGCAAGGTTTCATAGTCTTCCTCAGACTTTTCACGAGTGTGCTCAAGGCGATTGATGCGGATTGTATGTATTCTTGCATTTGCATCAACCTCTGCGATACTATGGAGAGTTGTTCTGCCCTGAATCTCGTCTCGGGCAACTCTACGGACCAGGATTGGAAAAAAAAATTCTATCTGCTGGGGTTCCTTCGTTTATGTTGTAGAAGCTTCGATCTCCATCGAACGACATAGGTTGGTCTCGCTCTTCGCTCCAGATTTCCAAGCACTCTGCCCAAGGAGGCATCGGGTCTTGAAAAGCCGGTCGAGGATTAGGATTTGGAACACGGGTCATCGAGGATAGGTTCACCATTTCAGGTTCGGAGTCAGAACCGTCAGCAAGGCCTTCAGCTTGGTGACCACCCACAGGGATTGGGTGATCATTCTCTGGCTCCTCTCCGAGCCATTCAATATTGTTGTGGTTAGGGTAGTACGGGTCGTCGTGGGGATGAAATCCAGCCATGATATCTTCGCGAGAAATGGGGATATAAGAAATAACTAAGTAGATGTACTAATTAGATAATTATAAGATGATCTTTATCAGGTACTTCAATACATTGTTTAGTGCATACTAGTCATATGTATTTGGGAGAGGATAGACCTTCGAATAAGCGACCCCAACTCTAAATCCCCAATCCAACGAGAACAAGAAGTAAAGCAAAGATCCACAGATTCTAAGTCTATGACGTCCTGGATACATATAATTTTAATGTATCCACTAAGCAATTATTGACCTATTGATAAAAATCTATTTAGTTCTCAGATAAGTAATTATAATAACACCAAATACCCCTATGGTATTTCATTGTGGTAGTGTTGGTAAGTTTTTAGACTTGTTACCATATCACAACCATTCTTGGGCATGTGCTAATCACTCTTCGGACGAGCATAGTTGATCAGGCTATGCCACTCCCAAGACTGACCTTACATTCCCGAGCTTACCTGTGATATCCAACAATCATTACTTTTGTTTTGTTCTAGAACGATGTTGACCCTAGTATGTATGCATGCATGTATACTTTTAATAAGAAACTATTTATTTCTAAAAGTATAGTTGTTTTGAAAACATAAAATCAGAGACTCTAGTCCCAATGCATTTATAGTTTGTATATCTTATGTGGTTCGATATACTAAGTTCACTATAAACAATGCTCTGATACCAATCTGTCACACCCCCAAACCAAGGATGGCGGAAACGTCCGGGGGTGGAGGACTTCATGTAGAGTATCACAACAACGAGTATAATAGTGCTCAAAGTAAATACAACCATCATAAATATAATTGAAAAAGTTACACCAAAGTATAGGTTTACATGATTCAAATCAATTACATTATGATACAAAATGAACTGTTCGACGATTTATCGTCCCATCCTCAAAACGTGGTTGGTTTCCTGTTTCACTGAATTCCTGAGAATACAAGTAGTTTTGAAAAGTGTCAACACAAAGGTTGGTGAGTTCATAAGTTTTTTTTTGTATATAATTAAGAAAAAGCTCGTCATGTAATTGTATAGTTGTTCCAGAAAAATCCGATATTTTCCTTAAAATGAATAATGTAGTCTTGTATCCAAAGACTGAAATGTATAAGTAATCTTCCTTATTTGCAGAAAATAATGTGTGTTTATTTTAAAACAAACGCGTACGATATTAGTGAAACTCTCATAAATTCTTATGTTTGTTAATACTTTCTGTGAGCTATTATAACCATACTATGACCTAGGTGGCCTGAAAACGACGTTCTTCGGGCGTCGTAGAACTAAAATGACACTTGTCACCACAGACCTGCCGGTCTAGCTGTTGCGAGCAGCTCTGGTGTGGGTTGTCAAGCCCAATATAGATCTACATACAACTATCACGCTCTCCTTCCAGGAGACTCTGGTTACAATACAGGACTTATGATTTATGTGAAGAGGATGTCTATTATAACCATACTATGACCTAGGTGGCCTGAAAACGACGTTCTTCGGGCGTCGTAGAATTGAAATGACACTTGTCACCACAGACCTGCCGGTCTAGCTGTTGCGAGCAGCTCTGGTGTGGGTTGTCAAGCCTAATATAGATCTATATACAACTATCACGCTCTCCTTCCAAGAGACTCTGGTTACAATACAGGACTTATGATTTACGTGAAGAGGATGTCTCACAAAGTTATTAACGAATTTACACTTAATCATAATGAAAGTTTCCTTTTTGTAATGTATGCATTTTGAAATCCATCGTAAACTATACCTATTATAGCTTATCAAAACGAAGGTAGTAACAGTGAAGTACGTAATTTTTACTTAACATAGTTTATTTAACGTTTGTGTGTGATGGGTATACTTCAATAATAACGCTTTGTGTAATCTATGCTTTATCTAGTAAAAATCCATTTGTTAACAGGTTTATGTCTAGATACTAACACAAGAATGTCATATATTGCAAATATACATGAACACGTAATAATATACACCTTGCTCAACATGTTACAAGGTGTTATGAAAATTATATGATGTTAACTAAATTAGACCTTCCTGCACTGTTTTAGAAAATCCATAGAAAAATCATACGAAGTCGAAAACTAAATCCGTAAATTCTGAGAGTTCCCAAAATGTGTCTAGTTTACTCATAACTTTTATCATGATTTTTAATGACCTCCAACTTCGGTGAAAAAGTCCATAATCACAGACTGGTCCGGATTGGTGCTTGAAATGATAGGCAGTTTTGTAAAAATCGCCATAAATCGTATGGAGATGTGCAAGTAGTCATTTTAAAGCTAAGAACTGGAACTACTTACACCTAAAACATTTTTGAAAACTAAAATGTTTAAGATGTCCAAAACAGTCCGTGAATGGAGTCCAATTTTTCTGGTGAAAGCTGTTAGAAAAATTTAGTTATGTTCTTGGTGTTTTAACTTGTATCCCCCCCCCCCCCTAAAAACTTGAGAAAACATGAAAATGTAGGGCTACGAACTCACCTTAAGTGTTTTCAGTAGATGATTGTTGAAGAATGGAGGTGCTTAACTCAAGGACACTTGGAAATGTCTTGAAGATTTTCGAGAATCTAGCATGATAGTTATGGAGTTTGTATGAGCTATCGGTGATTTGAGTAGAATGAAGTGTAAGAATCACAAGGAGGGTGGATTACACTTACCAAGAGTGGAAGAACACTTGATGATCAGCCTTGAGATCGTGAGTTAGAGAGAGAAGTTGGAGAGAAAAAGTTGGAGTTCAATCTTGGTGAAATTGAGAGTGTTTGAAGAGAATGAGGAGAGAGGTTGTATGATTAGCCCTTAGATTGTGGGGGGTGACTTGTGAAAGAGAGTAAAAGGTACAAGGTATGGTGGGGAGGAGTGTGGGTTATCATGGAGTGGGTGTGGGGGTTGCTTGCGTCATAAACTAAGGTAAGGTCAACACTCTTCTTTTGTACTTTATCAACTCCTTTTTAGATAAGGTTTTATCCTTAAAATGTGATTAAATCATTAATTTAGGGGTCTTATAATTTAAAATAAAGTTTTGGGTGGAAATCCTATGTTAAAATAATTAAAAGCGGGCTTAATATGCAAAATTACGCGAAACCGGGTGAAAAACGAACTTTCCAGCGAGACCCCTCGGATCTCGGCCGAGGTTCGGTTCCTAGGCCGAAGTTCGGTCAGAAGGGGGCATGGTTCGGAAGCGAGAGGCTGAATCCGGAGGCGGGAAGCGAAGCGGAGGCTCGGTCCGAGAAGCAGTCAGAAACGAAGGTCAGGAGTTCAGTCCGAAGAGAAGCCAGAACCAAAGGAACTGTTGTGAACAGTAATGAACAGTACTTTCGGTTCGGACCTTCTTTCTATGCGGGGTTCGGCTCGGATGAACAGTGCCTTCGGTTCGGTTCATGGGTCAGCAGCTTCGGTTCGGTTCATGAACAGTACTCTCGGTTTGGTTGATGAATAGTACTTTCGGTTCCTTAAGAGGGGTTTCGGTTCCTATGGTCCGTTTTTCGCGTAGACTTCCGTTTTTGGACCGTTTTCGCCAAATTCGAGGGTCGGGATGCCCCGAGTGATTATAGAATATTGGGAGAGATTTCGAGAGAGATTTGAGAGAGATTCCACATACTCAGAGAGATTTGGGAGAGATTTGACATACTTGGGGAGATTTCACATATAAAGAGATATTTGGAAGAGATTTCGCATTCTTAGAGAGTTTTGGGAGAGATTTGACATTCTTGAAGAGATTTCTCATTCAGAGAGAGATTTGGGAGAGACTTCACATACTTAGAGAGATTTGGGAGAGATTTGACATTCTTGGAGAGATTTCTCATACAAAGAGAGATTTGGGAGAGATTTCACATACTTAGAGAGATTTTTGGAGAGATTTCTGATACGAAGAGATGGAGTGAAAATGATTGAAAGAGGTTTCATTGGCGACCTTTTTGAGTGTTCGGCTTCGCAATGCAGGGTCCGTAAACCCCGTTAAGCCTTGTTTAAGGATCTTGCATACTCCCGATGAGTATGCAACATTTTTTTATCGGTTTGGCTCGCCACATACCACTGTTTTAGGTTAAGGAGATCTAGATGTACGCACTTTTCGATTTACGATCTCTCATTAGAATAGAGAGTTGTTTAGAAATTACATAACGTAAACTCTAATACTCATGGCAAATTGAGTTGACCGGTTTGACTTGTTGACTTTAGTTGACTTTGACTTGACTGAAAATTGACGGTTGTCACACAACAATTCTAATCTTGAAATAAGAAAGAAAGTGAACAAAGTACTTGTGAGACCGGTGTAGTCTATTGAACAAGTAGGTAGGAATTAATTTTAAATTGGCTTGGAAAATATAAAATCTCAGAAAAAAAAATTAACAACTGGATCCCAAGGGTAGAAATGTTATGGTGTTTAACAATTTCATAGGAATCACACAAAAATAAAATTTGAGATTTCAGTAGGATACATCCGTCAATTCGTTGGGTGAAAACTTGAGCAAATTTATTGTTCACCGTCAATTCAGATTTGGTGTTGAATTTTGGGTTTCACTCAGCTCGTAGTGGCACGAAACTGAGATCATAAACACAGTTGTTGTGTAGCCATAAACCTCAGTGGTAATTTCTGAGAGTCTCAAGGGTTACGTTGATGAAATGAATGTAATGGAGAAATGTAATGTAGATGGCGTAAGAAATTAAAGTACCTCTGCTGCGAAAATAAGGACCAAGCAGAAAACTCTCATCTCATGTGAGAAGAGAGTGAGGTAGCTCACGATCAGAATAAATATGATAGCCTAATTGGGAAGACAAGGTTTGTTTATACCAAGTCATTAAGGCTATTATTCAAAATCTTATGAGGCTTGGGACACATACAGCAGCATGCTTCTAGGGACACTTAAGTAATCCAACAATTATATCCCCATAAACGAACGAACACACAAACAAAATTAAAAGAGAAAAATATTTTTGGTGTTTTTGATATATATAAAAAAAATAAAAATAAAAAATAATAATAAAAAAATAAGTAAGAAAAAAAATAAGACATGGAAAGAGTAAGAAAAAAAAAACTTTGGAAATATTTGAAAAACCGAACCCGAACGTTCGGTTGGTTTCGGTTGGGGAAAATTTTGAAAAACCGAACCCGAGCGTTCGGTTGGTTTTGGTTCAAGAAAATTTTGGAAAACCGAACCCGAGCGTTCGGTTCAAGAAAATTTTGGAAAACCGAACCCGAGTGTTCGGTTGGTTTCGGTTCAAGAAAATTTTGGAAAACCAAACCCGAACCTTCGGTAGGTTTCGGTTTTGGAAAATTTTGAGAAACCGAACCCGAACCTTCGGTAGGTTTCGGTTTTGGAAAATTTTAGAAAACCAATGAATTGAGACATGCAATCAGAATATACTTTTGACAATAAGAAAAGCAACTTTGTACAAGAAATATACAACCAAGAAAACTACCTTTGTGGTGATGAGCGAGTCAGATTATTCAACCGAACCTGAACATTCGGTCAATTTCGCTTCTTACGTTTGAGGTTGAGAGGTAGTTTGAGGTACTGACTCTGATTCCATCATACCTAGCCCTTGTAAAATTCTGTTGAATGATGCTTCAGGAAGAGCTTTGGTAAAGATGTCAGCCAGTTGATCAGTGGTTCTTACAAAGTGTACTTCGACGTTTCCATCTTCCACATGATCTTTGATGAAGTGATACCTCAGTGCTATGTGTTTGGTTTTAGAGTGTTGCACTGGGTTATGACACATCCTAATTGCACTTTCAGAGTCACAATATAGTGGGATCTTCTTCATATTAAGTCCATAGTCTCGAAGTTGACTCTGGATCCAAATCACTTGGGAGGTGCAGGATGCAGCGGCTATGCATTCCGCTTCGGCAGTAGACAACGACACGCACGTTTGTTTCTTGGATTGCCAGCTAACCAACTTCCCGTCAAGGAATTGACAGCCGCCAGTGGTGCTTTTTCTGTCGAGTCCACATCCTCCAAGGTCTGTATCTGAGTAGGCTTGAACAAAGAAGCCTGAGTTGGATGGATACCATAGACCTAAGGAGGTAGTTCGCTTGAGATAGCGTAGAATGTTCTTGACTGCAAGCATGTGAGGTTCGCGTGGGTTTGCCTGAAATCGAGCACAGTAACACACCGAAAACATGATGTCAGGCCTGCTAGCAGTAAGATACATTAGTGAGCCTATCATTTGACGATAGAGCGTGATATCAACAGCCGGTTTGTCTAGAGATGGAGTTAGCTTGGTGCCGAATGCCATTGGGACTTTGACTTTGGAGTCTCCCATCATACCAAACTTTGCTAGGAGAGTCTTCATGTAAGCTTCCTGATTGATAAAGATGCCTTCGGGTCCCTGTCTAATACTTAAACCAAGGAAAAAGTTAATAGGACCCATTGAGCTCATTTCAAATTTAGTCTCCATCAGCTTTCTGAATTCAGCTGTTAGGCTGGGATTCGTTGAGCCAAAGATCATGTCATCGACATAAAATTGAACTATCATAAGGTGGTTACCTTCCTTTTTGCGAAAGAAGGTTGGGTCAACCGAACCTTGTTTGAATTTAGACATCTTTAAGAATTTGGTTAGCGTTTCATACCAGGCTCTCGGAGCTTGTTTGAGACCATACACGGCTTTATCCAGAATGTAGCAATGATTTGGATACTTTTCGTTCACGAACCCAGGAGGTTGCTCCACGTACACTGTTTCTTCTAGTTCTCCATTCAGAAATGCACACTTGACGTCCATTTGGAAAACTTCGAAGTTTTTGTAAGCAGCATAAGCAAGAAAGATTCTTACAGATTCGAGCCTAGCTACAGGAGCGAAAGTCTCTTCATAATCAATCCCCTCCTCCTGACAATATCCTTTTACCACCAGACGAGCTTTGTTCCTTATCACGTTCCCTTCCTTGTCCATTTTATTCCTAAAGACCCATTTGAGACCAACAACCGAGGCATCTGGAGGAGTTGGAATGAGGCGCCAAACTTTGTTCCTTTCAAATTCGTTCAGTTCGTCTTGCATTGCTTGAACCCAATCGGAGTGATCGAGAGCAGTGTTAACTGTCTTCGGTTCAACTTTGGATACGAAAGAGTTAAACATACAAAACTCAACTTTGGAAAATAAGGATGTCTGT
The DNA here is from genome assembly GCF_051521515.1 of Lactuca serriola. Lineage (NCBI taxonomy): Eukaryota > Viridiplantae > Streptophyta > Magnoliopsida > Asterales > Asteraceae > Lactuca > Lactuca serriola. The sequence goes on along the minus strand of NC_136411.1, from coordinate 374,438,538 downwards.
TTTGCCTTCAGTTGTGATCGGGTCAGAACCTTTTCAGAGACATCACCAACCACTTGAGAGATAGGATGATCTCTAGTCCATTTGGTGAGAGGAGGATAGTTTGGATCAAAGGTTGGGTCTAGTTCAGCATTGATCATTTCTTCTGGCTCGGATTGGCTTTCGTAGTCGAGGGACATATCAGCATGCTCCCCCTCGATGGATGAGCTTTCTGGAATGCTTTGAGAAACTTGAGGTTCAGAGGTTTCTTGTGGTGCTGGGGTTTCAGGCGTTGATGCACCTTCGGTTGGTGAAGCACTTTCTCTTGGAGAAGTACTTTCAGTTGGAGATGGACTTTCTGGAGCAGTTGGAGAGCTTGGCTCCCCCTCAACTTGTGAGCTTGGCTCCCCCTCAACTGAAGCATCGTTGGATGGAGGTTCATCAGAATTCGATCCTCCTTCGTTCATTCTTCTGGCAGTTTCTTCGACAATTTGTTTCATATGGTCTACCTTGTTGTCTGTTGCACCTGCTTCTGAGAGAGTGGCTTTCTCTGGTTCGTCAAAGAGCTCCATAAACTTCTCGTATAGATTAGTGATCGAGACTGTGACTTGGCCAGTTTGAGGAAAGATTTCTCCAGATGTGTCTTCTTTGGCCTGTAGCTTTTTGAAATAGCTATCATCAAAGGTCACATAATATGTCTCTTCGATTTCCCTCGAACGCTTGTTTAAGACTCTGTATGCTTTGGAAGTGAGAGAGTAGCCCAAAAAGATTACCTCGTCGGCTTTGACATCGAACTTGTTGTAGTGTTCTTTAGAGTTAAAGATGAAACACCGTGAGCCGAACACGTGGAAAAATTTCACATTGGGCTTTCTGTTGTTGAGAATCTCGTAAGGTGTGAGCATGAAGTGCTTGTTGAGATATGACCTGTTCTGCGTAAAACAAGCAGCAGAAATGGCATCAACCCAAAAATAAAGAGGTAAGGAAGCGAAACTTAGCATAGTTCGGGCAGCTTCACACAAAGATCGATTTCGTCTTTCGACAATTCCGTTCTGTTGAAGAGTGTAGGGAGCTGAGAAGTTGTGACTTATTCCCTTTTCTGTTAGAAATTCTTCAAATTCCCTGTTCTTGAATTCCAGACCATTGTCGCTCCTGATGTTGCGAACGACCTTCTTGAGCTGTACTTCAATTTGCTTGATAAACACTTTCAGCTTATGAGTCGCTTCAGATTTGAGCTTTAGAAAGAACACCCATGTAAATTGTGAAAAGTCATCAACAATAACAAGAATATACTTGCTACCACCGATGCTTTCGATAGATGATGGACCACACAAATCAATATGAAGTAATTCGAGTGGTTCAACAACTTTAGTGTTAATTATGGATGGATGACTTTGACGACTCTGTTTCCCCATTTCGCATGCAGCACACAAATGATCTCTGTCGAACTTGAGCAATGGAAGACCTCGAACATGACCTCCAGTGACAAGTTTGTTGATATCTTTAAAGTTGAGATGAGAGAGTCTTCGGTGCCACAACCAGCTTTCGTCAGATTGTGCTTTTGATAACAGGCATATAGTTGGGTTTCCCTTGATGGGTTTGAGGTTTAGAGGAAACATTTCACCCTTACGTTCAGATTTGAGAATTACTTTCTTCGTCTTCTTCTCAATAATTTCAAAACCTTCATCGTCGAATGAGACTTTGAGACCGGTACCTCCAACAAGCTGAGATACACTGATGAGGTTGTGTTGCAGTCCTTCCACATAAGCCACCTTCCTTATAGTAAAATCACCATTGGTAATCATTCCGTATCCCTTTATGGTGCCGAAAGAGTTGTTTCCAAACTTGACGTTGCCACCATTTGTAAGAGACCTGTATTCCCTAAGCTCTTCTTTCCTCCCTGTCATGTGACGCGAGCAGCCACTATCGATGTACCATTCTTCATCAAACTGCTCGTTACTTATAACCTGCAAAAATTAAGCAGATTTAGGAACCCAAAGTTTCTTCGGTCCACGTGAGCCTTTCATAGGAACAGGAATAGTAAGAGAGATGTCAACAAGATATGTTCGTTTTATGAGTGTTGTTTCATCTTTCTTTTTAATGGTAAAGACTTTTATTTTATTAGGATTAGGTGTGTTCGGTTTAGACTCTGGTTTAGATGCAGAAACCTTCTGTTTACCCTTTTGTTCAGCTGACGAATGAGATTTTTGAGAACTAACAGAATGAGCTTTAGAGCAAGATGAAGATGAATTGGAAGAATTAGATGAATGAGAAGGAGTGGGCTTAGATTGAGATGACTTCTTGGCTGGAGACTCCAGGTGACCCTTTTGCTTTTGATCATTGGTGGGACTGACCTTAGAGTTTTGATTTCCTTTAATTACAGAACCGAACCTTTGCTTCCGGTTGAAGTCGTACTGTGAACCGAACCTTGGCTTTCGGTTGGAGTCATCCTCAGAACCGAACCTTTGCTTTCGGTTGGTATTCTTTTCCGAACCAAACCTTGGCTTTCGGTTGTTGTGGCTCTCATGCTTTTTGACAGGATTGTTCTCAAACTTCAGATTCTTGTCTTGATGTGAGAAATAAGCATTCTGGGATTGCCAGAATTGTTTCCTTTCAGAGAGGTTCTTCCTGTATCTCTGGTTCCTTTCACGTTTCTTATTCCTCATCTGCTTCGGTTGATGATGGATATTGGCTTTCATTTTCGGTTTCTCCTTGGCTGGTTCACTTTGGACAGTGGGAGTTTCACTTTGAACTGACGAACTAGAGGGAACTTCTTCTTTGGCTGAGCTTCCATTCTCTTGAGGAATGTCTTTCGTACCACTGGTACTTGGCACATCGAAATTGTCTGGCTTGTTCAAGGGTTCTGGTATGTATCTACCTTTACTGATCCATGAAGTCCTTTCTGACAAGCCTTTAGTTTCATTTGCATTATCGATTGGAGCTGACCAAAAGAACTCATCACAGCCATCAGCATTATCTTTGTTTACAATAGCTGTGAGTTCAGCAGTCTGATGTTCGGTTACTCCTGTGACCTTGTACACTTGATTTGGAGTGGTCCTGACCTTTTGATATACAACGGCTTTCTCTGCTAAGATCGGGGACTTTTGTTGGGACAATCGAGCGAACTCCACTGAATTTTCAGAAATTAGATTCTTGTGGTTTTCAGGTTCGCTTTTCACAAATTCTGAGCAGTCAACCGTGTCCTTTACAGAAATTTCACTCATGTTGTCATCCTCATTAAGCTCAGATGCATTTTCAACATCAATTTTGTTTTCTGAGCTCAAGTTGGCGTTTAAAGAGTCAAATTTTTGTATGGTTTCGGTTCTCAGTTTAAGTCTATCATTTTCATCCAAAAGGTTTTTGAGCATGTCCTTGTGGTCCTTGGATTTAATGAAAGATTCAATTTTGTCCAGTCCATACATATAGGTCGGATTGACGTCATCAGATGATATCACACTCTCACAATTATAAGCTTCAGCATCAATTTCATCATCCTTAAACTCAAGGAAGGGCAAAATCATGCGATGGATCTTTTGTCCTATTTCACAATCCAAGCGAAGCTGAGTAATATTAGTGTAAAGACGTTTTGCAATCAAACAAAAAACATTACGCTGTTTTAACAACTTTAAATTGTCTCTCTGTAAATAAATGTTTTCGTCTTTTATTTTAACTAATTCAGACTCCTTCAACTCGATCCACATGCGCCGCTACTCACTCTTCGAAGACACCCTGCTTAATTGATCAGTTAGGTTAGAATTGGTGACTCGAGTTTGAGTTAAACTACTATCTAGATGTGAGATTCGTGAATTAACACTTTTTAGTTCTTTTTCATAGGAGCTTTGTGGTACTTTAAATGAAACAAAAACTGATTGTACCTTCTTGATCAGTTCATCGAGTTCGTTGAACTGCACGCTGAGCGGTTTGGCCGTAAAGCACAAATCCTGCTGCTCCTTCGGTTCATTGCTTCCACCATCAGTGTTGTATCCCCTCATCTGGGATACTTCAGACACCATCAAGCACCTGCCTCCATTGCTCTCCTCTTTAGCCACATACGCCTTTCCATGCGAAGGCTTCCTCACTTCATCATCTTCGGAGTCGGTTGACCAAACTTCCACTCCACCGAACTCGTCATCAGCAACCGAACCCTGCACAATTAGAGCATTCATGGAAGGGTTAGCGGTAGATTTCTTCTTTCTCATCTCATCAAGCTTCTTCTGCAGAAAAGCTTCCTCATATTTTTCAGCCATCTTTTTGAGGACACAATCCTTAGCATAGTGGTTTTTCCCACCACAGTAGTAACATCTTACTCTAGAATCACCATCTGCCTTCGGTTCCTTCTTGGGCTCTTCAACCATCGGTTCATTGTTAACCTTTTCTGAACTATAACTCCCCTGCCAGTTTCGGTTTTTGTTGCTGGGGAATCTCTTCTTAATGAACCTCTTGGGGTTAGAGACCATCATAGCATAATCCTCAGACGTGAGGTCATACTCCTCCAGGTTGAAGTCTTCATCCTCCATCACAACTTTACTTTTTGACAGGAGGGCCAGCAAACTTAGGCTTGAAACAACGTTCTTTTCCTGCAGCACAATCTTCTCCTGGGACTTGAGAATACCCATCAGTTTCGCCAAAGAATATGATTTAAACTGTTCATGGGCTTTAACTGTAAACACCACTGCTCTCCACTCTGACCTTAGACCATTTAGAAACGTAACCTTCTGCTCGATAAGCTTCCTTTCGATGTCATGTTTGATCATCTTGCTGAGAAGATGATTGAAGCGATCGAACGTCTGGGTCACAGTTTCTTCAGCTCCTTGCCTGAATTCTCCAAACTCAGATAAGAGCAAGGTTTGGATAGAGTGTTCAAGATCCTCGTCTGTAGAGTACAGTTCACGAAGTCTATCCCAAACTTCCTTTGCCGTCGTGCATGAGCTTACCAACCTAAAGGTGTCGGACTGAAGGGCGAATCTAATCAATCGTAACGCCTTGATATTTCACTGGAATTTTTCCTTTTCATCTTGCGCAATATCTTTAACATCCTTCAGCAGATCATTATACTCCTTTTGAGTTTTAATAATCCTCGACGTTGCAGAGTGAGAAAAAGGTCCATTAATGATTGCTTCCCATATGAGGTATCCATTATCCTCAGATCCTATAACGTAGTCTTCGAAGTGATGCGCCCAGACTTCATAATCATGGGTATATAGGATGGGAATCTTCGTGGTTGAACCGATGATGTTGGAAATATTGATGGGATTCGATTGCGACTCGTCCATTATGATCGAAAAACCTGTTCAAAGATCAGACTTGTAATAACTCAGATTAGGGCAAAATAATAAATATCAAGATACGTCAATAATGAGATGACGGCTCAATAAATATCAGTTATTGCGGAAAAACCCTAATTGAAACCTTTTCACAGAAAAGAAGTGTATCGATTACACAGCCTCCTGCTCTGATACCAATTGATGAGATTAAAACTTAATCTGGAAGATCGATTAGATCTTAAACAGGTAAACAAATATTAAACAGTAAGAACGAAAGCAAAAGTATGAACAACTCAACGATGAATCAAACGATTCGAATGATTATAAATAAAACCCTCAGAAGAGCTCGATCAAGAACATCAACTGTAGAGGGTTGGAGGTTTACAAGAACGATAAAATAAATCTGCAATACTATCGTAATCCTTACTTCTGAATTGTTAACCTAATATGCATGCAAGCATATCTTTATATAGTAAACCTAGCAAACTCACGGTTGGACAGGCCCAAAACCGGAGTACAAAACTAATGGACTAACAGCCGAGCCCAATGACGTAATCTTCAAACGAGTCTTCAACTCAACACCAGTCTATAAGGTGGGTATAAGGTTGCTGCCTATAAAATGGTGTTTAATGGGTGTATACTCACACCTACCGCTTGCTTGACTGGCGGAGGGTCGTTAGCCGAACGGGTAGGATAGGGAAACCCTCTCCTCATTAAAAGTATAATGTAAGATACAAAGTAACTACATGTTTTTCAAATTCCCAATCTTAGTTACTTTATGTGAAAATGATGCTAATCCATGGAATTACACTTCGTACCCTTGTCAAAACGTTGATGGGGCCCGTGTGGTTAACCGGCACATCAATTTGGGGATGACATTGGTAGCGAAGGGTGACTCGATGTTTGTCATAGATCAATGGAGCGTGTGTGGTTTACCGGCACATTGATTAGGTGATAGAGACATTGAGTGCACCATGTTGATTCGCATGGTTATTCACAATTTGTTTGTGATCCTCGGCATCCCAGTTGCAAATTTGAAATGCATATCGAGATTAAACATGCCATTGAAAAGTTCAATGAATCTCAAAGATCTAGGAGTTTTCTATACATTTATAACCTAAATTGCCTTTTCATTTTTCATGGTGACAATTAGTGAATCGTCATTCACTTACCTTCAAATTATTTACTTTTAGAGTACGGCATCCCTTTCTAAGTTGTAAATAATATTGTTGGATCCTAGCCCCAATTTCTCATTTGGGTGTTTAATTAGGGATTCATTTCTAATCAAACTTTGTTCCTTTCTTTTTCAGATGTCTGTGAAGAACAACAACAACAACGCTTCTGGGTCATTCTCGTTAATGAACCTGTGTCAGAAAGTGACATTTTATGGTTCAAATTTCAACGAGTGGATGAGGTATATTCGCATGATCACACGCTACGAGGACACAGAATATGTCCTCTAAGAAAAGCTTGAGAAGATCATCCCAGATGTTGCTACTCCTGAAGAGTTGGCCGCCTTTGAGGCCCACGAGGATGATGCTATGAAAGTTCACTGCATCATGTTGGCCACCATGAACCTCGAACTCCAAAAGTTCTATGAGGACATGTATCCGTATGAAATGCATCAGGATTTGCTGGTCATGTATCACCAGAGCGCGAGGCAAGAGCGCTATGAGATCATTTCTAACACGATCACCGCTAAGATGGGGAGTGGAGAATCCCTAACCTCTCATTTTCAGAAAATGCAGAGGTATGTCGATCGTCTTCTCAAACATAATGTTAAGTTTGATGAGGATTTGGCTATTGACATAATCCTCCACTCCTTGCCCTCCTGCTACAACCAGTTTAGGATGATCTACCACATGGACAAGGAAGAGGTCTCCTTGAGCAAGATCCAAGGACTCTTGACGACTGCTGAGAGCAACCTCAAAGACAAATCCATTGCACCGTCCCCTGCTATGGCCGCTCCTGTGATGGCAATAGGTCAAGTAAAGGGTAAAAAGAGGAACGCTCCATGTAAGACCTACCATAAGGGGAAACCCCGTGATGGTTCGTCCTCAAGTGGGACCAAAGCAGGCCCTGCTAAACCCTCTTCCGATCCCAAAGAAGCAGAGTGCTTCTATTGCCACCAAAAGGGCCATTGGAAGCGAAGCTACCCTCAATATCTGCAAGACATAAGAGATAGGAAGATTAAGCCCACCTTTGCAGGTATGTATTCTATTAAATCTAATAACTCATCATTTGCTACTTCATGGGTTCTTGATATAGGGTGTGGTTACCACATTTGTTCTGATATGTAGGGCCTAAAAAGAAGTAGGGAGGTGGAACATGGAAAGATGAACCTGATTATGGGAAACAGAATATCGTTGCCTGTGACCAAAGTCGGTGTTTATTCTTTAGTGTTGAGCAATGTGTCAGGGATAGATTTAAACAATTTCTGTTATTCGCCAGATATGGCAAGAAACATTATTTCATTTCATGGGTTGTTTAGACAAGGTTTCAGATATTCTTTTGATAATAGTAATGGTTCTATTAACGTTTATTTGAATGGTGTCTTTTATTTCAATGAATTACCTTGTAATGGGATTTATGAATCTATGATGGTTGTTGATAATTTAGGAAATGATGTTTTAAATATTGATTCGTCTACTAGTCTAGACAAAGCATCCTTGTGGCATTGTCGCCTTGGCCATGTCAATAAGAAACGCATAGCCCAACTCCAAAAGGATGGAGTGTTGGATTTATTCGACCTTAGGGACGATGACACGTGTGAATCTTGTTTACTTAGGAAGATGATCAAGTCACCCTTTACTGGTACTTGTGAAAGGAGTGAGGGTTTATTGGATCTCATACACACCGATGTGTGTGGGCCCTTTAGATCCACCACAAGGGATGCTTGCTGCTTCTACGTAACTCTTATAGATGATTATAGCAGATATGGATATATCTACTTAATCAAGCAAAAGTCGGAAAGCTTTGAAAAGTTCAAAGAGTTTAAAAATGAAGTGGAGAATTAGCTGGGAAGAAAAATCGAGATGCTTCAGTCAGACCGAGGAGGAGAGTACCTAAGTCTTGAGTTTCATGACTATCTAAAAGAATGCGGAAATGTTTCGTAGTCGACGCCTCCGAGGACGCCACAATTGAATGGTGTGGCTGAGAGACGTAATCGTACCTTGTTGGACATGGTTCGTTCTATGATGATTCGTACTTCATTACCAATAGCTTTCTGGGGGTATGCCTTAGCGTCTTCCGCCCATATACTTAACTTAGTTCCCACCAAGAATGTTTCCAAGACTCCTCACGAGATGTGGACAGGGAAGGCTCCCTCGTTGGCACATATTAAGGTTTGGGGCTGCGAGGCTTTCGTGAGACGAGAGACTCACGATAAGCTCGAACCTCTTAGTGAGAAGTGTTATTTCATCGGCTATCCGCAGAAGTCTTTTGGCTATCTTTTCTATAAACCGAGTGACAATGTTGTCTTCATTGCTAGAAGAGGAGTTTTCCGAGAAAGGGAATTGATAAGCCAAGAAGACAATGGGAGGCAAATTAAGCTTGAAGAGACTCAAGATCAAAGCAATGAAGAAACCTCTAACACTAGCACTCAACTTGAGGAGGAAGCTCCTGTTGAACCTGTTGACGAATCCTTACCTCTTCGACGTTCCACTAGGGCTAGTGTTCCACCCTAGTTTTATGCTTTTCATATTACTACTGAAGGGGATACATTTATTAGTGATAGTACACTAGTAAATTTAGACGAACCTAGCAGCTACAAGGAAGCCATGGTAGGCCCGGAGTCTGCGAAATGGAAAGGGGTGATGGACAACGAGATTCAGTCCATGTACGAAAACCAAGTTTGAAATTTGGTTGATAATGTACCGGGTCATAAGACAGTCGGGTGCAAGGGGATCTTCAAGAAGAAGACGGACATGGATGGGAAAGTGCATACTTATAAAGCGCGATTGGTTGCGAAGGGCTTTACTCAAACTCCCGGAGTTGACTATGATGAGACCTTCTCATAAGTTGCGAAGATAAAGTCTATTAGGGTAATGCTTGCAATAGTTGTGTTTCATGATTATGAAATATGGCAGATAGACGTGAAAACCGCTTTCCTTAATGGAAAGTTGGCTGAAGATGTTTACATGAATCAGCCAGAGGGTTTTGTCGATGCGAAGTATCCAAATAGAGTATGCAAGCTTGAAAAAATCATTTATGGATTGAAACAAGCGTCTCGCAGATGGAATCTTTGTTTTGACGAGAAGGTTAAAGAGTTTGGCTTTCTGCGAAGCGAAGATGAATCTTTTGTGTGTGTCAAAGCCAGTGCGAGTATAGTGAGCTTCCTCATATTGTATGTCGATGCCATACTGCTCATAGGAAACGATGTCCCTACCTTGTAGGAGGTCAAGTCCTGGCTTGGAAAATGTTTCGCTATGAAGGACCTTGGAGAGGCTGCTTATATTCTGGGAATAAGGATAGTAAGAAACAGAGAAAATAGACTGATAGGACTCAGTCAGGATATATACTTGGATAAGGTACTAAAGCATTTTAGTATGGAAAATTCCAAGAAAGGGGAGTTGCCAATCCAAAGCAATACCAAGCTGAGTAAGAATCAGAGCTCGAGTACAGAGGCAGAGATAGCTGATATGCGCCGAGTACCTTACGCTTCCGCAGTTGGCTCTATCATGTACTCTATGACTTGTACTCGCCCTGATGTGGCCTTCGCTTTGAGCACAGTCAGCAGATATCAGGGGAACCCTAGTAGAGCCCATTGGATTGCAGTTAAGAATATTCTTAAGTACCTGCGAAGGACCAAGGAATGGTTTCTAGTCCTCAGTAGGAGTGATGACTTGAGGGTACGAGGGTACAGTGATGATAGTTTTCATACGGATCGGGATAATTTCTGATCGCAATCAGGCTGGTTCTTTACCCTAAATGGAGGAGCAGTGACTTGGAAAAGTTCCAAGCAGGAGACCGTAGCTGATTCAACGTGCGAATCAGAGTACATTGCGGCGAGAAAAGCATCAAAGGAGGCTATATGGTTGAAGAACTTTATTGGAGACCTTGGAGTTGTGCCATCCATAAAGGAGCCAATGGAAATTTTCTATGATAATGAAGGAGCGGTTGCCTTGACCAAGGAACCGAGAGATCATGGTAGATCTCGACATATCGACAGAAAATACCATTTTATCAGACATCGGGTAGAAGAGGGACTCCTCGTTGTGAAGTGGGTATCATCAGAAGAAAACCCAGCAGATCCCCTTACGAAGGGACTGAGTAGGGTCAAACACTTGCAGCACGCTAGGAGCATTGGGTTGAAGGATGATATAAGTTTGGATTAGATAGGAAACATGTAATAGATAGTTTGTACTTGACATTTGATGAATAAATAAAATTATGTTATTTATGAGTAAAGCTACTGTCTTGTGTTGGTTATTTATCTATTGTTTCAATTTTTCATGTTTTGACTTCCTGAATGATAGGATTATTCAAACAGTCCACAGTCAGTCGTATTTTGGAAGTAGATATGAATGAAGACTATCATAAATTGCTTGTAGATTGTCTAAAAGGTTTTCGGCATAGCAAAGGTTTGCTGCAAAGTTCGTGAGTGCTTTGAATATGATTTGAGCATTGGAATAAACCTGAGTTTGCTGGTATCACTTCGTGGTGTTTTGCCTTAAGTGATCGCAACGCGAGAATATCATATAGTCTTAAAACTTAGAGATATGGTTGTTGTTTGCTGGTTGTTTATGCATTGATGATGTGAAAACGCATCAGTAACTTGATGTTATAAAACACATTATTGTGCATGATTCAATTAGTGAATAATAGATGCATATGAGTCGAAGTTGATCTGTTCCTTTTTTTCTATGAGAATAAAACTGATATCTTGGCCACTTGATGATTTGTTTTGACTTTTGTGTCAGGCCCGGTCAGAATGAAGTTGATGTGTTCAACTAAATTCTATGTCAAACAAATCGAAAATCAAGGAATAAGTGCTGGACAATAAGCATTGTCAGCATGATATCCAGAACAGAGGATTGTACGATCCATTATCTAAAGGACAAGTTGATCAGTGTTGACAGCGAAGTATAAGAGCTACGATTGCTAATCAGATTCTGAAGTCATATGTGAGATATAGTTACTAGACTTATCCAAGTGGGAGATTGTTGGAATAGTGTCTAAGACTGTAACTATATTTGGTATGTACTTGACCCGGTTGTGCATGGTCCTTTTGGGTTGCCTTCACCAGAGCAACTTAAGAAGGTAATTTAAGGAGAAAGAGAAAATATTATGGCTTATTAATATATTATAAGAATAATATATTATAGGAGAAATCATATTTATTTAATTACTATTGGTCATAAATTAATTAGGAATTAATTTGGTGACCAAAAGAGATTAATTGAATAAAGGGGTATAAACTGTCAAATGTATGATAGTTGAGTTTTGGGTTAAGGAAACCTAATGGACTTAATGGGAACGAAATTATGATGGGTATCCATCATATTTTCGTCTAAGGCCTTATTCTAGAAGGTTCCTTGGGCTGCTTGGTGGCTAAGTTGTCCATTAGGGTTTAGACTGAAACCCTAGTAGCCTATAAGTATAAATAAGACCCCTAGGGCATTGAAATCGGCTACCACTTGATTCTAAGAGAACCCTAGGCCAATTTATAGCATCTCCCACCTCTCTCAAATAGTTTCCTTCTTGCTTGTGGTGTTTGTAAGCCATTAGAGGAGTTACATTTGTGACTCTAAGCTCAAGAGAAGAAGATCTAAGCCAATATTTGAAGAGGTAAACATCTAGATCTGATTCTATATGTTGTTTTTGTTATTTGTATGCTAGATTAGGGTTTGTAGGTGTTGGAATAAAATCATGTTCAATAGAGAAACCTAGATCCAAGCATTAGGGTTTGTATGAGCACATAGGAATGTTTCTTATGCATAAAACCCATCATGGGGTAGATGCCACCATACCAGGGAAATGTATTGGCATCACACCCCACTACATTTGATAGTGCCAAACGATTGGCACTACGGCTCATAGACCATGGGGTTCATACCCCGTCCTCAACAACAACCTTAGCCGTCTCAGAACCCGCCAAAACCGCTGACCCCAAGCAGAAGTTATGGGAGGACAAAAAGAAGGCGATGGCTGCCAAGAAGCAGCAGGTCGTGGCAATTCATGTTGCGATAGCACCTGCCGCTGCTGCTCCGGTAAAGCAGTACGCTAGAAGTTTGCCCAACTGCAACAAATGCAACTTCCATCACGTTGGTGCCTACCGGGAAAATGTAGTGTTTGAACTGCAACGGCAAGGGGCACACTGCCCATTTCTGTAAAACTTCGGCGAAGCCAATCAACCAAGTCCCGGTGCTGGAGTGAGCCAAACTTGCTACGGATGTGGCAAGGTGTAACAGCCCGGAATTCCAGGTAGTGTTATATTTATGATTTTGGGTGTTTTAAGAGGGGACTCGGCGAGTTGGAGCTCAGACTCGCCGAGTAGGATCTCGGATCTGGTCGCGGGTTCGCGACTGGACTCGGCGAGTCCGGATATGGACTCGGCGAGCCCGCGCTGTTTAGCGAAACCCTAACTTTCCAGGTTTGGGACATATATAAGGGGCCTTATGGCCGTCATTGTTCACCCCAGCCCTTTGAGTGAAACCCTAATTCGATTGTGAGCATCTGGAGCAAGGTAGAAGACCATTATTGATCTTGGAAGTGTTATTTTGCAAGGAAGAGGAGGCTCGGTTAAGGGAACAACAGGAGAAGCTATATTCTGAGAGTTGGGGACACAGAGCAACGTTATTCAGGTAATATTTTCGAGTTGTTCCCTTCTATGTTGATGTGTATATGGATTTACGGTTTATTGAACCCTTTTGTGGCTAGATTGAGTGTTTCCTTAGTCCCCCATGCGATTGGAATCCTATATTGGGACCCTTGGAAGTCCAGAGTGTCCCATGCCTGAGCTTTTCGGGAATCAATCGAGGTTTTGGATTGGAATCCTTATGCCTTAGGTCAAAACGTCAATTATGAGTCATGGGGTGTATTATGAGCACCGAAATAAGGACTTTACGTGATGAACCAGTCTAGGAAGGCCAGACCTATGAATTGCCGGAGCAGATCTGACCTTAGAAAGCAGTTGAGCGGTTGCATGGCATGGACTCGCCGAGTCCGATGAACAGACTCGGCGAGTAGCTTGAAGATTGCCTTAGAATGGTCCTGTCCGGGTTATGGGTTGGATCGGTGAGTCAGGGCGAGTTAGAGAGGGTTAATAGGTGGTCTGAGTCGAACTGGGACTCGCCGAGTTGTTCTTCAGACTCGTCGAGTTGAGTCGGGGTGGCCCCGCGATTCTTCCAGGAGGAACTCGTCGAGTCAGGGGGGATACTCGACGTGTAGAAAGGGAATCTTAGAGAATTAGTGAGAACGTCTAGACTCGCCGAGTCGCCCTAGCGCTCGCCGAGTCCGGTCAAAGTTGACCGTTGACCGTTGACCAGAGTGGACCTGTGTTGACTTCTTAGGGATAGTCAACATTAGAGATATAAAGTGTTAACTAGGGACATATGATGTTATAGGAGGATTAGAGCTCGGAGAATCGGGCACGAGGGATTCCCAGGGTTGTGAGATATCGAGACACGCGAGGTGAGTCTTCTCACTATACTTTACCTTGAGTATGTAACCAGAATTATGTGACAGAGTATTTGTATGCTATGTATGATATGTGTTGTACTGCATTATTTCTATGTGATTTATGCTGTGCCTGTTTGCAGAGTTGGAACCGAAGGGCTCCTAGAGTTAGAACCTGAGGGTTCACAGAGTTGGGTGCACGGACCCATAGAGTTATAGCCTTGAGTGGCTTATATGTGTTATATGTGTGGTATTTTGGGGAACTCACTAAGCTTCGTGCTTACAGTGTTTGTGTTATGTTGTTTCAGGTTTCGTTCAGTATCACGGGATGGCCCCGGCTTGATTGTACACACCAGAGAAGGAGTCATGATTTGGAGGATCCTGGTTTTCTATATAAGTGAAAACAGAGTTTCGTTTTGTAATTCGATTATGAATGAGATTTTTAAACAAGTATATTTAAGAATAAAATGATTATCTTAAACGAAAATTTGTTTGGAAATTTACGGTGTTACAAGTTGGTATCAGAGCCTTGGTTTGAGGGATTCGGATGCGCCTTCGGGTAAATCTGGAGTCAAACTGAGGAAGTAAGAAAAGTTTTCAAATAAATAGTTTTCTAAAAGTGAATAAGAGTTCAAAGAGAAAGCAAGAAAGAGCAGTGTGTACAATCAGCCAGAGCCCGAACAGTGATTTCCCAGAATACCCTTACTTTTGTGTTATGAGATATTTATGATGCACTTTATGAGATATTATTGCATGCTAGGGACAGGCTAGGTATTCATATCTTAGGACTAGAGTGGCCTGATTTGTGATGCCTTAGCCTAGGAATTGTTGTTATATGTGTTATGCTTTTGAGTATGTGATGAGTGAGAGTATCCAGTTAGAACCCATGAGGGGTAGAGTTACGGAGTTCAGTGGTACTTCCGAGGATGAGCCGAGAAGGTGGAGTTATCACAGAGAGGGAGTCCTATGTATTCTTCGATGCTCGAATGCTGCTTGCTTTGTGCTTTGTGGAACTCTCGATGATGGGAGTCACCTACCAAGTGAGTATGACGATATTCAGGAGGTAGATGGTTGGCATCATTAGGAGCTCTTCAGCAGCTGATAGCAAAGAAGTGGGAGGACAACGGAAGAGCATAGGGAGTAAACCTAGCCAAATGAGTGCGCTGGTAGAGTAGAGGATTTCGCTGGGGAGCGAGCACGCGCGATGGGATTGGTGAAAGAGCAGGTCGAGCAGCTACTTAGGAGCTATGGGATGGTCCGTGTGGAAAGTATGGGTAGATGTGGCAGGTAGTATGGGCCCATACTACTAAAAGCAGAGGACCCATACTTGATACAGGGAGTATTCTGAAGGTCCTAAGGAGCGGATTGAGGATTGATGTTATGGTTCGAGTACCATACATCGGAGCGGATTGAGGAGTGATGCTATGGTTCGAGTACCATACATCGGAGCGGATTGAGGAGTGATGTTATCGTTCGAGTACCATACATCGGAGCGGATTGAGGAGTGATGTTATGGTTCGAGTACCATACATCGGAGAGGGTTGAGGAGTGATGTTATGGTTCGAGTACCATACATCGGAGCGGACTGAGAAGTGATGTTATGGTTCGAGTACCATACGTCGGAGCGGATTGAGGAGTGATGTTATGGTTCGAGTACCATACATCGGAGCGGATTGAGGAGTGATGTTATGGTTCGAGTACCATACATCGGAGCGGATTGAGGAGTGATGTTATGGTTCGAGTACCATACATCGGAGTGGATTGAGGAGTGATGTTATGGTTCGGGTACCATACATCGGAGCGGATTGGGGAGTGATATTATGGTTAGGGTACCATACACCGGAGCATATTGAGAAGAGAGGTCATGGAATGAGTACCATGGTTTGTAGTGAATGAGGCTAGTGGTTCTCCGGTTATCCGGTCATGATTAAGTTCGAAGAGGCGTCCCTTGAGAGGGAGATCGAGAGCCCCTCATAGTATTTTAGTAAGGAGTCAGCAAGAAGGGAGAATTTCGATCTGGGTTGAGCGATCAGTCGATAAAGGAGATGTCACCTTCTATGATCTGGGAGGTACTGATTATGTTCGTGTGCAAAATATGAGAAGCATGATGTTTTAGTTTTGGGTTTGGGGGTAAACCCTGCAGGTCGTCATTGACGATGATTTCCCACCAGAGTATCAGGTAGCATGTGTGCCGCGAAGCAGTGATTTATCATGAGCAAATAGTCAGTTGGGACTGAGATAGTCGAGGACCACACTACACCTATTCGAGTATAGTAGGATGGATTGTAGTGGTATCAGTGGGGAGTTCAGTCGAGTCTAGCAGTGCAGAAAGTTTTTGTATCTATGTTGGGTATTGAATATGGGAGTGTGTCCCTGTTCTTGGGATGATCCCGGTGTTGGAGCATTGGTTGATGAGTTGAGGCAAGGGGTACGATGATTTTGTGGTTCGGTCTATTAGCCAGGGATGTTATTGAGCAGTTGAGTTGTTTGGTACTAGATTGGTACGAGATTTGGAACGACTAGAGGCAGTCATGACGAGAAGTTCTTGAGGAGTTCATCAGAGGTTCAGAGTATATGAGGTTGATTGATTTCCTTAAGGGGGGATTATCGAGCGTTGTGTAGCACTTTCCGGGGGTAGGTGCGATTTTGTTGGTAAAAATAGTTATGGGTTGGTTGTGTGTTATTTGGTGATGGTTCGAACCCTAAGTGGGGGAGAACCGGGTGTCGTATGTAAGAAAGCAGAGATTTGTCAAGAGCAGTTATAAGTGGAGTATAGAGATCTGCGGTAAGAAATCATGAGACCAGAGATGTCGGTGATCGAGGAAAGGGGTCGGAGCGAGTTAATGCGGGAAGTACTTGTTTGAGAAGTATGAATGTCTCCACGGCAGATGTTTATTGGTTAGGAATCTGGTATTGGTCAAAGTTGGGGCAAGTAGATAGGGAATGATTGGGCAGCCAACTCCCGGGGTCGGTATGCGTATCCTTGTTTGGATTTTGAGCGGCGGGAAAAAGGGTTTCGGAGAATTATCAGCGTATTTCGTAGCGTCAGCGTTTTCTCGTATTCCAATCGAGAAATTAGATGCACCGAAGTTGCAATGTGGGAAAAATGTAGATCTAATTATGGGGTGCAGAGGAAATGTATTATTGTGTCTATATGATGCTTGGGGCAGGAGATCAGTGGTTGTGGTAGGATCTTGTGATGTCCTGTTGGGGTATTCCAGGGTATCCAGGTACGATATCTTTATTTCGGAGTTACTCATGAATCTTGAATTGAGACGACTTGTGGTATATCACGTATCTATGGATCTAGTGGGAGCCCTTCGAGTATGGACACCCAGGGAGATTATTTGAGAGAGTGGATCTTTGCAAGGGTGGGCATTGTTATGTCGATTGCCTCCAGAGTCTGTGATGAATATTCGAGTCGAGTATGGGTAGCCACCTATGATAGTCTGCGGAGCATGAGCTAGTGGAGGCAGAGGGAGTTGTGATACCGCGGGGAGCCGTAGTACTCACTAGTCAGAGGGAGTTGTGATGCTGCGGAGAGCCGTAGTACTCACTAGTCAGAGGGAGTTGTGATACAGCGGGGAGCCGTAGTACTCACTAGTCAGAGAGTGTTGTGATACTGCGGGGAGCCGTAGTACTCACTAGATGGCAAGAGCATGTGATGATGGAATGTTTTCCGAACAGTGTATTATGTGGAAGAGTTTTGGGCTTGAGTAGCCCTAGTATTGAGTTTTTGGAGCATGAATGTTGAACCGGGGGCGTGACTGGGGTCTCCGTCTCTGTCGGGAAATGTGGTGAGATATGCAAGGAATATGCACAGCAGAAACCAGAGATCAGAGTTGAGACGATCCTCGGTTGGATTGTATTTTTCTCGCATGAGGAAAAGAGGATTTCGTGACTTGCGTGTCACTGGGCCGGGATAGTGGTCACGGGGAGGAAGTTAGTGGGATATTTGGATCATCATATGGGTGACCTTGGGGGCTCAGCTGTGGAGCCAAAAGCTGACCTGGTGCTCAGTCTCGAAGAGGGATATGAGAAATGAGCTAGAGCTTATCATGATGATGTCTGAGGACACTTTAGAGAGAGTGAACGATTCAGACGCTCGAAGACATGCTTCGGGCATGTGTATCAGATTTCGGAGGAAGTTGCGGCACGTATTTATCCTTGGTTGAGTTATCCTATATCAACAGCCATCATTAGTGCATTGGTATGCCACCATTTGAGTTGTTGCATGGGAGGAGGTGTCGGACCCTCATTTGCTGGGGAAAGTGTGGTTCACGGAAGTGAAAGTAGTGGTGAGAATGGATGATTTGGAGTACGGTGATTGAACACTGTATTTGTGACAGTGGTATGGAATGACATCATGTTGGGATGTCTGCTGAGGACGCGGTAGGGATTCCGCGGGTGTAGAGCCAGGAGTCTCATGAGGGATGCAGGAAGGGAGTCTGGGACTCCCAGCTTGATTCAGACGACAGATCAGGTTCAGCAGGTCAGATAGAGGTTATTGACCGCCCAGAGCCAGCAGAAAAGTTATGCAGAAAGACGTCGGTCCGAGCTTGAGTTTCAGGTCGGCGACTTCGTATTCCTGAAGGTCTTTCCTTGGAAAGGAGTGATTCGATTCAGGAAGAGGGGCAAGATGGGGCCCCGGTATATTGGGCCTTTTCATGTGATTGCGAGGGTAGGCCGGGTGGCCTACCGTTTGGAGTTGCCAACAGAATTGAGACAGATCCATAACACTTTTCATGTGTCGCAATTGAGAAAGTGTATAGCCGATGAGTCGACAGTGGTCCCATTAGAAGACATTCAGGTGGATACGAGCCTGAATTACCAGTGGCCATCAGAGATCGGAAGACCAAGGTTCTGAGGAATAAGGAGATACCTCTGGTGCTAGTTCAGTGGCAGCACCGGAAGGGATCGGAAATGACCTGGGAGCCGGAGCGTGAGATGCGGGAGCAGCATCCGGAGCTATTTTCAGAGTGAGACTTCGAGGGCGAAATCTAGTCCTAGTGGGGGAGAGTTGTAACAGCCCGAAATTCCAGGTAGTGTTATATTTATGATTTTGGGTGTTTTAAGAGGGGACTCGGCGA